>NC_052149.1:172728352-173034160 GCF_902713615.1 Scyliorhinus canicula
AGTATCTGGGATGGGATGGGGTAAGCAATGATCTCACAAAATTTGGTTTTACTCCTTATAGTCCAAAAGGAAGTTTTAGTAATACTGGTACTGCTGAAGTCAGTTCTGAAGGGGGAAATAAGAAGAGTTCAGAACTGTCACTCCAGTATAAAGTACCAGTAATACTACTGATGGTGCCAGTAAACTGCATGGCAGTGGGAGCAGAGTAGGAAATGCCAGTGATACTGTTGATATAGCTGGTACTGGTCGGACCTTGCTATTTTTCCAGTTTATTCACTGTTCTTTATATTTATAGTAAGAAGTCTTACAACACCAGGTTAAAGTCCAACAGGTTTGTTTCAAACACGAGCTTACGGAGCACTGCTCCTTCCTCAGGTGAATGGAGAATGATCATACCTCTCCATTCACCTGAGGAAGGAGCAGTGCTCCGTAAGCTCGTGTTTGAAACAAACCTGTTGGACTTTAACCTGGTGTTGTAAGACTTCTTACTGTGCTCACCCCAGTCCAACGCCGGCATCTCCACATCATGGCTTTATATTTATAAATATCTTGGATTGGATTCTCTGCAGCCCCGCACCAAAATTGCATTCAGCGCGGGTGCAGAGAATCACCGTTCACGAGGAAATTGTAGCTGGCGCCGCTCCCACGTTCTCCAGGCATAACTGGCCGAGTTTCCGACGGCGTGGTTCTGACCACGTATTGGCCGTTGGGATCCTTGGGTGGCGGCTGCGGACTCAGTCAATGGCTGCCCTGGTAAGGGGCGGAGGGATCGGGCACTAGGGGGGCCTCATGTGCGGCCAGGGCAGCGATCTGGCGGCTCAGATCCACGGGAGTGCGCCATCTCGGGGGGGTGGCCTACGTCTTGCAGGTACCTCCGCGGTCCGAGTCCACCATCACGCACGGTGCTGCCGCTGCAAGCTGTCGCCATGCGCACACGCTGAGTCGTGACCTGAAGTGCAGGCGCCAATATCCGCAACTGAAGCTGCGAGAAGTACTCCAGGGTCCTGTCAGCCTCTGCAAGACTGGAGAATAGCTGTAGATTTTTCTGAGGAAAGTCAAGAGTGAAACGCCAGCGTTTTGACGCCGACGTGGGGATATAGCCCCATTTTGGGAAAATCCAGCCCCTTATAATTATTGCTTTTGCATTTATTTATCATATTTAATGTTGGTGCGGACACGAGCATCAACTAATGTCAAAGACTCCCCTTCCAATCTCTATTTTCGTGGTGGGAAAGGTTGACGATTAATAATTGTGGCCCTGCAGATTCACAGGACAGATAAAGCAATCAGAATAAAAGTATGCAAAAAACTGTACAAATTCCATTGTAAACAATGCCAATCATACAAAATTAAAGTTCATCATTGATCACAGGCAAAATAAACTCAGAACAAAGGTTTCTGCAAAAGGTCAACAACTTTATTCCTGCAAACAAAAGTGAGAAAACGCAAATAATTAAAGCACATTGCCACAATACTGATTGGTTTTGGACCAATTTTGCTTTACGGTTGAGACTAATATTATTTTTTTCTGTTATGTAACTGTTCAGCTTTCTTTGCTCCTTAGAGACCTCATACTCGCTCAACCTCTTTGTCTTCAAATGATGAGTGAAACATGCTGCAGATGGGGAAGGAAGAGGAAAAACATAAGCATTGACTCATCAAAAGCATTAACGTCACAACTGTAGTCACAATTGAGAAAGCAGAGACACGTATCACAGGGAGAGATGAGATGTTAAAAGAGAAGTAGATCAGAAGCTTGGACATCTATAGTGCATACAACCGAAGAGGAAATTGTGCTTGTGGACAGCTACCTTTGACAGTGTTCATCTGATTGGGCGAGAGTGCAGGCTTTGCTATTTGCTGTGTGCCGCTTTTTATCAAGCAGTTTATAAAGTGGAAAGTTGCCACTATTTATGAAGCAGTTTATTTTTTTGGAAATGTTTTTTATTGAGTTTTCATATTTTATATCCAACAAATTACAAATTAACATGTATATTTACAGGCAAGCATCTTCATGATAACAACTGTGGCCACCCCCTTTAACCGGCATACATATTTTACATTCCCCAATATGGCCGAGGCACATGTTTTTAGGCATTTATTTACAATTTGGTTTTGGGCCTTAGCTTGCCATCAGACTGTCGCTTGTGGCTTTGTCCTTCCTTTTTTTTTGGAATAATTTTTATTCAAGTTTTCAACAACAAATTTTATCACAACAGAGAAAAACAGCAACCCCTGCCCTCCAATACAAAAACAATAAATTAACAAAAAAAAGAAATAAGCATAAAACCATGACAATAAACCCCCATAACGAACCCGTAGTCCTCCTCTCCCCCCCCCCCCCCCCCCCCCCCCCCCCCCAGCTACCTTCCCCCAATTCCCATCCATTTTCCCTGATTCTTGGCCACCCGGCTATTCTTCCTCTTGTTCGTTGGCCACAAACAGGTCCCGGAACAATTGCATGAATGGCTCCCATGTTCTGTGGAAGCCGTCGTCTGACCCTCGGATGGCGAATTTGATTTTCTCCATTTGGAGAGAATCCGAGAGGTCGGACAGCCAGTCTGCAGCTCTGGGTGGTGCTGCTGACCGCCAGCCAAACAGGATTCTACGGCGGGCGATCAGAGAGGCAAAGGCAAGGGCGTCCACCCTCCTCCCCAGGAATAGATCTGGCTGGTCTGAAACTCCGAAGACCGCCACTATCGGGAATGGCTCTACCCTCACCCCCACCACTTTGGACATAGCCTCGAAGAAGGCTGTCCAGTACTCCACTAGTCTGGGGCAAGACCAGAACATGTGGGCGTGGTTGACCGGGCCTCTTTGGCACCGTTCACATCTGTCCTCCACCCCCGGGAAGAACCTACTCATACGGTTTCTTGTTAAGTGGGCTCTATGTACCACTTTTAGTTGCGTCAGGCTGAGCCTTGCGCACGTGGAGGTGGAGTTGGCCCTATGCAGTGCTTCACTCCAGAGTCCCCACCCTATCTCAATCCCCAGGTCATCCTCCCATTTCTTTCTTGTTGCGTCCAGTACGGTATATGAAGCAGTTTATAAAGTGGATAGTTGCAACTGTTTATGAAGCAGATTGATCCCGGCATGGGTCACTATCTGTGTGGAGTCTGCACGTTCTCCCTGTGTCTGCGTGGGTTTCCTCCGAGTGCTCCGGTTTCCTCCCACAAGTCCCGAAAGACGTGCTGTTAGGTGAATTGGACATTCTGAATTTTCCTCTGTGTACCCAAACAGACGCTGGAATGTGGCAACTAGGGGCTTTTCACAGTAACTTCATTGCAGTGTTATGTAAGCCTACTTGTGACAATAAAGATTATTATTATAAGCAGGAATATACATGACAAATTGTGAGCTGCCGCTAAGCACATCAGAACCCCACACAGCAGCAGTCAGGGATATAACAAACAGCAAGTCTGTCCTCTAGCCTATCACATTTGCTCACTGACACTCAGTGATCTCCAGAGTGTCCTGCAATTGAATCTGTAGCTGAAAAAAGGAACCCATCAGTGGTCTGCTTGCAAAATCTATAAATACAGAATAAGTTGCCATGCATATGCAGGCTCTGCATGAATGCAAAGGATATATATCGCCTGTGATATCCATCAATTTTAAAGATGCTTTATGTGTGAGCTCGTTTTTATCTGGAACGTTGAGAACATCATACATTCTTCTATTGGAATGTAAAGCACCTCCGAACATGTGCTTGCCCCAGCTGTGCGAATAAATGTGGCCGTGGCTTCAATCTGTTCAGGCCTGGGTAGGGTTATAGCTCTGAGAGATCTAGTCACGGGCTGCAGTGTCCCCACACATCACAGTCCTCAGCTTCTTGCATCAGGCCACCTCTGTTCAGGCAATCTTCTCCTTCAATCAGGAAATAGAAATTGGGCATGCACAAGGTTTTTTGGCATTTTTGTGCTGACCAGGCATACAAATTCCATGCACTATTGTTAGGGATGTAATTGCCCATGCAGGTCTGTTAGAATACAATACTAGTTAACATGATGAAAAACAATGAGTAGAGAGCTGCACATGTACCTTGGCTGAAGGAGCATCTTCCAATGCCTTCTTCACTTTAAGGCTTGCTAGGAGCACATCGTTGGCACTGGTGTCACTGACCCCCATACGCACACACACACACACACTCACTTATTCATTCCCATCTCTGTTTGAGATTCTTGAGAGGTTCAGATTTGGCCACAAGTTTATTTCCTGGGTTCAACTACTGTATAGGGCCCCCAATGCTAGTGTTCGTACAGATCCCTGAACTCTGGTTACTTCTCATTGAATAGGGACATACTCCACTGTCCACTGTCTCCATTCCTGTTTGCTTTGACAATAGAACTGCTCGCTATAGCACTGAGGTCCTTTATTAAGTGGAGTGGGATACATCAGGGAGGTGTGGAGTATTAACTGTCCCTTTAAGAGGATTACCTACTTCTCTGTATTATGGACCGTACCCTTTACTGACGATATAATGAAGCTGCTTAGGAGTTTTGGCTCCTTCTCTGGGTACAAGCTGAATTTGGACAAGAGTGAATGTTTCTCGGTCAACCCTCTCGGGTGGAGAGCCCAACTGGGGACACAATCCCCTGGAGTCAGGGGACTTTTATTGTTTTACTATTGGGCAGCCAATATTCAGAAGATATTGTTGTAGTTCAGCAATGCTGGTTCCATATGGGGACAAATGGAAGCGAGCTCCTGCACTGTTTCTAGCCTTTGCAATAGTTATTGCATAGTTACTTTTCTCTCCGGTTAGATTTTCCCTGAATCCAGTGGTGGTGTCCACCATGAGAATTTAGAAGCAGTTCAGACAGCATTTTAAGCTCTGTTCCATGTCTTTGCTCGCCCCCATCTGCAACAACCACCTTTCTCTGCCAGCGGGATTGGACACAATGTGTAAGTCGTGTAAGTCATGGGAGGGGAAATTTGGAGAGGTTTGGAGATCTGTTTGCAGAGGGGAGATTTGCCAGTTTTAAAGAGTTGGCTGAGAAATTCCAACTGCCTGGTTCTAGTCCTTTCAGGTACTTTCAGATTCGTAATTTTTCGCAGAAGGCTTTCTATTCCTTTTGCTTGGCACCACCCTTTTCCCTGTTGAAGAGGATTTTGTCTTTGGCTGGGTCTGATGTGGGTCTATTTTGGGCATATAGGGCCATATCCTCTCAGCGGAGTCAGCTCCATTGAGTCAGGTGAGGACAAAATGGGAGGATGAATTCAGTCCCATTCTGGATGGTGAGGCGTGGAGTGAGGCCCTTCGAAGGGGCAATCACAAGTCTTCATGCGCTTGGCTAAGTCTGATTCAATTCAAGGTGGTGCACCGGGCACATCTGACTAAAGCGAGGATGAGTAGATTTTTCTCTGGTTGATGGACAAGTATAAGCGCTGCTCTTAGGGGCCGGTTAACCGCACTCATATGTTCTGGTCTTGTCCGAAGTTGGTAAGCTTCTGGGCCTCTTTCTTCAACACCATGTCAGAGACACTCAATGTTGATTTGGATCCATGTCTGCTGGTGGCCATATTTGGAGTGTCCGACTTGCCGGTGCTTCAGTCGGGGGCGAAGGAAGATGTCATCGTCTAGATAGCCAAAAGACAAGTTCAGCTTGGATGGTGGTCTCCTATTCCGCAGTGCCTCAACTTGATTGGGTGACCTCATGTCTTTTCTACATTTAGAGAAGATTAAGTAAACCATTAGAGGGTTGGTAGAAGGGTTCTACCTCAGATTGCAGCTATTCGTTTTCTTCTTTAAGGAGCCAATCACCGTCAGCTATTAGGGGGTTTATTTTATTTTTGGAGTTAAAGTTAAATGTGCTTTTGCTTATTCGTCTCTTTTTTCTATTGTGTTGATCATAGAATTTACAGTGCAGAAAGAGGCCATTTGGCCCATCAAGTCTGCACCGGCCCTTACAAAGAGCACCCTACTCAAGCCCACGTATCTACCCTATCCCCGTAACCCAGTAAGCCCCACTTAAGCTTTTTGGACACTAAGGGCAATTTAACATGGCCAATCCACCTAACTCACACATCTTTGGACTGTGGGAGGAAACCGGAGCACCCGGAGGAAACCCACACAGACTATGGGGAGAACGTGCAGACTCCGCACAGACAGTGACCCAGCCGGAAATCACTATGCTACCGTGCTGTGTAATTTTGGTCAATTGGTTGTATAGTTTTGTTTATAGAGGAAAAGTTTTAATAAACATTTTTTTAAACTAAATTTATCTTAACTCAAAAGTAGAGCAGCACCCACGGCATACAACATAAATGTCCCAGCCCGGGACTAACAGGACTAAATGGTAGGGCTCTGGGACAGTTTTAAAGGGCTCCATAATGAGTCCCAGCTGGACAGGCCTGCACCGGTTACCATGGGAATTGGACTGCCACATGCCCCAGGGGAAGATCCATGAGAGATTCCTTGTGGTCTTCGTGAGGGTTATCACACTGGGGATTTCCTTCCCATGGGATCACACACATGACCATCCCCTGAAAGACACTGCAATCGATGACAGCCTGTGTTTTCCCTTTGCAAAGGGCCACACAAATCATCATCTCCTGCAAGTTCAATATCATGGCCTCCAGCCAACAGCATGAGGAATCCTTTTAACCGATGGCACTTCAGCCTGAGAAGGGATCGCCAGGCTTGTGCAGCTGCCCCAGGAGGGAATTCCCCAGACTAAAGTCAGATAGGTCAACAAGCCTAAAGACACCAGGAGAACATGTAATGAAATTTATAATGTTAAAGTTTTAATACATTGGCAAAGTGTACACTAGTTACATAATTACAATTACAAACTTTCCATTTAATTAAATCTACAAAGTCCACACTGAATGTTCTCTGCCACAGTTCCTGTTATAAAGCTCACTACACAACAGTATCTCGCATTTGCTCAGTGGCAAATTGTAACTAATGTTTTATGGAAGAACTAGGAGCACTGGGATGAATTTCCGGAATGAAATCTGTCACTCTGATTGAATTTCACAAGATTGAATTTGACCAGCCATGGAATCAAAGGAAAGGCAGTGGGGACGTAAGTTCAAACATTATCTCGATCCAGGTGTCGAGCACCCAATTCCAGAGTTGACTGTCTACAGGTGAAAAGCCAAGTGAAAGAGCGGGCATTTCCAAATGAGAGTGATGGACACAGCCAGCCAGAACAGCAGCATGGTGCAAAATAGCAGGAGCCTGAAGTGATGGACACCCTTAGCAGCAGCAGAGATTCAGTATGACAATGCCCCAGACGGGGTGCATGATGCCTCAGTGAGACCCCCTCCTGAATCAGTGGGGATACAATACAATCAGAGTGGCAGCAGGATGAGGATCAGGAGGGAGATACGGAGGACTGAAGATAGATCATCCATGGCTCTGATAAAGCTTGAAACTCTGAGACTAAGAATGGTGTCAGGATGCTAAAATCTATGCAGACTCTTCTCTTGAATAGGCTTGTGGAGAGACTGCTGCGTTGCATTACCGAGATACTGTTGACAATCGTGGAGCTTTTGAACGATCAGTCACAGTGGATCACAGTTGTGGTGACATGAGATACTGTTCTGTAGGTGAGCAGGAAACGGGCCAGTCTGGTTTGTAGAGAAGCTGATGACCATCTCTTCATGGCGGCTTTGAATGTTTGGCCAGCTCTCTCAGCCAGTCCATTTGAAGCAGGGTGATAGGGAACAGTCCGAATATGTTGATCACCACTGGTTCTCATGAAATATTGGAACTCTTCATGCTTAAAAGCAGCCTCATCAGCTGAGACCAGGACCTTAAGCAACCCGTGGGTGGTGAATGCCTTTCGCAATTTTTCTACCATTGCTGATGAGGTTGTGAACTTCATTTTGTCCATGTCCAGGGCAGCACGGTGGCGCAGTGGGTTAGCCCTGCGGTCTCACGGCGCTGAGGTCCCAGGTTCGATCCTGGCTCTGGGTCACTGTCCGTGTGGAGTTTGCACATTCTCCCTGTGTTTGCGTGAGTTTTGCCCCCACAACCCAAAAACGTGCAAGCTAGGTGGATTGGCCACTCTAAATTGCCCCTTAATTGGAAAAATGATTGGGTACACTAAATTTTTTTTTTTTTTTAAATTTGTCCATGTCCAACCACTTGGAGTGCGCATCTGTGATGAGCAAGAACATGGAGCTCATGAATGGGCCTGCAAAATCAACGTGTAGTCGCATCCACTGTCGACCTAGCCACCCCCAAGGGTGCATTAGGGCCGAAGATGGCAGGTTTTGCTGCATTTGCCACTGGTCACATTGTTTGACCAGATTCTCTATGTCGATATCTATCACACATAAGTGTGTGCGAGCATTTTCATCTTTGTTATCCCAGGATGGACACAATGTGGGTTCTTGCAAAAATAGCTTTCTACTGGGAGTGGGAATGATCACTCTTGTTCTCCATAATAATATGCTGTTTTCATAACTTATCTAATATTTTAACTTATATCTGAAATGGTCGCAACTGCTCAGGCCTGTTATCATGATGCCAGCCATGGAGGACCATGTGTTTGACTCAAGAGGGGTCTTTTTAGGTCCAAAACTTGATGTGTTGCATCAACATTGGATCGAGAAATTCAAAAGCAAGAAAGATTTCTTGTGGCACTGACGGAGGTGGTATATGGATCTGGAGGGGGAGGGGAAGGTTCCTTAAGGTGTCCGTGATTGAAATGTGTGTGCCCAGATTATGATGAAACATATACTCATAGGCTACCAACAATAGAGCCCAGTGTTGAACCCTAGTTGAAGCTATGGGGGGAATAGCCTTACCCTTCCTAAATAAACCTAAATAACAGTGGTTTGTAGTCAGCAACTATTATGAAATGTTGCCTGTGGACGTACTGATGGAACTTTTTCGCTCCAAAGATTATGGTTAGTCCCTGTCTTTCGATTTGTGATTAAGCTTGTAAAGCATCAGTTAGAGTCCTCGAGCCATAAACAATCAGACTTTCTGCACCATCTTCCATCTTATGTGATAAAACCACTCTGATTCTGTAAGGAGATGCATCACAGGTAAGAATGATCTCTTTTGAGGGGTCAAAATAAATCAGGAGACTGGATGACTGCAAAGCTAATTTGACCAGCTCAAAGACTTTCTTCTGACGCTCTCTCCGATACTATCTCGGGTGCTTCTGGAGAATTTGTGTGTAGGAGTGCCAACATTGTATAAAAATTAGGAATAAATCTTCCATAATAATTCACCAGTCATAAAATGGGCTAAATATATGTATTTTGGGGGCCAGTGCTTCCTAAAGTGCTTTTATCTTCGCCTCCATAGGTGCAGCCCTTTGGCGTCAACCATAAATCAACATCAATTCCTGAGTTTAAAATGTACTTTTTTCTCTTTTCAGCCTTACTCTGGCCTTTTTAAATCTTTTTAAAACTTTAATATTTGCTAGGTGTTGCTCTTTTGACACTCCTGTAATCAATACATTGTCTAGATAGACAACCATCTTGGGTAGGTCCTGTAATAAGCTTTTCATCATACGCTGGAAAATAGACCATGCCAATGAGACTCTGAAGGGTATCTGGGTATACTGGCTATAAGCCTTTGTTGGTATTTATAATAACAAATTCTTTAGAAGCCTCATTTAATTCTAATGTTGGCATGCATGGCTCAAATCAACTTTAGTTAATGTTTAACTTCCTGCTAATTAAGCGTATTAATCTTCAATTCTTGCTACTGAGTATCGGTACAATTTCGCCGCCTGATTCACGGTTAACTTGTATTCCCCATATATCCTAATGGTTCCATCTGACTTAACCACTGACACAATGGGAGCCGCCCATTCTGAAAACTGTACAGGCTTGATGGTGCCCAATTCTTCTAGCTGCTTGAGTTCAGACTTAATCTTCTCATTAAAGGGGTCGGGTTGAGCGCTGTAAAACATTGGTGCAGCCTCGAGATCCATACAAAATTTTGCTTTTAGGTCCTATATCTTACCTCGGAACATAGGACTAGGAATTAGGAGCAGAAGTAGGTAAGTCAGTCCCTTGAGCCTGCTTCGCCATTCAATCAGATCATGGCTGACCTCTTCCTGGTCTCAAATCCACCTTCCATCTGTTCCCCATATGCCTTTCACCATTTTTTATCAGAAATATATCTATGTCCTTCTTGACACAATTTAATGACTCAGACTCCGCCGCACTAAGGGGCAGCGAGTTCCACAAATTCACCACCCTCTGCGAGAAGTAGTTCGTCCTCATCTCAGTTCTAAATCCACTGCCTATCAACCTATATCTGTGACCTCTCATTCTAGATTGTCCCACAAGGGGCAACATTTGGTCTACGTTTACTTTATCAATCCCTTTGAGTATGTTATATACCTTGATTAGATCCCCTCTCATTCTTCTAAACACCAGCGAGTACTCACCCTCTTAAAGGGGCACGCTACCACACACATTCACTCAATGTCTTCCTTTACTGATGCTGAAAGTGCACACAGCTATGGTGTTGAAGAAAGTCACCAAGGTAAGGACTGTGAGGGGCCAGCGGGGCATTCATTCCATGAATCATTTAATGATCCACTAATTCCAGGATGTCAATGCACAAATGCGGAAGCAATGTTGCTAATTCTGACCTTCTCCATGAGACACTGTATATTATCCACTGAATTGATGCATCTCCTGGAAATTGTAAATATGTTGCGTGGGAGGTTGGTATTTAAATCCGGAAAGTCAATGCTCAATAAAATCTTCTCCAGCAATGCAGTGAGTTTAAAATTCCGCTTCTAGTGCCTCTGTTTCTTTAGTTATGTCATCTCGTTCAGAATTCTGAAAGAAGAAAAGGTTCCATGTCCTAATTTTGAGCAGCCATATGTCGTTAACATTTAACCAGTGGCAACTTTTTTGTCACTTCAGATCTCAAGTCGCAAGTGCAGACATTGTTCTGAAGAGACGGCAGAAGGGGGAAAACTCTTCAACAGAGAAAGCCATAGAAAATTGATAAGGGGAAGTATTGAGGACATATATGCTGGAGCGCATTACGGGAACGTGTCTGAGGAAGGCCACCCACTTAGTGACAGAAATAACTTTTCATACATCGTCACAGTGGGCAGGTTTGATTCTGGCCTGGGATGACTGTCTGTGTGGAGCTTGTTTGTTCTCCCCATGTTTGCATGTGTTTCCTCTGGGTGCGCCGGTTTCCTCCCATGGTCCAATGATGTGCAGGTTAGGTGAATTGGCCATGATTAATGTGTGGGTCTTCAGGGATAGGGCGAGGAAGTGGTCCTGGGAGGAGTGTTCCTTCGGAGGATCGGTTCAAACTCGATGGTCTCCTTATGCACTATAGGGATTGTATGATATCAACTTAATTGCAGTATTTAAATCTTCAAAAAGTTCATTATGGCCTGTGTATTTAATGATTAATGAGCTCTCCCTAAAACTATGGACTCACAATCTTATTCGAACTGGATTATGGTTTGGACAATGCAAACATAGAATGGAATTATTCCCAGATGAAATTGTCAATGAAGTGAGGAGACTGTCAGAAAAAGGGGTTGAATGGAGTCAACACTTGCTTCCCTTTTCCAATGATCGCTACGGTTGCAGTTTACTGTTAGTTTTTTTTTCTTAGAGGCGGGTAGCTCCAGTTTGTAATTTTCCTCAGGAAAATGTTCGCCGAATAGTGTGACTTTCATTTTGGGGATGGGGGTGGGAGGCGTGCAGAGTAGAGTTGGGCGCATCATCCCAAGATGCAAATGGGATGTGGCCATGTGGGCTGCCGAGTGCCAAAGCTGACTCGTTGAAATGCTCATCTTGGCTCCCTCGAACATAGTCCCGGTTGTGACGCTAAATATTAGGTCTTCTCGTCCTTACCCCGCATGTCCCCTCACATGGCCCATTCATACCAACTCATGCCTCTCCACTCATCCCCATGACCGCATAGAGCACCTTTGCCAACTTAGTGCCAACCCTTGTCTCCACCAGCCATCATCCTTTGCCCTTACACACTTATTGTCAACTCACCCAGTATCCAGCAAGACCAGACATCAGGAGCTATGCTGGGATTAAATTGTGTGATTGAAACAAATTTTGTTTCAATTACAGACTTGTCGATATAAAAATCCATGCAAGCCACTTCGATATATTTAAATTGCCTCATGTACTTAATCCTTTATGAAAACAAATATTTGTATTCACAACCCCATACCAAAGACCACTACATCATTTAATAATTTCTTGGAGTTGTCAACCAAATTGATAACTTACAAACCCCCACTGCAATAATGATAGGTTGTGGAAACAATCAAGCAGTATTAATGCTATAATGATAACATGAACGGTCATGTCAACAAACACCAATTAAAATTGCTACAAATTACTTTTTTCATTCTCAAAGACACAAGCAGGTAGCTTTACTCCAAAACTTAAAAAGTATAGGATTTCAATACTTGACAGCTTGAGAATTTTAAATATCTTATCTCCCCTTCATGAGAATTTATGTCTCCATCATAAAGTCGTGGAACACACATTGTAGGTTGCGGTAGTTCCTGGAGTGAAAATTGGGGTTGCTTGTTTAAATGGCCCAGACAATACATAATTCATGCCTCCCCCTTTCGCTTACCAGCAAATTGTGATCTGAACGAAATGAGGGCATGATTTTCGGATCTGCGTCCCATGCCCAGGGTCTTCATGACTTTGTGGAAATACAGCCCCATATTTCAGACCAAAAAGTCAGATGGTAAAGGATAGAACTAGAACCAATCTTTGCACACTTTTATAAACTTTTATTTACAAAAGACACCGTTACAAACATGCACCTACATGACATTTTAGTCTGTTCCTATTTATAGAAGCACAACTGAATTCCCATTTAACGATAATCACCAGTATACGATTAAACACAACTAATACACAATTCACACTTGAGTGAATAAATCCCAATTTAGTTTAGACATTTTATTTGTTCAATAGTTATTGAATTAACAGAAACGTCTATCATTGGAATGGATACAAAAATGAATTTGAGCACATGGAAACATTATTCTCAAATGTTTTGTTCTTTTATCAGTTATTCCTTTTAGTGTGCTTGACTTTAATTGTGTTTTACCCCCTAGATAAACACATAAATTTATTTGTTGATGGATCTCCTTGCACATACGTTCAGGCTCTTTCTTTTTTTTTAAAATGTATTTTATCACAAACATGTATCAAAACAGGTTACAGCCAATAAACACCTGGGAAACATACTTCCCAACAATCAACTATATAGTCTGTACAGATTTTTCCCCTTTTTCCCTGCTCCCCCAGCCACTTATGTATATCTCCAATTTTCCCTCCCCTTCCACATCCGGAAGCAGCAGTCACTCTAGCAGAGTGTAGCCCGGCAACCTAGGGAACCCCCTCCAGTCCTTTCATGCAAAGTCCATAACCTGCAGATACCTGAACTCACTACCCCTCGGCAGCTCCACCCTCTCCCTTAGCTCCTCCAGACTGGTGAACCCTTCTTCCAAATACAAATCTCTCATCTTGACCAGCCCCACTTCTCTCCACCTCCTGTATACACTATCCATCCCCCCCCCCGGCTCAAACCCATGATTCTCGCACAGCGACATCCCTTCCATCCTAAAATGCCTCCTCAGCTGATTCCATATGAACACCATGGACTGCACCACTGGGCTCCCTGAATCCCTACTCGGAGCCATTGGCAACGCTGTCACCATAGCGCTCAAGTTAGACCCCTTACAAGGTTCCTCCCCCATCCTAACCCACTCTACCCCTTCTCCTTCCCACCACCGCCACACCTTGTCCACATTCGCCGCCCAATAATAATGAAGCAAGTTTGGCAATGCCAATATCCCTGCTGCTTCTGCCTCTGTAGCAGAGTCCTCCCCATCCTCGGCACCTTCCCCGCCCATACAAAGTCTGAGATGATTGTGTCCACTTTCCGAAAAAGGCCTTTGATATAAACATTGGGAGAGCCTGAAAGATTAACAAGAACCTGGACAGAATATTCATTTTCACCAGTTGGACCCTCCCCGCCAACGTTAAGTGCAGTGTATCCCATCTCCTAAGATCCTTCCTAGCCTCCTCCACCAGCTTTGTTAAGTTCCACTTATTCCCGTCCATTCCCTTGCTACATAAATCCCCAGATACCTGAACGTATCCCTCGCTACTGTAAGTGGCATCCCCCCTAAATTAACCCGCTGTCCCAACTCATTCACCGGGAATACCTCACTTTTCCCTACATTCGGTTTGTACCCCGAGGACCCTCCCAACCTTCCCAGCAAGCCCATAATGCTTCCCATACTCTCAAACGGATCTGAAACATACAGCAAGAGGTCATTGGCATAGAACGACACCCGATGCTCCTTCTGTCCCCTCATAATCCCCTGCCACTCCGCGACCCCCTGAGATCCATTGCCGATGGCTCTATGGGTTCAGGCCCTTTCTAATGGTGGACCCAAAACCTGTTTAAGTCAGAAACTGGAACACATGAAATCTACAAAGATTAATATGGCGCTGAAGGTATTTCATGTGTTCCTAGGAGTATAGGCCCTGCAAAAAAGTCATTGTCGCGCAACAAGGAAAATGTTCTATTCTCTGGGCCATTGTTTAGAGTAGTTCTGTGGAACAAACTGGATTGTCAGCTGCTTTGACCATTGCAACAGTAGATGTGTTCTTTTATATGTTTCAAAAAATATAACGTTTCAAGACAAAAAACTGAAAACTATGAAAATCTTTTACGTATTGACTTACTTTAAAAAAGTAACAAAACTTTAGATATTTGCTTTCGCTCATTTGGGCCGCAACCAGAATCAATCTAAATCCTTTCAAGGCGTTCTGTCGAACCAATTTAAATCAAATCAAAGTACTACCTTGGTTTGTGGTGTGTAAATCAGCTGAACTGTTTTTAAATCGAATCAATTCTAAGTAAAGTGAAATGAATTGATCTAGATGTCTTCCAGTAATCACATTATTGTGAACAGGCCAAAGACTTTCTGTTGCACTCAGAGACATTTAAACACACCCCTTCCCCTGAAAGGACTTAATGAGCTGAAGTTTACCTAGGCCTGTTTCAGGCCAAGAATCAACACAGCACTTGGGTGGAGCAAATCTAGTTTATTGGTCAGGGGGCCCCTTTTTGAATGAAATAGTTAAACCCGACTGTTAACTAGCTGCCTCACCATTCATGAATTTTGATACGTTCTTGAGCTATTTAAATTGGGCCTGCTCATTTAGCTCATTTTGGCTCCATGCATCAAGAGACATGGCAGAAGAAGCAGACGCCTCAGAGACCCCTCTTATTACAGATATTGTAATGGAATAAGAGTGGAAGTCAACCAGCAGGAGGAGAGACCTCCTCCTCCCATCTAGTGGCAGGAAGTTATCCAGCTAATTTTCTCAGGAGCACTGTGCAGAAGTGGCAGAGGCCATTACAGTTCAGATGAATTTCCTGACCAAAATTGCTCAGGATGACATTAGTACAATAGTGAGAGATGACCTTTGATCTAAAGGTCAAGATGTAGAATAAGTTTGGATGGAGATAGGAAATAGCAAAGGGAAACAGCCAATTGTGGGATTTAGTTTCTCAGCCTCCTAATAGTAATGGCACTGTGCTACAGGGTATACAGGAAGAAATACAGGGGGTGTCGAAGAAAGGCATTGCAATTATCAATTATTTTAACCTATACATGGATTGTTTGAATCAGATTGAAGATGAGTTTATGGACGTTTTCAGGACAACTTCTTAGAGAAACAGGTTCTGGAGCCAACTCAAAAACAAACTATTCTAGACCTGGTAGTGTACAATGAGGCAGGATTAATTAATGACCTCATAGTAAAAGAGCCTCTGAGGAGCAGTGATCATAACATGATTTAATTTCACATTCAGTTGACGGAAGAGAAGAGGGGGCTCGAAGACTAATATTTTAAACTTAAATAAATTACAAGGATATGAAGACAGAGCTGGCTAAGGTGAGCTGGGAAAATAGTTTAAAGGGTAGGTCAGTAGAAATGCAGCGACAGACATTTGAGGAGATATTTCATAATGTTCAGCAGAGACACATTCCAATTCTCTTTCCGTGTCTGGTCGTGCACTAAGGCATGTTTTCCAGAGCTAGGAATTCCCGGAACAGGTTTTAATTTGTTGCCAGGGGCTTATAGCTTATCGCCCCACCACTCCACACCAAGCGTGGCTGACCAGGAGTCTCTCCTGTTCGTACCACCAACCATTAGCAGGTTTGGAAGGACTTGCAGGTTGGCACACACAACCTGTTTGATTGCATTATGAATGCACCTTCCTTGGCCAGCAAGTCCTGGGGTGGGATTCAAACCTGGAGCTTCTGACTCAGAGGCAGGGATGCTACCCTCTGTGCCAAAAGACCTCCTGGACTATATTTCAGTGAGAAAGAAAGACTAGGAGACAAAGGCACCATCCATGGATCATTAAAGAATTTGCAGTTAGTAACAAATTCAATGAAGGAGCATACAATTCTGTGAAGATTAGTGGTAGGTCGGGTTTCTCATTTAAGACTGAGATGAGGAGAAATTCATCCTCTCCGAGGGTCGTTGGTCTGTGAAACTCTCCTTCCCACAAAGCAGTGTAGGGGGGGGGGGGGGGTCATCGAATATTTTTAAGGCAAGATTGTTGATTGACACGGGAATCAAATGGTATAGCGGGTAGACGAAAGTAAAGTTGAGACCACAATCAGATCAGCCACAATCTTATCAAAAGGCGGAGCAGGCTTGAAGGGCCAAAAGGCTTACTCCTGCTCCAAATTCATATATTCATAGGTAAGTCTCCTCACTCCAATCTTGCATCATTTTCTTCATAACCCAGCACTGGCAGATGTATCAGCACTTAGCACTCTTTCTTACTCGCTTGTACCAACACTTCACTCCAGCTCCTACTCACTCCATTGCCTCCACCTCCTCACACCTGTCACCATTTATTGACCTGCACCCTATGCACATCCTCAAAACAGCTCAGTGGACATCTCAAACACTTTTTTTTCTTGCGGGTAAGACTGGTGAACAATTGTAGGGATGTGGTGAGGGCTAAGCATTCATTCAGGTTCTCTCCAGCAAGGGATCATGAGGGGCCTTAAGGGATAGGTGGGGGCATAGCTCGACATGGGGGCAAATAAGGGTGGGTGGCATGAGGTGAAATGGAAGAACCATGGGGAGTATATGGGGAACAACAGTGCGTAGAGGGTGTGACACACTCCGACAGCACCAAAGTAGACCTTTTAAATGGCCTAACTCTGCACCCGGCACAACTGGGGCTGCCTATGAACTCGTTCATGGATAGACTGGCTCAACATCAGCCTCCACCCCAGCGCCCTGACTCACACATGGAAAATCCTGGCCGAGATTCTCCGTCTCAGAGAGTAAGGGCTAGATTCTCCGTTGCCCGACGCTGATATCGTAATCACTGATCGTGTGGAGAATCGACTCCGCCCAAATCGGGGCTGGCGCCATGCTCCATCCCCTTGGAAATGGGGTCATCACGTTGCGCACCGCGTGCTGTTGCAACGGCATTGGCGAGCCATTGGCTGGTCCTCTTGCGATGTTCCGCCCCCCCATGGGCGAGTTCCCGATGGCACAGGACATGTGTGGTCTCAGCCATGCGGGAACCCGGTGCGACGGCTGCACACTGTGTCCAGCACCGCCACACTCGGCCGGGATTCATGCAGCTGGCCGGGGGAGGGGGGGGGGGCCTTCCGCGAGGGCTGGGGAGACTGGTGGGCTATGGGGTCACGAATGGTGGGTTGGGTCCGTGCACGGCTGCTGTCATGTTGTACGGCACAACCGCTGCAGGTCATCAGCCATGCGCATGCGCTGCCACAGACCTGACCATTCTCCGGCCATTTTCAGTGCAGGAGCCGGGAGTTTCACCCGGCGCCGCTGATCACCCCTCGGCGCCGATCTTTTTATCACAAACCTCCCACAAATTCTCCATTCAAGCCGGCACTTAGCCACTGAAACAGAAAATCCAGCCCAATGTGTTGACGCTGTGACAGAATCGATCGACTTCTACGACAGTACAATTGGCACCGGTCCTGAAGCAATTGCGGAACTGTTAATGGACTGATACGCGATCAATGAACACAGAAACGAAGGAGTAGTCCGAATCGAAGGCTTTAATCTACAAGAAGTGTGCCCAGCAGCAGGATTGCAGAAAGAACGATGGCTGCTGGGAAACACGGGATCTTATACTCCGCCTCGTAGGCGGAGCTACCACATGGACTAGCACCGGCGCTATGTGAAACACAAGCAATTCCAATGAAAAATGGTGTCCGATTTGGTAGGATCGGATTGGCACTCAAAAGGCTGACAAGCTGCAGCTGCATATTAGCATTCCGCTCCCCACACACTCTAATTCCAGCAAACAAGATGGCACTGGTTGCGCTGGAGTGCACCCATCTCATTGCTGGGTCGGCTGGGGCCACAGGGGACACCCATATGACCCATGGCACTAAGTTCACAGTGGGCAGTCAGCAGTGTGCGCAGCCAAATGGCTGCCTTGTGGGCTGCAGCAATGGTTTTCCATGCCTGTCCACCCCCACCCCATAGCCCATTTCCTGGCCATCCCCCTCCCCCCCCCCCCAGCCCTCTCAGAAGCCACCCAGCCAGCGATATGATAGTCAGCACACTATCGCGCTGTTGGACATTTTTTGTACCCCAGCTCTCTTCCTCAGCAGCCATCGCGCCTTTTTCTGGATTTTTGAAACCACAAGTGAAACTTGCTGTCGGTAATTCCTCCTGGAAGAGGTGGACGATCGTGGAGGCCCTGGAGAATATCGGGTCAGGCCCGCTAATGATATGCCAAAGGCGGTTACTGTACGTGCGGAGTAGAATGTATTGATCCTGTTGTCGAGGCACTGGAGCATGGCATTCTATCGGGCACCAAACGCCGACCACGATTTTCGCCTCATGCGCCATTCTCCGCCCAATCGCATTTCCCAATTCCGGTGTCGGCCGACCAAGAATCCCACCCCTTGCCTTTGTGGGTACTTCCTCTGAAGCAAGTGGACCAAGCCTGGAATTTTCCCAATTCCCACTCTCTGCCTTGTGGATGAAAATCCAGCACAGTAACGTTGTTTCTCTCCACACATGCTGCTTGCCCTGCTGAATGTTTCCAGCATTTCCTGTTATTAATCACAATTTAAAATTCTACCGTCATCTTATTAATAATACATTTCTCAAATTCCACAGAACCACTACATGTGAAGTCATCAACTTGCACCAGTAAGCTTCCTGAAGGTTTTCATTTATAACACCAATAAGACATTGCAGGATCAGTTTAAACACAAACTATTTTCAGGAAAACAGATTACACCTCCAGACAAAAGTAATCACAGCCTGGAAGCATCCTTCAGGCCTGAGAGTTTTGCTTAATTGACCTGGTCAGTGGCCCGGAGGAAAGCCAGGTCGCCAGGGTGGAGATCGGCCATTGGGCAATGAAGTGAGAAAACGCTTAGTTACGGTTCCCTGTGACACGTGTGTCAAACTCCCCCCAACACCACCCCACATCACCTTCACACTCACCCCCACCCTAACCCACACATCACCCTCACCCCACACCACCTTCACCCTCAGTATCACCCTAACCCTCAGCCCCACACCACCCTCACCCACCACCCCTACCAGCCCCCTGTCCACAGTCTAATCATGTGTCTTGTATTCTGTCTTATAGGATCTGCTGGTGATGGGGCTTGTCCATCTGGTGTCCCCCGCCTCCAGCCAGTGCCACAGTTGGAGCCCCCCCCCCCCCACCTCTGACCTGCTGAAGCTTCCTCCTCCTCGAGCAGTTCCAGCTCATACAGCCGCAGGGCATCTCCCAGGGTTGTGGCGACTAGAAGGAAGGTCACGCTCAGAATTACCTCTGCAATTTCCAGGTGGCTCTCGCAAATGGCTGCCTGTGAGGTAGCAACCCTGCCCTGGGCCTCGACCAGCATCTGCACAGAATGCCCCAGGCCGTGGACCTGCTAACCATAACCAAAACCCTTGCCCCCAAGGCATCCACCGCGGATGCCACCCGTGCGATGTTGGCCTGGGTGGCCTGTCAGCACCGCCTCCTGCTCCTGTAAGCAGTTGGACTCCTCCAACTGCACCTGAAGGTTCTTGGGGGCAAGGGTTTTGGTTATGGGGCATTCTGTGCAGATGCTGGTCGAGGCCCAGGGCAGGGTTGCTACCTCACAGGCAGCCATTTGTGAGAGCCACCTGGAAATTGCAGAGGTATTTCTGAGCGTGACCTTCCTTCTAGTTGCCACAACCTGGGGAGATGCCCTGCGGCTGTACGAGCTGGAACTGCTCGAGGAGGAGGAAGCTTCAGCAGGTCAGAGGTGGGGGGGGACCAGATGGACAAGCCCCATCACCAGCAGGTCCTATAAGACAGAAGACAAGACGGGTTCACAAATTCAGTCGGTTCGGCGCCCGTATCGTGCATTGCGACAGACGAAGCACTGGTGTTGCAGCCGTTTCAGGTGGCTGTGGAAGTGGGTCCGGTGCGGGCCCGGTGGTGGACTCCGGGGGCGGTTCTTCCACAGCTTTGTTCCTGCGGACTGGTGTGCCGGGTGAAAGGGAGCGCGGAAACCAAATAGGTGCAGGGGTGCAGGACGTGGGAGGTTGGGCGGGGTATAGTGTGGGGGGTACACTAGTGGTAGTGGTGGAGGAGCCTGCGGGTGCCAGGTCTCGGAGGGAAACGGTATCCTGCCGGCCATTGGGATGTTCGACGTATGCATAGTGGGGGTTCGAGTGCAGGAGCTGGACCCTCTCTACCAGGGGGTCGGTCTTATGGGTCCGAACGTGTTTCTGAAGGAGTACGGGACCCAGTGTCCTCAGCCAGGGTGGAAGCGAGGCCCCTGTGGTAGTTCCCCTAGGGAAGACAAACAAGCGGTCATGAGGAGTCTGGTTTGTGGCCGTGCAAAGGAGGGACCTAATAGCGTGGAGCGCATCAGGGAGGACCTCCTGCCAGTGGGAAACCAGGAGATTCCTGGACTGTAGGGTCAGTAGGACGGTCTTCCAGACCGTCGCGTTCTCCCTCTCCAGCTGCCCGTTTCCCCTGGGGTTTGTGGTGATCCACTGTGTTAACTGTGTGCACCTGTATTAGGGAATGTACGGTAGTACCTATACTACAGGTTCGCCGGTAGCCCCTGCCGGCTAGCTCCGCCCACAAGGAGCCGTATAAATATACATGACCCCTCCTGATCAGCCATTCTGCCAGCTGCATTAGGAGGCCAAGCATCTGACTGTAATAAAGCCTCTGTTGTACCAATCCGAGTCTTTAGTACAATTGATAGTGCATCAGGGTTATAACTGGTAGTCTTGCTCGAGGTAATGCCCTTGCTGAGCAGGTACTGAAGCAGTTCGTCGCTCATGAAGGACAAGCCTCTGTCACTGTGGACATAATTGGGGAAACCAAACAGGGTGAAGACGCTGTGCAGGGCTCTGATAACAGTGGGGGTGGTCATATCGGGGCATGGGATGGCAAACGGGGAAACGGGAGAACTCGTTGTGGTGAATGTAACATGGTAATTCACACTATTACTTTGTAAGCGCAGTAGCGTTATCCGAGCACTAGGGGGAGTAGCTCTGGGAATGCTCAGGAGCTTGTTCAGGGCTCCACCCTTGGCTCTGCCCACAACTCCTCCCCCTAGTGCTGCTGTATAAATACCCTTGTCCAGAGTCAGCCTGCAGTTCACTGAGAGTTCATCAACGGGTAACAGGCTGGCTCTGTAGTAAGTAGATTAAAGCCTATATTCATATCGGAAATAGGTGTCTGGTGAATTGATGGTTCCATCAATTTAATCTACTTAAGAACAGTCAAGATCGATCATGGAATCAGCCCTCAAGCCTGGACGCCTGGAACTCGACCTGCAGGATGCAGAGGCTAAAGAAATCTTCTCCCACTGGCTGCGGGGCTTCAAGGCCTACCTGGCAGAAGCGAGCACTGCCGAAACGACAGAAGAACAGAAGTTAAGTCTACTGCACGCGAGGGTGAGCCACAGAATTTCTACGCAACTAAACTCGGCCGGTTCATATACTGCAGCGCTAGCGGTACTCGATAAGGTATATGTAAGGCCCATTAACGAAGTTTACGCACGCCATGTGTTCATGACTCACCGCCAGCGGCCTACAGAATCACTCACCGAATTTCTAAGGGAACTCAATAATTTGTCAAATGACTGTAATTATCAAGCGGTTACCGCGGCCGAACACAGAGAACTTGCTATACACGATGTTTTTGTAGCGGGCCTCAGGTCTAATTATGTGCGCCAACGACTGCTGGAAAAGGGGCCCCAAGACTTAGAAATGACTGTGGAAGCTGCTACCACGATGGAGGTCTCCTTCCGCAGCCTTAACTCGTTCCCCGCGGACCCCACGGACCCCGCGACCCAATCATGGGCCGCAGGCCCGCGGGGCCCGAAACGCTGCGCCCTATGCCCCGACTCCGCCCCCTCCCACCACGTGTGATCCATGGGGGCCACCATCTTGGCAAACCTCCACCACACGGCCGGCCACGTGCGACTCATGGGGGCCGCCATCTTGGACGCCATCTTCCTCGCCGCCCGCCACGAGGGCTTTGAGGTCGCGCAGATAGTCATCTAGCGACTCCCCGGGATGCTGGCGGTGAGTAGTGAAGATATGTCGCGCGTAGACTTCATTCACAGGCCGCACGTCGATGCGTTCGAGTATCGTGAGGGCTCAGTGTCGGAGGTGGCTCTTCGAGTTGGGCAGAAATGCAGAAGTGCGTGGAGAAGACTCAATTTCTGTTTGTCCGTGACGGATGAAGTCGACGACGCGGCCAGGTAGGCCTTGAAACACCGAAGCCAATGTGAAATAATTTATTTCGCCTCCGTGGCCTGTGGATCGAGTTCCAGTCTGTCAGGTTTGAGGGCTGACTCCATAGTAGTTCTTTAAGCTGATTAAATTGATGCAACCATCAATTCACTCAGAGACTCGAGTTGAAGTAAACCGTGGTTTTAATCAGCTTACAACTTTGCCTGCCTGCAACTGTTACAAGAATGAAGGCGGTCCCGCAGGACTGCTGCTCTTATACTTTCTATAAGGGGCGGAGCCAAGGGTGGAGCCCGTACATGCTCCACATCTCCCCCTGTGGGTGAAGCCACACAGTGGCCCATAGATGGAGCCCACAGGGTTAATAGCAAGGTACAATGCAACACAATATAGTGGTGAATTAATAGTTTTTATACATTCACCACACCTTCAACTCATGCTGGATTCTTTGTTGCCCTCACAAAACAGGTGAAGCTGCTCTGCTTTGCCTGACTATGGGACTTCTTCACAAACTCTAATCTAGCCTACGGCAGTTCCCAAAGTTCAGATTCTGCTCATGATGGGCGGGATTCTCCGGTCCACCAGCCTTGTTTTCCGGCGCAGCGAATCCCTGTTGGCAGTGAGATTCTCCATTCCCGCAGCCGGTCAATGGGGTTCCCCATTGTAGCCATCCCATACCGTTGGGAAAACCGTGGGCATAGGTGGGCTGCAGGCGGATCAGAGGTTCTCTGTCTTTCACATTGTTCACTTTTCAGAACTCCTCATCTTTTTTTTAACCTCCACCAAAGGAAAACCTGCAGCCTTTATCAGCAGGTGGGGGCACTGTCATTTCACGTCAAAAATGTTACTTCAATTTTCTTTTTCTTTTAAATAATTTTTATTCAAGTTTTCAAAAATTTTCACCAACAAAAACACAAAGAAATAAGAACAAACCCCCCCCTCCCCCCGTATACACAAATAATAAATTAACAGATATAATTAACATGAAGGCAGATATACATGCCCAATCAAGAAACTCCCCCCCCCCCTTCCCCCCCTCTCCCTCGCCCCCCCCACCCCCCCCCCCCCTCGGTTGATGCTGTTGCTGACCATCACCTAATGTTCCGCCAAGAAGTCTAGAAACGGTTGCCACCGCCTGAAGAACCCTTGCACTGACCCCCTTAAGGCAAATTTGATGAACCCAGCCAGATCGTTGACCCAGGATTCCACTCCCGGGGGCCTCGCATCCTTCGACTGTAGAAGAATCCTTCGCCGGGCTACCAGGGACGCAAAGGCAAGAATACCGGCCTCTTTCGCTTCATGCACTCCCGGCTCCACTGCCACCCCAAATATTGCGAGCCCCCAGCTTGGCTCAACCCTGGAAACAAGCACCCTTGACATGGTCTCCACTATGCCCCTCCAAAAGTCATCCAGCACTGGGCACGCCCAGAACATGTGGGTGTGGTTTGCTGGGCTCCCTGAGCACCTGACACACCTGTCCTCTCTCCCAAAGAACCGGCTCAGCCTTGCCCCGGTCATGTGCACTCTATGCAGCACCTTGAATTGTATTAAGCTGAGCCTCGCGCAAGAGGAGGAGGAATTCACCCTCCCCAGGGCATCTGCCCACGTCCTCTCGTCGATCTCCTCACCCAGATCCTCCTCCCACTTACCCTTCAGCTCCTCCACCGAGGCTGCCTCCTCCTCCTGCATCACCAGATACGTTGCCGAGATCCTCCCTTCTCCAACCCACGTCCCAGAAAACACCCTGTCCTGAACCTCTCGTGGCGGAAACAGTGGGAACTCCACAACCTCCCGCCTAACAAACGCCCTTACCTACATATATCTGAGGTGTTCCTCGGGGGGGGAAGCTGAACCTCCCCTCCAGCTCACCCAGACTCGTGACCTTCCCATCCATAAACAGGTCCCCCAGCCTTCTAATACCTGCCCTGTGCCAACTCAGGAACCCTCCGTCCATTCTCCCCGGGACAAACCGGTGGTTTCCCCATATCCGGGACCACACCGAAGCCCCCACCTCCCCCCTGTGCCGCCTCCATTGCCCCCAAATTCGGAGGGTAGCCGCCACCACCGGGCTTGTGGTATACCTCATTGGGGGAGGCGGCAGCGGCGCCATCACCAGCGCCTCGAGGCTCGTGCCCACACAGGACGCCATCTCCAACCTCTTCCATGCCACCCCCTCCCCCTCCATCACCCACTTGCGTATCATCGCCATGTTGGCGGCCCAGTAAAACCCACAGAGGTTAGGCAGCACCAACCCCCCTTATCCCTGCTCCGCTCCAGGAACACCCTTCTCACCCTCGGGGTCTTCTGCGCTCACACAAACCCATAATACTCCTATTGACCCACCTGAAAAAAGCCTTAGGGATCAGGATAGGGAGGCACTGGTACAAGAACAAAAACCTCGGGAGCACCGTCATTTTGACTGACTGCACCCTGCCCGCCAGGGAGAGTGGCAGCTCGTCCCACCTCTTAAAATCCTCCTCCATCTGCTCCACCAGGCTCGTGAAGTTAAGCTCATGTATGGCCCCCCCAGCACCTAGCCACCTGTACCCACAGGTACCTAAAACTCCTCTCCGCCTGTTTTAACTCACCAATCCCCCTCTCCTGGTCCCCTGGGTGCACTACGAACAGCTCGCTCTTTCTCATATTGAGCTTGTACCCGGAGAAATCCCCAAACTTCCTAAGGATCCTCATGACCTCCGGCATTCCCCCCACCGGGTCCGCCACATATAACAGCAGGTCATCCGCATAAAGCGACAGCTGATGCTCCTCCTCCTCCCCCCCCCCCCCCCCCCCCCCCCCGCACTATCCCCCACCAGTTCCTCGACTCCCTCAGCGCCATGGCCAGGGGTTCCATCGCCAGCGCAAAGAGCAGGGGGGACAGGGGACACCCCTGCCTCGTCCCCCGGTGCAGCCGGAAATACTCTGACCTTCCATTCGTAGCCACACTCGCCACCGGGGCCTCATATAGCAGCCTCACCCACCTAACGAACCCCTCCCCAAACCCGAACCTTTTCAACACCTCCCACAGGTACCCCCATTCCACCCTATCAAAGGCCTTCTCCGCATCCATCGCCGCCACTATCTCCGCCTCCCCTTCCATTGCCGGCATCATTATAACATTCAAAAGCCTCCGTACATTAGCATTCAATTGCCCCCCTTTCACAAACCCCGTCTGATCCTCATGCATGACCTGTGGCCCACAGTCCTCTATCCTCATGGCCAAATTCTTTGCCAGCAACTTTGCATCTACATTTAGGAGTGAGATCGGCCTATATGACCCACACTGTACGGGATCCTTGTCCCGCTTCAGGATTAAGGAGATCAGCGCCCTTGACATTGTCAGGGGCAGAGCACCCCCCCCCCCCCCCCCCCCCCCTTTCCCTTGCCTCGTTGAAGGTCCTTACCAACAGCAGGCCCAGCAGATCCAAATGCTTCTTGTAAAATTCAGCCAGGAACCCATCTGGTCCCGGTGCCTTCCCCGTCTGCATGTTCCCTATCCCTTTGACCTGGGCAGCATGGTAGCGTGGTGGTTAGCACAATTGCTTCACAGCTCCAGGGTCCCAGGTTCGATTCCCGGCTTGGTTCAATGTCTGTGCGGAGTCTGCACGTTCTCCCCGTGTCTGCGTGGGTTTCCTCCGGGTGCTCCGGTTTCCTCCCACAATCCAAAGATGTGTAGGTTAGGTGGATTGGCCATGCTAAATTGCCTCTTAGTGTCCAAAATTGCCCTCAGTGTTGGGTCGGGTTACTGGGTTATGAGGATAGGGTGGAGGAGTTGACCTCTTTTAAAGAGCCGTTGCAGACTCGATGGGCCGAATGGCCTCCTTCTGCACTGTAAATTCTATGACCAACTCCTCCAATCCAACCGGCACCCCCAACCCCGCCACCTGCTCCTCCTCCACTCTCGGAAACCTCAGCCGGTCTAGGAAGCGATCCATCCCTCCCTCCCTCCACTGGGGGCTCAGACCGGTACAGTTCCTCGTAAAAGCTCCTAAAGACCCCATTGATACCCACCGCACTCTGCACCGTGCCCCCTCTTACATCCCTAACTCCCCCGATCTCCCCAGCTGCCTCTCGCTTCTGAAGCTGGTGCGCCAGCATCCGACTCGCCTTTTCTCCGTATTCATATATCGCCCCCTGTGCCCTCCTCCACCGTGCCTCCACCTCCCTGGTGGTCAATAAATCAAATCAGCCTGGAGGCTACGCCGCTTCCTCAGCAATCCCTCCTCCGGGGCCTCCGCGTACCTCCTGTCCACCCTCACCATCACACCCACCAACCTCTCCCTCTCTCTCCTCTCCCCCTCTCCTTGTGTGCCCTAATGGAGATTAGCTGTCCTCTGACCACCACCTTCAGCGCCTCCCAGACCACCCCTACTTGCACCTCCCCATTATCATTCATCTACAGGTACCTCTCTATACACCTCCGGACCCGCCCGCTCACCTCCTCGTCCGCTAGCAGCCCCACCTCTAAACGCCACAGCGGACATTGGTCCCTCTCCTCCCCCAGCGCGAGGTCCACCCAATGCGGAGCGTGATCAGAAATGGCTATCGCTGAATATTCCGTGTCCTCCACCCTCGGAATCAGCGCCCTGCTCAGAACAAAAAAGTCAATCCGGGAGTAGGCCTTGTGGACATGGGAGAAGAATGAAAATTCCCTAGCCCCTGACCTTGTAAACCTCCATGGGTCCACCCCTCCCATCTGGTCCATGAACCCCCTCAACACCTTGGCCGCTGCCGGCCTCCTACCCGTCCTGGACCTGGAGCGATCAAGTGCCGGGTCCAGCACTGTGTTGAAATCCCACTCCCATTATTGGGCCTCCTGTCTCAAGATCCAGAATCCTGCCCAACATACGCCGCATGAACCCCGCATTGTCCCAATTCGGGACGCATACATTGACCAGCACCACCCTTCCCCTGCAGCCTGCCACTTACCATCACATACCTACCACCATTGTCCGCCACAATGCTCGACGACTCGAACGACACTCTCTTCCCCACCAAGATCGCCACCCCCGGTTTTTTGCGCTACCTGCCCTACCCACCCCTTTCTTAACCTTACCTGATCCGCCACCCTCAGATGCATCTCCTGGAGAATGGCCACATCCACCTTAAGCCCCTTCAGGTGCGCGAACACCCGGGCCCGCTTGACCAGCCTATTCAGTCCCCTTACATTCCAGGTTATCAGCCGGATCAGGGGGCTACTCACCCCCCCTCCCCCGCCGATTAGCCATAGCCCTTCCTAGGCCAGCCACGTGCCCGCGCCCACCGCACGACCCGTTCCCCACCGCGGCAGACCCCCGCCCCGACCTCCTCTGCCACCTCCAGCTCCCCCTTGGCCATTTCAGCAGCAACCCAGTCCCCCCCCCCCTTCCCACCACCCACCCTCCCCTCCTAGCTAGGTCCCCCCTAGTTGCGTTGCTCCCCTCATTGCATTCCCGTGAGCCAGCTGACCTCCTGCTGACCCCGGCCACTCCCGCCGCACCATCAACCTCCCCAGTGTAAAGCTTCCCCTCCCCTCCCTTGCCCACAAGCAGGCTCCCGTCCTTCCCATTCCGCTCCCAATGCAAGAAAAAGCCCGCCAGCTCCGGCCCCGCCCCCTTCAACCCTTAGCGCTGGAAAAAGCCCATGCTTTCCCCTCGCCCAGCCCCGCCTCCTCTGGCGCAGCACCCTTTTCAGGCCCAGTCCCACTATCCCCATCTCAGGCCACCCCCCCCCCTCCGCGAGGCCCCATCAACCCCTACCGACCATCAACCCCCCAAGCTGTTGACCTACCCCCCCCCCCCCCCCTCACGAGCCCATCCGGTGGGCCTAATCAAAACAATGCCCTATCAATCCCCAAAAAACTAAGAAAGAACCCCCCCCTCGGAACACAACACCACAATCCCCAACCATCCCACCACTGCGACCCCTCGTCCCCAACCCTTAGTCCGAATCCAGTTTTTCAGCCTGAACAAAGGCCCAGGCCTCCTCCGGGTTCTCAAAATAATTTTTATCAAGTAGGGGTTTAACTGGCGTTCCTTCAAGTTATTCTTGCAATCATCAATATTCATTTTTCCCAATGTGGGCTATTTTTAATTATGTTTTTATTTCAGGAATATTACCCCTACCAGCATGGAAAAGAAAAAGCATAAATCTGGGACACTAAAACGCAAAGAACAAAAAGAAGCAGAAAGGAAGGAATCAGCCAAGCGATGCAGGCCTATTACAGAGTTTATAATACCACAAGCACAATCCACATCAATATCCAGTTCTGCAACAAATAATCAAGAAGCAAGAAACAATGCTCATGGTGATGATGCAATGACATGCGAGTTACAAGAACAGAGAAGAGCTACTTTGAATGTAGAGACAAATACAAGTGCATCCACTACTAATCAACCCAGGCCCAATATTTCTTCTGGCTTCCTTGTTCCGGTATCTGTACTGCCTGTAGTTGCAACATCTGAACACATAGCTTCAACTAGTGACAGGGAATCAGATATTCCTTCAAGCATAAATGACTTGGTTTCTGAAGTACATCCTGTAAATGAACCTATGCAAGAAAATGAAAGATCAATTACTGGAATCTTCAATATCCATCACGAGCAAAGCTAAAACAGTTTTTTGCTGAAAATCCACTTCAGCCACTTGATGATCTGCCATTTGATGCTCGTTTATATGAGAGGAAAATTATGAATGACTCAGTCCCAAGAAAATGGCTAACATATAACAAAGAAAATAGATGATTATATTGTTCATACTGCTTAGCCTTTGAGTTTCCCAACACTTGTAATCCATCACCCTTTGTACGTGGCTTTAGAGACTACAGGCGTATTAGCCAGAGCTTGACTTTACATGAATCGACAACAACACATGTCAGAAATGCTCAGCAATATATCAGTGTGGTTAATGATGGCACCTTAGATAAATTTTTTGCAGCATCACTGATTAAAAGGAAAGAAGAAGTATTGAAGCAGAGAAGTATTGTCATGAGGATCATAGACATCATAAAGATGTTAGGCAAGAAGCAAGCACTTCCTTTTCGAGGTCACAGAAATGAATCGGCCTACACTCTAGATAATGAGGTTCTGAATCATGGCAATTTTTTAGCTACAGTGCAGTTGATGGCAAAATATGACCCCATTATGGAAGCTCACGTTTCTGCAGTGCAAAACAAGTCTAAACAAAGAATCAAACGATTAGAGCAACAAGGAAAGGCTCAAAGTAAAGGCCGTGGTCGACTTGTTACATACCTGAGTAAAACAACTATAAACATGTTAATCAAAATTATGAAGAATATGATACAAGAAAGAATTAGTCATGAAGTTTCTCAAGCAAAATATTATTCTATTCAGGCTGAAAAAACACAAGATAATTCATCCATCGATCAGTTTAGCATTATTATTCAGTATGTGCTTAAAGGTATTATCTGTGAGCGACTACTTTCAGTTGTGCCAAGTAATGATGGTACAGGACAGGGACTTTTAGATCTATTGATTGAAACATTACAGCATCTTAAAATTGACCCCCAAAAATGTTTATCTGATAGCACAGATGGCGCTGCAAGCTACCATGGCCAGTATAATGGTTTACAAAGTAAAATTGCTGATGTGGCTGATCAACATGTTCATATATGGTGTTATTCCCATGTCTTGAATTTGGTGATAACTGAAACAACAAAATGTTGTGTGCCTGCAGTTTCTTTTTTCAATTTGCTCCAGAATATAGCAACTTTTGTGAAAGCATCAGACAAGAGAATGGCTGTATGGATAGAAGTTGTTGGAAAACATCTAGGACAAGAAAAAATGAAACGATTAAAGCTAATTGTTGAGACCAGATGGTCAGGAAAATCTAATGCAGCAACAACTATATTTGGACGTTTTGATGATGCCGCTGCCAATACTTTCGTAAATCTATTGACATGCTTATCAATGATACAAGATTCAGAAAAGTTTGATGCAAAAACAAAACATGAAGCAAATGTTTTACTTCAAAGTCTTCTGAAGTTTGAAACCATATTGACAGCATTTACTTACTTGTATATATTTGAAACTACAACCCCGTTATCAAGTTATCTACAGAAAAGTGGTTTAGATATGTTTACTGCATGGAGTTTGGTGGATTCAGCTACAACAAAGTTGAAGGAACAGACAAGAACATTTGATAACGTTCACAGCAAGGCTTTGGAATTTGTAAATAAATGTAATGACAGGATTTCACAGATGAATATGGATGAAAATCAAACATTGGAAATTGATGCGTTGGAAACAGCATTGCCAGTTAAGAGGCAGAGGAAGAAGAAAAGAATGGCAGATGAGCTTATTGATGGTGAAAGAAATTCCTCAGATTCTCTAGCTGATTTTCGAGTAAATGTGTTTAACCTAATAATGGATCACATTGTCCAGTCACTAGAATCACGGTTAGTACAACACAAACAGTTGTATAAAGATTTGTCCTGCTTGGACCCAGCAAAGTTTAAAACTATTGCAGAGAAGGGCCTTGAAGATGAAGCATTGGAAGGTATTATTAAGCTGTTTCCACAAATCAGCAAAGATCAAGTAATATTGGAATTGTTTTCTTTTGCTTCAAACTTTGATGTATTAAAGCTATTGCTTAATGATGGTGAGAATATGGATTCCAGTTGCAACAATTGTAAAATTTGCAGCACTTGCCCATCGTGTGTACTAAAAATTCTGGCATCCAACAGACTTCATGACAAGGCATATGATAACCTTTATGAACTTTATAAAGTCATCTGCACACTATCAGTTACTCAAGTCCAATGTGAGAGGACATTTTCAAAGCTAAAGATCACAAAGACAAGGTTAAGAAATTTGCTGTCTGAGGAGAATTTGGAATCATACATGTTGCTATCCATTGAAAAGGAATTGTTAGATGAATTGGATGCAGAAGTAATTATTGGCAGATTTGCACAATCATCTAGCAAACACAAACGATTGCTCTTACTATAGTGGACTGCATGCAATGCTCTATTGTGCTTTTGAACTAGCTGTTAATGTGTAAATTGTGCAGTAAACTATTTAAAAATATCAACCAATTACTTTTTTAAAAAAATTAAATTAAAAATTCAATTATAACATTCTGTATTTACATTTGGTATCTACTGCCAGTAATATGTACAGTACATGTACACTGTAATTACTAAGAAATACACATTTTTTCCACAAAAATTTTAATTGTACCCTTTTTTCCATATGTATATTTTGAAAATTTTATTTATTTGTTATGAAAATTAAATGATAGCATTGTAGTTGTGGGTGAAGCCCCTTTGTCTCCTGGCAACCAATATTTTTAGACCCAGTCCGCCACTGGTGGTGACAGCTATGGCTCGGGAGGGGGGGGATGCACTCTCATCTCTAGGTCAGACCAACATTGATTCAAGTCCTACTCCAGGGCTTAAGTACTGTGGTGGGGGTTGGAAAATAGGGGATGAAAATTTCAAGCTATGCTCGCAACTTAGAGTGCTCTTGGTGAGTTTCCCTCCTTATTTTGGGCAGCATAGTTCGACATGTTTTTTTTTTAAATGTCAGTTTCTTTACAAGTAATAAAATTCCATGCTTTCTGTTCAATTTTTAGTCAGTTTCGGAGTCCAAAGTCCTTTCAAGGGTACATTGTGTACAGAGACTTCATTCACTTTCAACCACATGGTCCTTGGGGAATATAAGGTACTTCAAACGAAATCAGTTGTTTTGATCCCACATTTCGGTCTAAGGGAATTTAGCTCTTTAAATAAATGTTCCAGGTACCTTCTGCTAGTCAACATGAGTGGAACCTTGTGCTGCTCCGGGGAGCAGGAAGAAAAGAAAAGGGAATATAATTGAGCAAGAGATCGAAAAGCAGCTTCCGATGGTGCAATGAACATTTATAATTAATTTCAGGGACATTTGAAGGTATGTCAAGCTTCTGGACAGCAAGCATTAGGAAGTGCATTTGCTTGTCATGCATGCTCATTAATAGGCCAGCTCACCAGAATTAAGCCCCCTTTCCCAATTATGTTATTAGCAATGCTTGCCTTCAGATTTACAACTGCATACAAGTGGCATGCAGCAGGTTAGGTAGTACTGGATTTAATGTACTGGATTTGGAGAGATTAGCCACTGCTATTGCACTCTCTGGGGAGCGTTGTTCAACATGATAATGATGGCAGTCTAAGGGGCCCAGAGCAGGGAGTCTGACTGAGGGGGAGAGCGAGTCAAAGGCAGTGATATAGTCAGGGAGGAAAGGTGGGGGTACAAGGACATGGGACGGAGGGAAGGGGCTTGCATGTTGGATTTGCGGGTCCTGTGAATGGGTCAGCGTGAGTTTTCCGTCCACGGATGGTGGGAGATAGATGGCCTTAAAGGGCGAGGTCAGTTCTGTCTATCTTGCTGTCCTGGAGGTTGAACTGAGGTTCTTAGCAGTGAAGGGAACAGTTGAGTGAGAGGTAGGATTTGGTTGAGGTAAGGTGGCAGGTTCAGGGTCATAGTCAGGTTTTGTCTGTTCTCATGGAGAAAGTGTTTCATGGAAATGGACAAAACAGGCAGTACTGTTAATGGGAGGGGTCAAAGTAAGGGTGGGCATGTGGTGATTTGGGTGATTGTCTCTTTAACGGCCTCACATCAGAATAGGTGTCACATGGCTTGGGTGACCTATTGGGACTCATACATTGGCCGCAGAGCAAAGGAAGTATGTGCAGATTGAGAAGGAAGATCTGGCTCTCATCACGGATCATAAGCCTTTGCTCAGGCTTTCAAGGAGGATAAGGCAATTCCGCCATTGCTTCTGTGCGATTGGAGAACTTTAAAACACCCATAAGTTTCAGCAACCAAGTAAGTGTCCAAAAATTAGGTACCAGACCAACGTAATTAAACACAGATGAAACAAACCATTGAACACTCTATGTTTATTATTACGTTGGTCTGGTACCTAATTTTTGGACACTTGCTTGGTTACTGAAACCTATGGGTGGAGCTGGAGTTCTGGCACCATTGAATGTTCTGGAAATGATTTGTAATCTAACAGAGACAATGGCCAGGATTTTCTGATCCCTCCATCAATTGGCTTTTTGCTGGTTCGCCAAATTTTCCATCCGGCCACGAGCGGGACAGGAAAATCCTGCCTCATGTGGGTTGGAATCCTGTAAATTCTGAGGTGTTTTAAAGTTCTACAAATAAACTGTTTGGTTTAAAAATCGAGTCACCTCTACATTGCTCTGAGATAAATAAAATAGACAGCAAACCAGTGCAACAATAATCAAGTGCATTTTATGCTGGGAGAACAATATCATATGACCATAATATTAGGTGCCTGTGAGTGATTATTGTGATGACAGCATTATTTTGGGTGGGAGAAACAGTGTTTTGACTACTTAATGTTTCCAAAATGTGTTTGAAATGCTGTAGAGAAATAAGTTAAACCATACAATTGCTAATGACATAAAATCAATATAGTATTTTTAAAGGGCTCCAAGTCATTAAGGCATTATAATGGCCTTCACATCACAGCCTAACTTATCAAAATGTGATGTAATGTCCTCTTATAGTGTGGAATGAAAAATAGTTATGCAGCCTGGCAATGCAGCATGGTAATACATCCGTGAGCTCTGTTAAGAACGGCTAGATACTTTGGTTGAACCGATTTGTTTAATTGAAGAGCGTTTTGTTTCTCTCAGGGGACTTCCTTGCTGGAAAACTCTTGTGCCTATGACTTCAGACAGCTCCTCAGTGAAATTTTCTGATTATTGAGTTGTGTGAGTTCCCAGGAGTGTGCCGTGTATCTCGCAGTGATGACAGATCACCTTCAGAACAGAACAGAACGGTCAGGGTTCAGTTATGTGAAAGTTTCTAGGAGAAGGTTATGGGGGAAAAATGACAGATGTCAGTTAAAACTCAACAACTCAGGGCAGCACGGTAGCGCAATGGTTAGCCCTGCTGCCTCACAGCTCTGAGATCCCGGATTCGATCCTGGCTCTGGATCACTGTCCTTATGGAGTTTGCGTGGGTTTCGCCCCCACAACCCAAAGATGTGCAGGGTAGGTGGATTGGCCACGCTAAATTGCCCCTTAATTGGAAAGAATTAATTGGGTGCTCTAAATTTATTTTTAAAAACTCAACACCTCCACACTTTAGCATTCAAACAGGGCTGCAGAACAACATCAATAAGAGGAATGGCAAATTCAGGATAGACGCAACTTGGGACTTAGAAGAAAATGTCACTGTGGCATGAATCTGGGAAATTCATGTAAACTTGCAATGGTGATGGTGCAAAACTAGCACAGACAGATTAGGCATTGTAATTAAAAGATTGGGAGAAAAGTTGGGTTCTAAGGTTGAGAGAAAGGTAGCAGGGTCCATGGGGCCTTTAGGTGGGGTTTCCAGAGAGCATGTTGAAGACATTGAAATTACTGATGGGTCAAATTGAAGGCACGATGCCAGGGTTGATAGATTGAAGGATGTAGAAGAGTATTTTTTTAACCGGCACCTAAAATAGAGTCGGGGTATCTGTCGTAGTGAGCTACAGCTGACAAGTACAATTGGGACTGACAAGAATCATGTGCTCTCTGCTTATTTCTACATTAAAATTACAATCAGGGCTCTGCAGCTGGTGCAAGAACCCAATCTGTAGTTTTAATCAGCCTGTCACCTGTTTTGAACTAAATTGAAATAAATATTTGCAATAACTTCAGCACTCGTGGGGGACTTCCGTGGTGACACGTAGGCGGAGGTCGCACATTAGCTGGCTCCTGCAGGAGTCTTCGATTTTTGGACTTTTTTGCCCGGCCTCAAGGGTAGTTTCTCGATGAGCTGGTGTGGGAAGTCATAAGGAGTTGGGGAATGCCGACGCCCCAGAAGAAAGGTCTTGGAAAGAAGGGGGACGGGTGAAAAACCACCAGAGAGTGTTGCTGTGAGTCCAGCAGGAGGAAAGATGGAGGGGGTTGGGTTGTCGGGTGAGGCAGCTCCCATCACGGTTGGAACTCTGACCGAGGTGGTGTCGCCAAACATTTAGAGATACTCCGGAGCGAGGTGATGTGTTGGGTGAAAATATTCACAAGTAGACCTTAACGTGAGCAAAAGAAGCAATTTATTGTTTACAGAGCTCTGGAGAATGCCCCGGACCCGTAGGCCATGCCGGTACACTTTCTCACTGAGCTGTGGCTTAAAGTGGGTTAATACACCCTTTCAAAAGCAGAATTAGGTTGCATTCTCATTTACATACAGTCAATCAATTTTGTTAGTACCGCAGTTCATTCCATATATAGCTATCAATTCTTATTCTCTTAGTATCACACTTAATTCCATATAGCTATCAATTCTTTACACAGTAGCTTACATTTATCCAATCCATATGTTGCACGCGTGATTACATAAGGTCATGAGTTGCCTGTCATATGGTCATGAGTTGCCAGTCCGAGATGTGGATTTAGTGGCCACCCCTCTTTTGCTGCTGTCTTGACAGCTTAGAATGACAGCACCGGCAGTCCGTGGAGCACTGGTCCTCACTTGACCCATTGCCTTTGGAGGATACATCTGTTAGAGTCACTCTTAGTCCAAAGTTCACTGTCTCAGCAGAAAATGAGCAGACATTAATTCATATCCCAGCATATTATCAAAGCAGAAGGTTTACACCAACATGATGACTTTGCTTACCGAGTGGGTGGAGGAGGCACTTGCCCAGGTAAAGGTGGCATTGGCGAAGACGTTGGTCAAGGTGCGGGAGCAAGGAGAGAAGATGAAGAGGATGGAGGAGCCACTGTCGCAACATAACAACCAGTTAACTTCGATAGGTGAGGAGCTGCGGAGGGTGGCGGAGGTCAATAAAGTGCTCAGAACCAGGGTGGAGGAGCTGGAGAAAAGGTCGAGGAGACAAAATTTGAGGATCATGGGTCCGCCCGAGGGGGTGGAGGACCTGAGGCCGACTGAGTATTTTGCGAAGGTGTCACCGAGTTGATGGGGGAGGGGGAAGAGTCCTTTATCTATGAGCTGGAGAGGACACATCAGTCACCCCGTCCAAAGCCTAAAACAAATGAGTCAGCAAGGTCGGTCATAGTTTGCTTCCACAGTTACCATGTGAAAAAGGTTTTGAACTGGGCGAAGCAGAGGCAGGATGTGAAGTGGAAGGCGTTGGTATAAGCATATACAAGATTTGACGGCGGAGTTGGCGAGAAGGCTGGTGGCCTTTGGACTGGTGAAGGTGGCATTGTACGCCAGCGGTGCAATGTTCGGAATGGTCCACCCAGCGAAGCTGAGAGTGACTCTCAATTCAAAGGATTTTTATTTTGAGATGGCGAAGGCGGCAGAGGTGGTCATGAAGGCTGAAGGACTGGGACTGAGATGAGAGTTGAGATTTGGACTTTGTTGGTGTGGACTGGGAATGTTTTTCTTATTGAAGTTTTTCCTTGGATTCAGGTTTTGTTTGTGTCTCTTAATGGGGGGGGGGGGTTACAAGTGTTCTTGTTTCCCCTTATGGGTGTGTTTTTGTTTCTCTTGATTTGGGGGATGTGGGTTGTTGGGCATGATGGGCTGGGTTTTGAGGATGGGGGGAAGGTGGGGGCTCTGGCAGGGGTCACCGTGCTAGAAAACAAAGGTTGGCTAGTGAACGGTGCGACATGAAACAAATGTACAGCATGTGAAAGGTTAATGTTATGTTAAGCCTAGCCTCTAGAGGGAGCTAAGGAACAGTACTATCAATTGCACTGGCTCTTAAGCTGAGGGGAGGAGTTTAGGCTGGAGCTGAAGAAGATAAGATTCATAGTGAATCATAATGAAATTGCAGAGCCGTTGGCAATGATGTTTTCGTCCTCGCTGTCAACAGGGGTGGTACCAGAGGATTGGAGAGTGGCGAATGTCGTGCCCCTGTTCAAAAAAGGGAATAGGGATAACCCTGGGAATTACAGGCCAGTTAGTCTTACTTCGGTGGTAGGCAAAGTAATGGAAAGGGTACTGAGGGATAGGATTTCTGAGCATCTGGAAAGGCATTGCTTGATTAGGGATAGTCAGCACGGATTTGTGAGGGGTAGGTCTTGCCTTACAAGTCTTATTGAATTCTTTGAGGAGGTGACCAAGCATGTGGATGAAGGTAAAGCAGTGGATGTAGTGTACATGGATTTTAGTAAGGCATTTGATAAGGTTCCCCATGGTAGGCTTATGCAGAAAGTAAGGAGGCATGGGATAGTGGGAAATTTGGCCAGTTGGATAACAAACTGGCTAACCGATAGAAGACAGAGAGTTGTGGTGGATGGCAAATATTCAGCCTGGAGCCCAGTTATCAGTGGCGTACCGCAGGGATCAGTTCTGGGTCCTCTGCTGTTTGTGATTTTCATTAACGACTTGGATGAGGGAGTTGAAGGGTGGGTCAGTAAATTTGCAGATGATACGAAGATTGGTGGAGTTGTGGATAGTGAGGAGGGCTGTTGTCGGCTTCAAAGAGACATAGATAGAATGCAGAGCTGGGCTGAGAAGTGGCAGATGGAGTTTAACCCTGACAAGTGTGAGGTTGTCCATTTTGGAAGGACAAATCTGAATGCGGAATACAGGGTTAATGGTAGGGTTCTTGGCAATGTGGAGGAGCAGAGAGATCTTGGGGTCTATGTTCATTGTTCTTTGAAAGTTGCCACTCAAGTGGATAGAGCTGTGAAGAAGGCCTATGGTGTGCTAGCGTTCATTAGCAGAGGGATTGAATTTAAGAGCCGTGAGGTGATGATGCAGCTGTACAAAACCTTGGTCAGGCCACATTTGGAGTACTGTGTGCAGTTCTGGTCACCTCATTTTAGGAAGGATGTGGAAGCTTTGGAAAAGGTGCAAAGGAGATTTACCAGGATGTTGCCTGGAATGGAGAGTAGGTCATACGAGGAAAGATTGAGGGTGCTAGGCCTTTTCTCATTAGAACGGAGAAGGATGAGGGGCGACTTGATAGAGGTTTATAGGATGATCAGGGGAATAGATAGAGTAGACAGTCAGAGACTTTTTCCCCGGGTGGAACACACCATTACAAGGGGACATAAATTTAAGATAAATGGTGGAAGATATAGAGGGGATGTCAGAGGTAGGTTCTTTACCCAGAGAGTAGTGGGGGCATGGAATGCACTGCCTGTGGTAGTAGTTGAGTCGGAAAATTTATGGACCTTCAAGCGGCTATTGGATAGGTACTTGGATTAGGGTAGAATAAGGGAGTGTAGGTTAACTTCTTAAGGGCAGCACGGTAGCATTGTGGATAGCACAATTGCTTCACAGCTCCAGGGTCCCAAGTTCGATTTCGACTTGGGTCACTGTCTGTGTGGAGTCTGCACATCCTCCCCGTGACTGCGTTGGTTTCCTCCGGGTACTCCGGTTTCCTCCCACAGTCCAAAGATGTGCAGGTTGGGTGGATTGGCCATGACAAATTGTCCAAAATTCTATGATTAACCTAGGACAAAAGTTCGGCGCAACATCGTGGGCCGAAGGGCCTGTTCTGTGCTGTATTTCTCTATCTATATAGGGTATTGCAGAGTTAGTTAAGATATAATAGTTATAATTAGTAGGTAGCGATAGTGAGTGTATTTAGAGTTAGTGAGTGTAATTTAATTCTTTCATCTATGTTTGCTATTCAGAATAAGTGTCTAACTCAAATTTAGTAGTATTAATAAAATTAGTGTAGTTCTTCAAAAGAGGTTTGTGTATCTTTGTGATCACTACGCCTTCCATCCTGGGAACTGCTCACAAAGATCAACACATGCTACTAGGAATGGACAGCTTTAAATTTTAAAGTACCAAGTTTCCACATGGTACCAAGAGTGTATTCCAGAAAAGCAAGCAGTAAGAAAGAAGAAAGAAAATAAATCAACACATCGCTACAGATCTGAAAATCTGCAAAGAACAAAGAAAAACCGAGAGCAACAGGGTGCTGTGCAAAGGTAGGATAGCTTCAAGATGTCCGGTAAACTAAGTTTAAGTTGGAAAATCTTCAAACAGCAGTTTGAAGTCTTTCTCTCTGCCTCTGCACTTGATTCAGCGCCTGACACTAAGAAATGAAATAGCTCTTCTACTAAATCTGGTAGGTCCGCTGCATTTGAACTCTTTAACGCATTTGATTTCTCAGAAAATGAAGATAAAAATAAATATGAGAAAGTAATGGAACAATTTGACTCTCATTGCAAAAAACAGGTTAATAACGTGTATGAGAGATACATGTTTTAAAAAAGGTGTAGCTAAAAGGGGAATCTTTTCACTCTTTTCTAACTGATTTGAGGCTCTGAGCGCAATCCTGCAATTTTTCCTCAATTACTGAATCAATCCTGCGTGACCAAATTGTGTTTGACAAATTTGAAGAGCAAATGCGGGAATGGTTACTAAGAAAACCAGTCTTAACTTTAGAAGAAGCCATCAACCTCTGTAAAGCAAGTGAGAAAGCCACCAATGAATATGCAGAATTCAGATCCCGTGAAAAGGCGCCAACTTCAGCAATGTGGTCAGTGCCAACTTCAGCAACGTGGTCGTGCCATTGCCTCTGGAGTGCAGTTTAAAACGAATTGCGCTGCAGCCGTTTTACACAGGCTCGGGTAAGAAAAAAACGTGAAATGGACATTCAACGTTCTGCGCATGTGCAGGATCCGTTCGTGATTTTTGTGGGCAAGAAAATGAGGTTCCAGATGGAGAAGGTGGTGGCGGATATGGGGAGCAGGTACGTGGTCATAACGGGTCCACTGGAAATGAGGTTGCTGGCATTGGTAAGCATATATGCCCCCAATTGGGAGGATCCGGGGTTCGTGAAGAGAATATTAGCTGCCATTCTGAATCAGGATACCCATGAGTTGATTTTGGAGGAGGATTGGAACTCAGTGCTGGAGCCGATGGTGGACAGGTCCCAGCCTCGCTCGCTGAGCCCATCGGTGGGGGCAAAGGTGCTGGCTGGGCTCATAAGGGACATGGGGGAAATTGACCAATGGAGAGTTTTACACCTTAGGGATCAGAAGTATACATTTTTTCCCCCAATGCACAAGGTGCTCTCAAGGATTGTTTTTTTCGTGGTGGGGAAGGCGCTGTTGGCTGGAGTTAAAAGGGCAGAGTATTCGGCAATTGTGATCTCGGATCACGTTCAGCATTGGATGGATATGGTACTGGAGAAGGGGGCGGCCCAGAAGCCAGATGGAGGATGGATTTGGGGCTGTTGGCAGATCGGAACATCTGTGACAAGATAGGGAAGGTGATTAAGGAGTATGTGGAGTTCAATTGCATGGGCGAAGTCTCGCCATCGGTGTTTTGGGAGGCTCTGATGGCAGTGATGAGAGGGGAGACAATTTTGTTTAAAGCTAAGGTGGATAAGGAGGAGAAGGAAGAATGCCAATTGTTGATAGAAGAGATTTTGGAAATGGATGGAAGGTACATGTGGTATCCGGGTCCGGGGTTTCTGGTAAAGAGGAAGGAGTTGCAGGCGAGGTTCAACTTGCTGTCCATGGGGAATATGGTGCATTAGCTGAGAAGGGCAAGGGGGCTGTTTATGAGTGTGAGGAGAAAGCGATTCGTATGTTGGCAAGTCAGCCTCGCAGGCAGGCCGTGGCAAAGGTGATAGTTCAGGTTTCGGATAGGATGGGGGAGATGGTGGTGGCTCCGGAGCAGATTAACAAGGTGTTTGAGGAGCTTTAATGGGACTTGTATAAGTAAGAGCCACTGGAGGAGGAGTGGGATATGAGGGAGCTCCTGGGCAGGTTAGAGTGCACGAGGTTGGGTGAAGGCGGGGCTGGAGGAGCTGGTGGGGTAGAGGAAGTGAAGATGGCAATCAGGAAGATGCAGGTGGGGAAGTTGGCAGGGCCGGATGGGCTCCCGGTTGAATTTTATAAGAAACTTAAGGAGAAGCTGCCTCTTTTGTTGATGGAAATGCTCAAGGACACAATGGTCATGGGGGGGGGGGGGGGGGGGGGGGGGGTGCACGCCGAAAACGATGGGGCAGGTCTCCATTCCGTTGCTGCTTAAGAAGGATAAGGATTCGGTGGAAAGTGGATCGTAGAGGCCATATCTCTGCTGAATGTGGACTCCAAGATATTGGCAAAGGTGCTGACGTTAAGGCTTGAGGGGTGCCTTCTGAGGCTGATTGGGAGAATCAGGTGGGTTTTGTTAAGGGTAGGCAGTTGTCATCAAATGTGAGGAGGCTCTGACTGTGCTGCTTTCTCCGGTAGAGGGAACAGAATTGGAGCTGGTTGCAGCATCAGATGCGTAAAAGACGTTTGATCTGGTGCAGTGGAGTTATTTGACGGCGATGTTGGAGAAATTTGGGATGGGGCTGAAGTTTGTGGCATGGGTGCAGTTGCTGTATAAGGAGCCGAGCGTGCACAAGAATGTTATAAATTCAGGGTATTTTGCACTGCCCCGGCGAATGAGGCAGGTGTGCCCTATGTCCCCCCCTTCTGTTTGCACTGTCTATAAAGCCCTTGGCGATTGTGCTGAGGAGCTCGGGGTTGTGAAGGGGATAGTGAGGGGGTGTGGAGCACAGGGTGCCCTTGCATGCGGATGACTTGTTATATATTTCGGAGCCGGGTTCCTCGATGGGGGACATATGGGTTTGCTTCAAAGTTTTGGGACGTTCTCTGGGTAAAAGCTGAATTTGGGAAATAGTGAGCACTTTGTTTTTTCCCTAGGTGCGGGAGGTGGGGTGCTGCCATTCTGTCTGACAGCATCTCACTTACGGTATCTGGAGGTGCAGGTGGCCTGGGATTGGCCAGAAGTTCAATTTCACTAGTTTAGTGGGCCATGTGAGAGCTGATTTGATGAGGTAGGATGATCTTCCTCTGTCGATGGTGGGCTGGGTACATGCAGTGAAGACGAATATTTTACCGCGATTCTCGTTTTTGTTTCATTGCCTGCCGGTCTTTTGCCTCAGACGTTTTTCAAGGGGGTTGATTGGCTGATTTCATTGTTTGTGTGGGCGGGGATGGTGGCCAGGAGAAGGGAGGTGATACTGCAGAGGAGGTGAGACGGCAGTCGGGGGAGGGTTAGGCCTCCCAAATTTGATGTATTATTACTGGGCCGTGAATGCAGAGAAGGTTTAGTGACGGACAAGAGAGGTGGGGGCTTCGTGGGTATGGATGGAAGCAGGATCATGTAGGAGGCTGGGGTTGCAAGCCCTGGCAATGGCACCCCTCCCAATCGCCAAGGGGAAGTATTAGGTGAGTCCAGCAGTGGTGGCCAAGCTGAAGATTTGGAGGCAGTTTCGACAGCATTTTAGGTTGGGAACGGGGTCGGGAACCGATTAGGGGAAATCCTGGCTTTGAGCCAGGGAGGATGGTGAGAGGTTTGGGCATGGGAAGAGGATTAGAGAGATGGATGATGGGTCATGGGGAGGAGGTTCATGCATTGAGTGGGTTTTGATTCTGTTGTAAATTGTAAAAATGTTGAAAAATTGGAATAAAAATACTTGTTTTAAAAACTTCAGCACTTGTGTGGTTGCTCAGAATATTAAAAAAGACTTGAAACTCCGAGATCTAGCAAAAATGTCAGGATAACAAAGTGGAAACTAGAAAAACAAATATTACATCTGAGCACAGTTATTTGACAGTTTGAATAAAAACACAGTAATTTGGAGAAGTTTAGTTTGTGATTCGGTAAAATATGCAACGCCAGGGCAGCACGGTGGCGCAGCAGATAGCACTGCTGCCTCACAGCGCCGAGGTCCCAGGTTCGATTCCAGCTCTGGATCACTGTCCGCGTGGAGTTTGCACATTCTCCCCGTGCCTGTGTGGGTTTTGCCCCCACAACCCAAAGATGTGCAGGGTAGGTGGGTTGGCCACATTAAATTGCCCCTCAATATGAAAAAAATGAATTGGGTACTCTAAATTAAAATAAATATATATTCAAAGCCTCAGATACGTTTGCGAGCGTGCTGAATTAAGTAAGGAAGAAAATGAGTGACTATTTCTCTTGAACAAAGATAAAGTAAGCCCCATTGACATGATAATATCTGGTAGGACATGAGAAAAGATAAGAGAAAAAATTGGAGAAGGACATAATTCAATGTTCGGGCAGGTGAGAACCTCAGAGGAAATTTGGCCCTATGGGCTAGTAGAAAGCATGGAAGCATCAAGGCAGACAAGTGGATAGTTTCAATCATTATACGAATGAAGTTCATGAACTAGTTGCACTTTTTATATTCGCTCCTGGCATATGGGCATTGCTGGCAAGGCCAGCATTTATTGTCCATCGCTAATTTCCCTTCAGGAGCCTGTGATGAGTTACTTTCTTGAATGACTGCAGTCCTACATCAGCAAAACTAAGGAGCTGGCCATTGACTTCAGCAAGCGAAGTATCTTACACACCCCTGTCTGCATCAATGGTGCTGAGGTGGAGATGGTAACAGCTTCAAATTCCTAGGTGTACACATCACCAACAATCTGTCCTGGTCCACCCATGTCGATGTTATGACCAAGAGAGTACAACAACGTCTATACTTCCTCGGAAACTATGGAAATTCGGCATGTCCACATTGACTCATCAATTTTTACAGATTCACCATAGAAAGCATTCTATCTGGCTGCGTCACAGCCTGGTATGGCAACTACTCGGCCCAAGAACGTAAGAAACTACAGAGAGTCGTGAACATATCCCTGTCCATCACGCAAAACCGCCTCCCATCCATTGACTCTGTCTACACTGGACTGTACACAGATAAATACTTTTGACTGTCTCTCAGTACACATGACAATAAACCCAAATCCAAATCCATGTGTAAGTACTTCCATGTTAGGAAGGGAATTTAGCATTTTGAACCAGCAAAGATGAAGGAGCTGATACATTTCCAAGTTGGGAAGGCATGTCATTGGGAGGAGAACATGTAGATGGTGGTGTTTGTATGCCTCTGCTGCACTTGTTCTTCTAGGTGGTAGTGGCTGCATTTTTGGAAGGTGCTGTTAAAGGAGCCTTAGCTAATTGCTGCAGTACATTTTGTGGATGGTACACATGGCGGCTAAGGGGCGCTGAATTGTGGAAGCAGTGAGTGTTTAAGTTGGCAAATGGGATGTTGATCAAGCGGGCTGCTTTATCCTGGATGGGGTCATGCTTCTTCTATGTTAACGGAGCAGTATGCATCCAGGCAAATGGAGAATATTCCATCACACTCCTGACTAGTACCTTGGAGATGGTGAACAGGTGTCAGAGAGTCATAAAGTGAGTCACTTGCTACAGAATAACAAACCTCTGACCTCGGGTGCAATTCAATGCCACCTTGCGACGCTGGGAATGGGCTTGCAGGTGATCGGCTGTAAATGGGGCAAGGAAGCTCAGGGCAGAAGGCCAGTTACCATCCCGACTCTGCATGGCAGGAAGGGTGAAGATCAGAATTCCTGGCCAGATGTGATTTAAGGTCCTTCAGGGCCACTTAAGGGCCTCACCCTGCCACTGCTCGTCTTCAACCAGCTGCAGGTAGGGGCCAAGTCACGTGGGCATGCTTCTGGTCCAGTGGGATGGTCCCTCCTTCTTGAGCTCTTTGAGTCCAACGGAGGAGGCGCAGTGGTAAAGGTTGCCGCTGTGGGAAGATGCCTTCCTGTCCTTTACAACAAGATCCCTCCCCTACCCCTGAGCAGGAGTCACCTGACTGGCCTCAGCGATCCCACCCTGCTCACCTGCATTCTGAACGTTCCAGGAATGATCCTCAACATCAGGCATACTGCAGTAGCAACAGTGGTCACTGCTCCCAGTGGTACTGCTGCTACCATAGAGCAGGCTTCTCACTGGCTGGTAGCTCTGAGAGGCAGGAAGTTCACCTCACAGGACCCAGGAATCCCAATGGGAGGCAGCAGATTGACTGATTGGGATTGGCTCTGGATCTGACTCAATTGGTTCTGTAACTGTGGGGTAGGCTCACCTTTAAATTCCACCCCTCCTTTTGTCAGCACAATAATTATGTGGCTGGGTCAAGCAACTTTCTCCTCAATCATGACACCCCAGGATGTTAACAGCTGAGGCTTCGACAATGGTAATATCTTTAAATGTCAAGGGAAGGTGATGAGACTCTCTCTTGTTGGAGATAACTATTGCCTATCATTTGTGCCATGCAATTGTTATTTGCCAAAACGTGAATGTTGTCCAGGTGTTGTGTGCAGATGCAGCGGCTTCGTTTTCTGAAGAGTTGTGAATGGCACTGAAGACTGCAAATGTCACCCTCACATTCTGACCTTATGACAGAGGGAAGGTTATCTGATGAAGCAGCTGAAAATGGTTGGACCTGGGATAGTACTCTGAGGAAGTCCGACAGCAGCAGCAGTATCCTGGGGCTGCAATGCATAACGACCAACAACCACTCTTCATACTTGGGAAAATTAATAGGATTAAAGGCAGACAAGTATCCAAGGCCTGATAATCTTCATCCTAGAGTACTTTAGGAAGAGGCCCAAGAAAGTGTAGATCCATTGGTGGTCATCTTCCATATTTTCTGGACTCTAGTTGGAGGGTAGCGAATGTAACCCCGCTAATTAAACAGGGAGGTAGTGGGAAAACAGGAACTATAGACTAGTAAGCCTAATGTTGGTAGTAGGGAAGTTGCTGGAGTCAATCATCAAGGATTTCATAGCTCAACATTTGGAAAGCAGTTGTGTAATCAGACAAAGTCAGCATGGATTTATGAAAGGAAAATCATGCTTGGCAAATCTAGAATTCTTTGCAGGTGCAACTAGTAACGTTGACCAGGGCAAACTGGTGGATGTGGTTTATTTAGACTTTCAAAAGGCTTTCGACAAGGTCGCACATAGCAAATTAATATGTAAAGTTAAAACTCATGGGATTACGGATAGTGTCTTGAGAGGGATAGAAAGCTGGTTAGCAGAAAGGAAGCAGTAAGTTGGAATATATGAGCCTTTTTATGACTGGCAGGCAGTGACTAGTCAGATACACTGCCCTGGACCTCAGAAGTTTTTTGCCGATCATTTCCCCAGTTTGAATTATCTAGCTGAAAACAAGCTGCAAGCTGCTTCAAATTCAAACTAAGCTTACTTGCGCCATCTGCTGCCCAATTCTAAACAGTTATTAATTTAATGGTGGGAAAATATGTTTTGATGCGTAGTAAATAGTACTGTTCTTCTGGTTAAGATATTTTGCCTCTTAAGTTTTTTCATTGTTTTCTGTCCTTGGATCTAAACATATTACCTACACATACCTCAAACCTCTGCTTATGACATCAGCCTGTGATTTAAGGTAATTTGAAGTTGGCTATTTCTCACTTCATGCTCAGTTTCAATTGGCATCTTCCCACAACATTAAAACAGCTTAAATACACCAGAAATCTGATGCAGCAAAAGCTGACATTTCAAAAATAAACATTTTTTTGAAATTTGGCTGCAATCACAGCTAACATACAATAATAAGATTGTGGATCTTGGCCAATCATTGAAGTCCCAATCCTTGGCTCAGGTATCATCAGCTGTTTTATTACTAAGCCTTCTTGTGATTTTTAATTCATTTTATGGGACGCGAACATCACTGGATCGGCCATCACTAACAACCCTCCATTTCAGAACCAACTGCATTGCTGTGGATCTGGACATATTTCCTTCCCTAAAGAGCATTAGTGAATAATTAGTTTCACGGTCATAATTAGACTTTTGATTTCAGATTTTTAATGAATTCAAATTTCACCATTGGCTGTGGTGGGATTTGAATCCAGGTCCCAGATTTTGCGCTGGATCGCTATTCCAGTGACAATACCACTATACTACTGCTTCCCCTATGATAAACTCCGAAGTGAATCATCACTGTTTTACTATGTTCATCATTTCTCTGGCAATGAAGCCACACTACCAGAAGGATGTGGATGCTTTAGAGAGGGTGCAGAGGAGGTTTACCAGGATGTTGCCTGGTCTGGAGGGTGTTAGCTATGTGGAGGGGTTGAATAGACCCGGACTTTTTACATTAGAAAGACGGAGGTTGAGGAGGTCTACAAGATTATGAGGGGCATGGATAGAGTGGATGGGCAGGCACTCTTTCTCAGAGTGGAGGGGTTACTCACTAGGGGGCATAGGTTTAAGGTCCGTGGGGCAAAGTTTGGAGGAGATGTGCGAGTCGGGTTTTTTATGCAGAGGGTGGTGAGTGCCTGGAACGCGTTGCCAGGTGAGGTTGTGGAAGCAGATACATTAACGGCATTCAAAAGGCATCTTGACAAACACATGGATAGGATGGTTATAGAGGGATATGGCACAAGGAAGTGCTGAGGGTTTTGGCAAAGGTTGGTATCATGACTGGTACAGGCTTGAAGGTCCGAAAGGCCTGCTCCTGTGCTGTATTGTTTGTTCTTTGTTCTTTGTTCACCCACACTGGTCTATGACAGGACCTAGAAAATATTAAGACTTGGACTGCAAAGAGTAGGTTACATTCACACCATGTAAATGTTCAGCAATGGCCATCTCTGCTCGGAGAAGTCCCAAACATTTCCTGTTGAGAGATCTTTTTCATTCATCCATAGGATGTGTGCATCTTTGGCAAGGCCAGCATTTGTTGCCCATTCTTAACTGCCCCTGAACCAACAAAGGTGAGAACTTTTTGAACCGCTACACTCCATGTGGGATGGCACGGTAGCACAGTGGTTAGCATTGTTGCTTCACAGCTCCAGGATCCCAGGTTCAGTTCCCGGCTTGAGTCACTGTCTGTGTGGAGTCTGTACATTCTCCCTGTGTCTGCGTGGGTTTCTACCGGGTGCTCTGGTTTCGTCCCACAGTCCAAAGATGTGCAGGTTAGATGGATTGGCTGTGCTAAATTGCCCTTACTCTCCAAAAAAAGGCTGGGTGGGCTTATGGGCATAGAGTGGAGGCGTGGGCTTAAATAGGTTGCTCTTTCCAAGGGCCATTGCAGACTCAATAGGCCGAATAGCCTCCTTCTGCACTGAAAATTCTATGTGATGTAGGTATACCCATAGTGTTTTTGGGAAGGGAGTTTCAGGTTTTTGAACCAGCGACAGTGAAGAAATGGCAATATAATTTCAAGTCAAGATGTTGTGTGGTTTTGAGCGGCATGAACATATAAGGTTCCAATGAGGAGTTATCATTTGAGAGGAGGAGGAGAAGAGATATTTTCTTTTGATTGCTGACTAGTTGGTGCGTGTAAATGAAGATCATTATCCAATTATATCAATTAGTGAGAAGCAATACTTTTTCCAATTCCTGTGGAAAACAATTAAGTAGAGTGATTTATATGTTGAAAACAAGGTGATTTACATGTTGAAAACAAGATATTGAAATTTCTCCTATCAGTAATTTTCTCAAATTAATATCCAAGTATAGCTGAGAAAAGAGAGCTGCCCAAGCTTTTCATTTTGCACTCATTCAGGCACTTCACAAGAATACCAATATAAGGGAAAACAACAATTTATACTGCATGAGAAGAGAGTCTGATTGGTTGGCAACTGGAGTCTGATTGGTAGAGGTGTTACCATGGAGAGTGCGAGAGTTAACTGCCAAGCAGTGTTTGAAATTTAAATCAGGCAGTTTGACACTGATTCATCAAGACATTTCCCTGACGAATGAGTCATCAAATGGCTCTCACTAATTTTGTTTAGCTGAAATAGGTGCAATATGTGTGCATGTTCTTTCTATCCATAAAGGGCAAAGGAAGCTGCATATATTAATGCATAGTATCCTGTTCTTCCTCAGGGAAATGTCTTAACCAATCAGGGTCAAGCTACCTGGTTTAAATTTCAAACAATACTCAACAGTTAACTGTCAATCACCATCAACTAGTGCGCTATCTATGGCAACACTTCTACCAGAGTCCACACGGTAACCAATCAGCACTCGCTTCTCATATAATATAAATTGCTGTTTTCCCCTTACATTGGTATTCTTATGATGTGTCCTGACGAGTGCAAGACAAAAAGCTTCGACATGTCTCTTTTTTCAGCAATACTCAAATTCTGTACGTCCAAACAACTATTCATATGAGTATAAAACAACTTTTTCAATAAAATTATCAAAGGCAGAAGGTCACTGCTGGAGATGCTGCTCATGTAAGTTAGAAATTATTTATTTCTTCTTTGAAAGGCTCCGTAGAATCAAATACACTGAATTACACTAAAATACACATTTTTCCAGATATAATTCATTTCCTTTCAAGAAACTTAAAACATTTACTTCAGTACTCATGCCAGTTACACTTTCAAACAAGATATGCAGTCTCTTCCAATTAAGGGAAATACTTCAGAGGATGACACTTTTAATGGAAAAGTTTGGATCTGGAGCACCCATTGCTTTGAGTGCCCTTAGAGATTGAAAATGGCATCGACCGCGCATATATACCTCTGTTACGAGTCAACCTTGATACCATGTTGGTAAGAGTATTCGCATCTGCAGAGAGATCATCCACTGGGAGTATGCAGTGTAGGCCGATCAATCAATGATGCCAACAGTGTTTAGCAGTTGGAAGGATCGTCCAGGTTTGGGCTGGTAGGTGGCAAGTAACATTTGCACTGCATAAGTGCCAGGTGATGACCAACTCCAACAAGAGTGAATCTGACCATTTTGCTGTGACATTCAAAGGCATTACTGTCACTGATTCTCACACTATCATCACCTTGGGGCTTACCACTGACCAGAAACTGGACTGGACTAGCCATATAAATACTGTGGCTATAAATACAAGGGCAGTTCAGAGGCTAGGAATCTTGCGGTGAGTAACTCACCTCCTGACTCCCCAAAGCCTGTCAACTATGTAGAAGGCACAAGTCAGGAGTGTGATGGAATAATCGCCAGTTTCCTGGATGAGTGCAGCTCCAACAACACTCAAGAAGTTCAACGCCATCCAGGACAAAGCAGCCCACTTGCTTGGCATACCATCTATCAAATTAAACATTCACTCCCTGCACTATCGAAGCACTGTAGCAGCAGTGTGTATCACCTACAAGATGCACTGAAGCAGAATATCAAGGCTCCTTCAACAGCACCTTCAAAACCAATGGCCTCTACCACCTAGAAGGACAAGGGCAGCAGATGCATGTGATCATCACCACCGACAAGTTCCCCTCCAAGCCACACATCATCCTGACTTGTAGATATATAAATCATTGTGTTTTCAGTGTCACTGGGTCAAAATCCTAAAACTCCCTTTCTAACAGCACTGTGGGTGTAACTAAACAGCATGGACTGCAGTGAAAGTGACTCAGCATCGCCATCTCAAGGGCAGTTGGAGATGGATAATAAATGCTGGCCAAGCCAGCAACACCCATATCCCAGGAAAAAAGAAAAGAAAACCCATCAGCGCTATTTAAAGGAACCATTAACTTCCTACAGGTAGCTGCTGGTTGATTTCTACAGTCAGTTACTGTAATTGTATAAGTGTTAGCTGCAGTCCACAGAAAGTGGTGAGACAAGTGGTGAAGAATTTTGTCTTGACTCCAAGGCTTCCGCACAAACCAGTTGCATCCAGAAATGGGAGTATTGTAAACATTCCCCTTAGACTATAGAAATGAAAAATGCTTATTGTCACAAGTAGGCTTCAAATGAAGTTACTGTGGAAAGCCCCTAGTCGCCACATTCCGGCGCCTGTTCGGGGAGGCTGGTACGGGAATTGGACCATGCTGCTGGCCTGCATGGGTCTGCTTTCAAAGCCCGCAATTTAGCCCTGTGCTAAACAGCCCCAAGTAGCCTCAGATGGAAAATGATCAGAGGGCACACTGAGCAAGTCAGCTGCTCGAAGAGGGAGGAGGAGGACAGAGAAGTACTTTTAGCAGGAGACCATATTCATTCAGGGCATTCGGGGAGTAATTTTTCTACCTGAATGTCATTATGGAAGAAAGCTTGAGATGCCTGTGCTTCAGCAAGGATGTCCTCACTGAAATCTGCCACCTGCTCTTGCCACATATCTGCAACCACAGAGCAGGGCGAGGAGCTCATTACCATTAGCTTTGGGAGTGACTGTGGCCATGAACCTATGTCTGTCTGTTCCTTCCAGGTTTGAAGCTGCGAGGTATTTGCAATATCTCACCGTTTACTGACTGCTATTGTGTTCTGTTAGTCACTGATACTTTCAATGCTAAGAGACTAACTGCCTATCATTCTCTCGTGGCAGAGAACAGTAGGCAGAGTAATCGCGTGACTTCAAGAGGATTGCAGACTTTCCCGTGGTGCAGAGTGCCACTGACGGCAAGTACATCACTTTGAAGGCATTGCATATCAACTCTGAGATATGTTGTAACCGAAAGGGTTTCCACTCCCTAAAAGCTGGTTTGTGTTGATTAGAGAACCAGTCACATCAATAACTTGAAGGACACGATCCCTGAGCTGTAATAATATAGAATACCTAAACCTCTAAATCATGCACAGAACTGAGCTGTATAGACACTAAGGGGTTAACTATAACTCACTGAGGGGTGAGTTCACCTGTCTCTGGCTTATCTTGAGACTTAGAAAGCCATTATCATGGGCAATGACACAGGACTACTGTCATTACGTAGCACAATTGGTTCCTGCCAGGAATGAAAGGAATATTCACACCTCAGTCAACCTTGGAGGGGATCACATTGTTTTCTGTTGTGTAAACAGTTTATCTCCATACAGTCCTGTCTAGGCCAGGGCATGGAATAAACCAAGGCAAGGAGTTGATAAGTATTGGACTCTATAGATTGGTAACAGGATCTGTGTCTGTCATCATGTGACTTGAATCATCATAAAAGAAGATGACATCAGAGCACGGGCCCTGCAGTCAGAAGAAGGACGAAGACCGATCACCTCTAGATCCAGGCCTACAATCAACACTAGTATTGACCAGCTGTGTGGGGGATTGTAGGTTTCAGTCAAATTGTAGAGGGGTTTGTGTTGTGAGGTATTTTGTAAATTTTCATTTACCCTGTATTGGGGTTGTACTTGTGGTTGGTCCTTTATACCTCACAAAGGAATCCACCGAACACTTCGACTTGTCCAAACCAGAATCTTTTATTGAGTCTCATGTGATAAGATAGCAATCTGTTACAGAGCATGTTATCATGGAGTCTGCTTATTACTCCTCTGGAACTTGCACCTAGCACTGACCATTCACATGCATGTCTTATTACTCTCTCAATCTTCTTCTGAAGATGGCCGGATGTGTCTCCCCTTAGATGGGAGTCACGGGTCACATGACCTTGGTCTGGAGACCACATGGTGTGTCTGTACCGTCACCTGCTAGTTAGGGTTCGGACACCATCCATCTATGATATAGCCCATAGGCACATCACCACACGACTGTGAGGTATTGCTGTTAATTCCGGTCAAAGCACAGAGGGGTTTGTACTGGGGGAGTTTTGTGAGTTCAATAAACAAACTAATCTGAGTTTAAGCCAATGCCTGTGCTGTGCGCATTTTGATTCCTGGAGTCCAAGAATTGTAAAGAGGGGAGTGGAGCAGAATCCCCGACAGCAGAGGTTCCCAAACTAGGGTCTGCAGATGAAGGGTCTCCAGAGGATCTGCAAGGCTGGCGGTTGACATGTGACCGGTAAACGTCGGTTTGAACGCGCAAAGTTTAAAACAAATTAGAGAAGTCAAATAGGCCAATATGAGCAAGGCCTCTCGGATAACTAAATGCTGATAGGCTTATTAGTGCCCCAAGATGCCTTGCTCTGATTGGCCCATTTGATTTATTCCATCTTGCTGTTGCTGGGCAGAATAGCCCGTAGCCAAATAGTGAGGCCGACGTGAGGCAGAAGGCAGCCAGAGTCAAACTGGCCAGAGGCTGGGCAGCAGCAGCGAGGAGAGGCTGTGCAAGGTCTCGTCCATTTGACATTCATGGCCCTGGGGACTGGAGAATCATAGAGAGCCAGTGCGTGTGGTCCAGGCCCGCTAAATGGATGCAAATGGGTCATTATGATCTATTTACATTCATTTACATCCTTTAATTGGTGCACGGACATAGACCTTGACCTTCCGGGATGCCCGGAATGTGTTCCACGATGGTACGGTGAATCAGGCATCGGGCAAAATTGGGATTGGCACCGAACGTGATGCTCTGACTCCGTGGTGGTGATATGAACGAGTTCAATGCTGCATGCCAGCGGGAGCGTGTAAATAACTGCAAATGGTTCAGAATAATCCATATGCATCTATTTTGTGGGCCTGACGCTATATGCTCCGCCATCCTGTGGTTCTCCGGACCCTGTGATCGGAAATCACGTGGGCACGGTTCACTTGTGGTCCCCAGAATTGTGGCCCTGACATGGTGAACCTCGTGGTGGGTCAAGGGGGGAACCATTGCCCCCTGAGCCCGACGCAAGGTCCATCACGGTAGAGACCAACCCACCCCAACCCGCACTGCAAATCAGCCCCAGCTCCACACAGCAGGTCCCATTCCCTACATTGCCTGGGTGACCTGACCCACCCTCCCCCAAAGGGACCCCTGTGATAGGGAGACATCCCACAGGGACCGCAGTAGGTGGGGGTGGGGGAGGTGCTGTTGGGGGAGAAGGGGGTTGAGGGGGTTCCTTTTGACAGGAGGTCACTTTGGGTAGTCCTCCTATTACAGGGGTCCCTGGGGCGCTCCTATTAAAGGTGTCACTGAAGATGTCTCCCTATCATAGGAATCCCTGTAGGGGGTCTCCCTCTCACAGGGGACCCTTTAGGGCATCTCCCTATAATAGGGGTGCCCATCTTACAGGGATACTGAGGGTATGGGGGACACCCAGGGGAACCGGGGTTGGGTGGTTGCCATGAAATAGGGAGGGAAGGAGTTAACCCCAATTTGCGGTGAGGGTGGTCGCTGGCGATTTGCGGTGCCAGGGAGGGGGTGGTGCCAGCTGCAGGGCCTAGCTATCGGATTGCTCGCTCAAAATGGTGGCCCAATTGCGGGATTCCCTGGGAATCCCTCATATTCCATGCCATATATGAATTTGCATGGCCTGGAACACTGAAATGCCTCCCACTTTATGACTGCAAGGGGATCATAAAATTGGTCCAATTCAGCTCTGGCAGGAAAACATAGGGCGGGATTCTCTATCCAGTGACACTGGAATTGCGAAACGCAATTGGACGGAGAATCACGTGTGAGGCGAAAATTGTGGCTGGCGCCGGACCCCTTACGGTATGCCATACTCCGGTACCTCAATGCATTCTATGCCGCACGTATATTAAATGCCATTGGCATTTCATTAATGAGCCTGACCTGGTATTCTCCTGGGATCTGCGTGATGCTCCACCTCCGGCAGGAGGAATTACCGACGGCTAGTTTCACTTGTGGTTTTAAATATAGGGAACAGGTGCCATGGCTGCTGAGGGACAGAGACGAGGCAGGACATGTTCCCACAGGCGCATCTATGGGCTGCCAGTCCTGCCACTACTGTAGTAGGGCTGGCGGGCAGGGGATGCGGTAGGGTCAGCCATGGCCAGAGGAGAGCAGCAGGGACTGATGAGGGTGACCAGGGGATGGGCTGTGGGATCAGGGTTACACCACCAGGACCGGGGTGTCCAAGCAGGAACCGCCATTGCGGCAGCCTACAAGAAAACCAATTTGCTGCTCACCCCAGTGACTGGCCACCGTGGCCCGTGGTTGCGCAGCGTGACAGTGGCTGAATGGGTGCCCCCACCCCGGAACCCCTGCACTGCATCCCCATCCTCCACCTCTCCAATGCCCTACCCCCCTGAACTGGGCAACACCCATCAGTGGGGCAGCACGTGGCCCACCCAAGGGGGACGCCCATAGTAGCCCCACAAGAAGTCACCGGGTGGCAGCCGCGGAGGGTACCACTGACATGAGTGGGGCTGGCCACTGGTATCCCTGCCAGCAGGGTTGGATGCCTGTCAGCAGAGCGGGTGCCGGGGCCAAAGGCCCTGGCGATGCTGGGCACTGACGAGACCATGGATGTGGGGCGAAGTGGAGAGTGCCAGGGGAACGGTTGGTGGTGGGCATGGGGATGATGGAGGAGGATGAGGGGGGGCGAACATTTGGGGACAGAGGCTGCAATGCAGGCTTCTACCAACATGTAGCCCAGAGGACTAGGGTGGGCACGGGGATACGCACCAAGCTAACATGCCTGCTTTCACCCCTTGCAGACAATGGATATAGGAATTCAACTAGGAATGATTTTTTTATAAACTTGATGGACCCAATTATTTTTTTTTTCAATTAAGGGGCAATATAGGTGGCCAATTCACCTACCCAGCCCATCTTTTTGGGTTGTCGGGGTGAGACCCAAGCAGACATGGGGAGAATGTGTCATCCAGGAATGGTGGCCTTCAGTCCTGCCACCGCAACCCTGGGGGGTGCATTGAGGCTGTACAAGCAGGAGCTGCTTGAGGAGGACCCCACATGGCCCCCGGCAGTCTCTTGGGTGTCCCAGGAGGCATGTTCTGCCCACTGCCCATCAGATGCACCAGGGACAGAATGGGAGGAGTTCGAGGTGCTGTTGTCTTTTGGCACCACCCCTGCGGTTGTCATAGTCACGGGTCCCATCACTTCCTCCTCCCTCGGGGTGCCCGATGGCCCCTAGGCTACTCTTTAGGATGTGGGTGCCACTTAAACTAGCATTTGGGGCTTGCCAGCCACCTGGTGCTGCCAGTCCTGGATGCCCTCTCCCGTCTCAAACAGGGTCTCAATGCTCACGGCCGTGGAGCACAGGAAGTGGGCCACCTCTCTCTGGGACTGTGCCACATCACCCAGTGACTGTGCCATGCCCCTCTGGGGCTGTGCCACCTCCTTCTGTAACTGGATCAGGTCGGTCAGCATCGGAGCAATGCCGCCGACGCCCTCAGCCATGGCCCATTATGACTGGGCCAAACTCTGAAGCACCGCTGCAATGCCGAGGTGACCCTGGTACATAGCTGCCTGTGACAGGGCATCCCTGTCCTGTGCCTCGGCCACCACCCACACAGAGTGCCCCAGGCCTTGGACATCCCGACCCATCGCCAATACCTTTGCTCACAAGGCCTCCACTGCGAATGCCACCGATGCGCTGTTGGCCTGTGTGGCATGCAAGGTCGGCACAGCTTCCTGCCCTTGCAGGCGGTTCGATCACTCCAACTGCACCTGCAGACGCTGGATGGTTGCTGACAGTCCCTCATTCCCTGGCTCTGCGTCTGCATCTTCACTATCAATGGGACCACTCTTTCCAGAAGCCCGAAACTCATCAGGTCGACAGCTGGTTCCTGGGGTCGGGACCCCTCTGACTGTCTGCTCCCTAGGTGGGGTTCCTACCTCCACGATATACCACAGCATGTGTGTGGTGCGCATCACATAGTGCCCGAGGAGCCTCTTTACTAATGTGCCCAACCAGCGTGGGTGTCTCTGGGATGGTGGAGGGTGAAGTAGGTAGCCGTGACAGGAAGTCAGTGTCATCCTCGGGCTGGTGATCCAGGGTGTCTCGGGTTGTGGGTCGTGGGCTCCCGTCCACATCTGTGTCTGCGAGTTTTGAGACCCTGGCCACGGTGGGCGATGACCTCCAGGACTGGCAGCACAAGGTGGTGGGGGAGCCTCAGGGGTTAGCTCCACTCGCAACCCTGTCCCAGTTTTTCAGCGGTAGCAGCGAGAGCAGTAACCAGGGGGCTGTCGGGAAGGTAAGTTTCCTGCTTTAAAAACTTACCTTTCAGGAAAAGCGGCCTTTGTTTTTTAACTAACTTTTTTTTCGGAGATTTTTTTTTTGTTTCAGAGCAGCAGGAAACTGGAAGTCGGCTGTGGGGATTTCTGGGAAGGTGTGTAGTACCTGTATATAAGCTGGGCTCTTCCTTTCTTTTTCTTGTTTTATCTAGAGGGGATGGCAGGGAAGGCAGTGCAATGTTCCTCCTGCAGAATGTTTGAGGTGAGGGACGCCGTCAGTGTGGGAAGTGCACCCTGATGTGTTGGGCAGGCTGGGTCTATGTGGACTGCGTTTGATGCAGTGTAGCGAGAGACAGACTTCCAACACTTGATGAGATGCAACACAATTTTATTTAACATCTAACTATTTTACATGTTCAACTGTGGGTTGACACTATACTGACTTGACTGGAGACCTGATGCTAACCTGACCAGACTTACTGACTACCACATGGTGTTTGCACTGGCTATGCTCACGAGCTCTGACTGTCTCAGAGGCTGGATCCCAAGAGAGCGGGAAAACTGGTGCCCTCTGGCTTTACAGTGGCCATGTCCTGTCTTGTGATTGGCTGCTGTGTTCTGTATGCTTACTGGCCATCCTGTATGTCAATTACTGCCTGTCTGCACTCCATTATATACATGGATGTATATTATGACACACCCATCTCCAGCTCCTCAGAAACCGTGTGAGGGAACTGGAGCTGGAGTTGGATGAAATTCGGATCATTCGGGAGGTAGAGGTGGTCATAGTTAGAAGCTTCAGGGATGTAGTTACTCCGAAGAGTACCAGGGGTAAGCCATGGGGTACAGGTCTCTGGCACAGAGTCTGTCCCTGTTGCTCAGGAGGGAAGGGGAGAGAGGAGTAGAGCATTAGTCATTGCAGACTCCATAGTTAGGGGGATAGATAGGAGATTCTGTGGGAACGAGAGAGACTCACGGTTGGTGTGTTGCCTTCCAGGTGCCAAGTTCTGTGATGTCCCGGATTGTGTTTTCGGGATCCTTAAGAGGGAGGGGGAACAGCCCCAAGTCGTGGTCCACATAGGCACCAACAACATAGGTAGAAAAAGGGATAGGGATGTAAGGCAGGAATTCAGGGAGCTAGAACAAACAAAGTTATTATCTCTTGGTTGTTACCCGTGCCACGTGCTAGCGAGACGAGGAATGGGGAAAGAGCGCAGTTGAACACGTGACTACAGGGATGGTGCAAGAGGGAGGGTTTCAGATACCTGGATAATTGGGGATCATTCTGGGGTAGGTGGGACCTCTACAAACGGAATGCTCTACAACTGGACCAGAGGGGTACCAATATCCTGGGGGGGGGGGGGGGGGGGGGGAAATTTGCTAATGCTCTTCGGGAGGGTTTAAACTAATTCAGCAGGAGGTTGGGAACCTGAATTACATCTCCAGTATACAGGAGGTTGAGAGTCGTGAGGTCATGAGTAAGGTTTCAAGGTTACAGGAGTATACCGGCAGGCAGGAAGGTGATTTAAAGTGTGTCTACTTCAATGGCAGGAGCATCCGGAATAAGGTGGGTGAACTTGCAGCATGGGGTGGTACCTGGGACTTCGAAATTGTGGCCATTTCGGAGACATGGCCAGAGGAGGGACAGGAATGGTTGTTGATGGTTCCGGGGTTTAGATATTTCAGTAAGCTCAGGGAAGGTGGTAAAAGAGGGGGAGGGGTGGCATTGTTAGTCAAGGACAGTACAGTATTACGGTGGCAGAAAGGATGTTTGATGAGGACTCGTCTACTGAGGTAGTATGGGCTGAGATTAGAAACAGGAAAGGAGACCAACACTTGATGAGATCAGTTAGGTCACACTGTTGGGAGTTTTCTATAGGCCTCCGAAAAGTTCCAGAGATGTAGAGGAAAGGATTGCAAAGATGATTTTGGATAGGAGTGAAAGTAACAGGGTAGTTGTTCTGGGGGACTTTAAATTTCCAAATATTGACTGGAAACGCTATAGATCGAGTACTTTAGATGGGTCCGTTTTTGTCCAATGTGTGCAGAAGGGTTTCCTGACACAGTATGTAGATAGGCCAACAAGAGGTGAGACCGTATTGGATTTGGTACTGGGTAATGAAGCAGGACAGGTGCTAGATTTGGTGGTAGGTGAGCACTTTGGTGATAGTCACCACAGTTCAGTTACATTTACTTTAGCGATGGAAAGGGATTGGTATATACCGCAGGGCAAGAGTTATAGCTGGGGGAAAGGCAATTATGATGCGATGAGGCAAGACTTAGGATGCATAGGATGGGGAAGGAAACTGCAGGGGATGGGCACAGTTGAAATGTGGCGCTCATTCAAGGAACAGCTACTGCGTGTCCTTGATAAGTATGTACCTGTCAGGCAGGGAGGACGTGGTTGAGCGAGGGAACCGTGGTTTACTAAAGCAGTTGAATCACTTGTCAAGAGGAAGAAGGAGGCTTATATAAAGATGAGATGTGAAGGTTCAGTTAGGGCGCTCGAGAGTTACAAGTTAGCTAGGAAGGACCTAAAGAGAGAGCTAAGAAGAGCCAGGAGGGGACATGAGAAGTCTTCAGCATGTAGGATCAAGGATAACCCTAAAGCTTTCTATAGGTGTGTCAGGAATAAAAGAATGACTAGGGTAAGTGTAGGGCCAGTCAAGGACAGTAGTGGGAAGTTGTGCATGGAGTCTGAGGAGATAGGAGAGGTGCTAAATTAATATTTTTCATCAGTATTCACTCAGGAAAAAGACAATGTTGTCGAGGAGAATACTGAGATACAGGCTACTAGACAGAAGGGCTAGAGGTTTATAAGGAGGAGGTGTTAGCAATTCTGGAAAGTGTGAAAATAGATAAGTCCCCTGGGCCGGATAGGATTTATCCTAGGCTTCTCTGGGAAGCTTGGGAGGAGATTGCTGAGCCTTTGGCTTTGATCTTTATGCCGTCATTGTCTACAGGAATAGTGCCAGAAGACTGGAGGATAGCAAATGTTGTCCACTTGTTCAAGAAGGGGAGTAGAGACAACCCCTGTAACTATAGACCAGTGAGCCTTACTTCTGTTGTGGGCAAAGTCTTGCAAAGGTTTATAAGAGATAGGATGTATAATCATCTAGAAAGGAATAATTTGATTAGGGATAGTCAACAAGGTTTTGTGAAGGGTAGGTCGTGCCTCACAAACCTTAGTGAGTTCTTTGAGAAGGTGACTAAGCAGGTGGATGAGGATAAAGCAGTTGATGCGGTGTATATGGATTTCAGTAAAGCGTTTGATAAGGTTCCCCACAGTAGGCTATTGCAGAAAATACAGAGGCATAGGATTCAGGGTGATTTAGAGATGTGGATCAGAAATTGACTCACTGTAAGAAGAAAGAGGGTGGTGGTTGATGGGAAATGTTCAACTTGGAGTTCAGTTACTAGTGGTGTACCACAAGGATCTGTTTTGGGGCCACTGCTGTTTGTCATTTTTATAAATAACCTGGAGGAGGGCGTTGAAGGATGGGTGAGTAAGTTTGCAGATGACACTAAAGTCGGTGGAGTTGTGGACAGTGCGGAAGGATGTTGCAGGTTACAGAGGGACATAGATAAGCTGCAGAGCTGGGCTGAGAGGTGGCAAATGGAGTTTAATGCAGAAAAGTGTGAGGTGATTCATTTTGGAAGGAGTAACAGGAAGACAGAGTACTGGGCTAATGGTATGATTCTTGGTCGTGTGGATGAGCAGAGAGATCTCGATATCCATGTACATAGATCCCTGTAAGTCGCCACCCAGGTTGATAGGGTTGTTAAGAAGATGTACGGTGTGTTAGCTTTTATTGGTAGAGGGATTGAGTTTCGGATCCATGAGATCATGTTGCAGCTGTACAAAACTCTGGTGTGGCAGCATTTGGAGTATTGCGGCAGTTCTGGTCACCGCATTATAGGAAGGATGTGGAAGCATTGGAAAGGGTGCAGAGGAGATTTACCAGGATGTTGCCTGGTATGGAGGGAAGATCTTATGAGGAAAGGCTGAGGGACTTAAGGCTGTTTTCGAGAGAAGAAGGTTAAGAAGTGACTTAATTGAGGCATACAAGATGATCAGAAGATTAGATAGGGTGGACAGTGAGAGCATTTTTCCTCAGATGGTGATGGCTCGTACAAGGGGCCATAGCTTTAAATTGAGGGGAGATAGATATAGGACAGATGTCAGAGGTAGGTTCTTTACTCAGAGAGTAGTAAGGGTGTGGAATGCCCTGCCAGCAACAGTAGTGGACTCGCCAACGTTAAGGGCATTTAAATGGTCATTGGATAAACATATGGATGATAAGGGAATCGTGTAGATGGTATTTATTTGGTTATAAATATGGCAGTCAATATGGTCGCCTTCCTTAATCCTAATTATGTGTATACTTTCAAGGTCGCCAGGTATCTCTCGATTCCGCCACAAGGTTCAAACCCAAATACTGACCAAAGAACCAATGCACCAGTTAGTTAGTTCAAAGTCAATACTATTTATTTACACACACAGTAATATCTACTCATGCACAGATACCATAAACTAAACTATCTCTACCGCTAACGCCTATACTTAACTTTGGGTGCCCTGGGGCGGCACGGTGGCGCAGTGGGTTAGCCCTGTAGTCTCACGGCGCTGAAGTCCCAGGTTCGATCCCGGCTTTGGGTCACTGTCCGTGTGGAGTTTGCACATTCTCCCCGTGTTTGCGTGGGTTTCGCCCCCATAATGTGCTGGTTAGGTGGATTGGTGACGCTAAATTGTCCCTTAATTGGAAAAAATGAATTGGGTAGACTAAATTTTTTTTATTTTTTAAACTTTGGGTGCCCACTCAGTCAGAGGAACAATGGCCGTTGTTCGGATCTGAGGTTGGGTTCGAAGAGGTACAGGAGAACAGCTAAGGTTGTCCGTCTGGTAGCGAGCGTTGACCTTGAACTTACTTTCTTCTGGTGCAGCTGGTGGAAGGGTCTCTCCGCTTTGAGAGCCAATTCCAAGAGAGCGAATCTCTCGTGGGGGTTCTTTCTTATACCCAGAGCGGCGTTGCGCGCTTTTAGGCGGGCCTTAAACTTGGCCACAATTAATTGGGCCGCTTCTCGATCATTGCTATCGATCTTATCCAATAAAGGGGAGGGTGCACTGATGGCTGGGCGTGTCTTAGCCTTGCTTTGGTTGTGTCTTTCTGGTGCCGGGATGTCTGCAACAGTATCAACTACCTGAGTGTTAGTCCTTTGTTTCCCGGAGATGGGCCATCAATATGCTAATTGGCCTATAGTTTCAATTCCGTCTGGGAGCTGTCTCTCCAATATGCATGCAGGCACTGTGTCTGCTTGCTTTCCTGACATTGTCCACAGTTCCCTACATTCTTTGTGAGCGTCCATTTTGTATTCTGGAAGTGGCCATCCCAGATGGCTACAATGGGCTTTAGAGTGGTTTCACAGGTCGGCGCAACATCGAGGGCTGAAGGGCCTGTACTGTGCTGTAATCCTCTATGTTCTATGGAGTAGTTCAAGGCCCATCAGGCACCCTGAGAGTCGAGGAGGTGATGGGACCCATGCCGTTGACTCCCATAGGGAGGTGCCGGAACAGCACAGTGCTTTGAACTCTCCTCCTCCTGTCCCTAGCATGTCTGGTGGGCAAAGGCAGAACAGGGCGGCACCGCCTTGGACACCTGAGCAGCAGACAGGCCTAGAGAGGATTAGAGAATCCCGTGTGCGCCAGCCCAGGCGCACATGTTGTGTGGCCTCCCGTGGCTGCCTGGACCCCATGTCTCGCCCATCTCATCCTCCCCTGCATCCTCCTCATCAGACGAGGACTGGCGTTCACCCCTTTCCTCCAGCATGTCACCCCTCTGCTATGCAATGCTGTGGAGGATGTAGCAGGCCACCACAATGTGGGCGACTCTCCTAGCGCTATACTGGAGGCAACCCCCCCCCCCCCCCCCCCCCCCCCCGCCCACCAGAGTGGTCCAGGCACCTGAACTGCATCTTCAGGATGCCGAAGCAGCACTCGATCATGTCCTGGCCACTGTATGGACGTCATTGTAACAAGTTTCCGCATCGGTCTGTGGCCTCCAGATTGGTGACATTAGCCACGGCCGCAGTGGGTAACCCCCGTCATATGGCCAGTGGCACTCTGCACAACCAAGGGCCAAGGTGGGTGGTCAGTGGAGGGCGCAGCAAAATGGCTGCCTTGCAGGCCACAGCAATGGAGGTCTGTGCTTGGACACGCTGGTCCCATGAGGATTCACCTTTACCACATAGCCCATCTCCTGGTAACCCCCCCCCCCCCTCCCCCCGCTGTCCCCTACGGGCCTGGTGGAGGCCCCTCCACCAGACAGCCCTGCCATTGGCAGGTCCGGCAGCCCACAGTGGTGCCTTGGCATGTTCTACCTCCTCTCTCTCCCTCATCAGCCACGGTGCCTGTGAACTGATTCTTAAAACCACAAATGAAACTCGCCGTCGGTAAATCCCCCAGTGAAGGCGGAGCATCGCAGAGACCCTGGAGAATACGGGGTTATGCCCGCTAATGATCTGCGAACGGTGTTTATGGTGCATTCAGAGTAGAGCGCATTGACGCCGCTGTCGAAGCAACAGAGCATAGCAATCTAATGTGCACCTGGCGCCTGTCACAATTTTGGCTTCATGGCCGATTTTCCGCCCAATCGCGTTTCACGATTCCGACGTTGGGTATCGGAGAATCCCGGCCTGTGTGACCATTGTTCACAACACCTCTTTTCAGTCCATAAGTGTGACCCCCAAGCCTTGGTCGCCTCTCAGTCTAATTCTTCACTTTGCTCTCACACTGACCTCTCTGTCCTTGACCTTCTGCAATGTTCCACTGAACAGCAACAGCAATTTAAGGAAGAACATTTCATCTCTGAATTGGACACTTTTCAACCTTCTGCACTCAACATGGAGGTCACCAATTTCAATCTGGTCCCCATTTTATTAGCATTCCCTTTGCAATTTTTGGTTTCGATCTCATTGTTCCCTTGTTTTTGCTTTTGCACAGCAGTAGTTCGTCATTTTGCCATTGACACTTCTAAATAAATGTTGGGCTGGATTTTAAGCATCCCTTATTCTGGCAGCTTTGAAGCTGGGGTGGGATGGTAAAATTCAGCATGTGGCCTTCCTGCCACTTTCCTGCTGTAGCCACCTGGGATGGCCACGTCCCGATTACAAAATGGATACTTTGCAAAGAATGCAGGGAAAATGGACAATGCTGAGAAAGCAAGCAAGTGCAAGGTTTGTCAGTTGATTGGAGCTGTAGCTCCCAGAAAAGACCGATACTGCAAAGCCATTACCATACTAATGAGCCATCTCCGGGGACAAAGGAGAAACATTTAGGTAAACGATACTAGAGCAGACACCCCGGCACCAGAGGAAATTAGAATAAAGCAGGCCAATGGCCACCTAGGACCCGCCCAGCAATCAGGGCAGCCACCCCTTTGTTGGAGGAAATCAATACCGATGATCAAGGTATGGTCCAATTAATTGGGACCAAGTTCAAGGCCCGCCCAAAAGTGCGCGAAGCCCCCTTTGGGCATAAGAAGAAGCCCCCAAGAGAGACTCGCTCTCTTGGCCTTGGCTCTCAGCGAGGAGAGACCTGCCTGGCAGCTGCACCAGAACAAGTAAGTCCAAAGTCAACGCACGCTACGAGACAAACGCTCCTAGCTACTATTCCGTACCAGCTCAACCCCAGCAGCCTCAGAACCGGACAACGGCTATTGTTTTTTTGACTGAGTGGGCGCCTGAAGCTAAGTATTGGCTTTAGTAGTAGTGATAGTTTAGTTGGTAGAGTTTTGTGCATGAGCATATTTGACTGTGTGTGTAAATAAATGAGCATTGATTTCGAACTTACTAACTGGTGTATCGAGTCTTTGATCAGTATTCAGTTTTGAACCTTGTGGCGGTATCGAAAGATACCTGGCAACTCTTGAGCAAACGTAATTAGAATTAAGGAAGGCGACCATATTAACCGCCATAAACAGAGCCAATTAAAGAGAGAACAGAACGAGCAACACTGCACATTTCATTATTTGAATATCATCAGATTGTGGCATAAAAGTAGGAATGTTTCTTCAATTATTGCAGATATTTTATGCGCAATTGTGGACATCTGTTGTGCATTGCATTGCTACAGCTAAGTGTTAAGTTGAACATTGATGCACAGTTGTCAAAATGATGTAAAATTCAAATTTTACGACCCAACCCCTGCAGATCCCAATGTACCTCACAGTTGACATTACATAGGATCTCTACAATGCGGAAAGAGGTCATTCGGCCCATCGAGTCTTCTCCGACCCTTTGAAAGAGCACCCGTCCTAGGCCTACTCCCCTGCCCTATCCCTGTTACCTCACCTAACCTGCACATCTTAGGACACTAAGGCGCAATTTATCATGGCCAATCCAGCTAACCTGCACATCTTAGGACACTAAGGGCAATTTATCATGGCCAATCCAGCTAACCTGCACATCTTTGGACTGGGGGAGCAAACCAAAGTGCCCGGAGGAAGCCCACACAGTCACCCAAGGTCAAAAGCAAACCCAAGTCCCTGGCATTGTGAGGGAGCACTGTGCCACCCAAGAAATGACCACTTCTTGATCCCTCCTCTCAGCTCATTTGCCATCTTTTTTTCACATCCCACCCATTTCATGGTGACACTTTTTCTCCTTTCTCTCCTCCATACACTTGCAGCTCCGACCCATTTGCAGTGCTCTGTGCTCTTCCTGTTAATATTGTTTCCAGCATCCAGGCATCATCACATACTGTGGACAGGAGTCCCTGAAGGTGATATAAAATTACTGTGGGAATTCCTACCCATCGCGTACAGCTACCTGTAAGCATTTAAAACGCTGACTGTCAGACTCAAATGCGGCTAGTCATTATGCATAAAAGTAGTCATTGTATGAGAAACTACAATTCTGACAATAGTCAAATAGAGTTAAACTCTCCAAAAAATTGTGCAGTGAAATATTTCTGTTATTCCGTATGAATTACTGATATCTGAATTCATGATTGTGATAAACTGATCATTTCTTTTGCTGCAGGAATAAATCAACTACATGTTCCTGTCAGAGATCCATATTCAGAATGGCCAGCAGGTGGCACTTGCCACAACTCAATACTGCAGCAAGTGGAACGTTCATTCTTTTTGAGAATCCTGTGGAAAGAAAACATTTCGCCCCCCGCCACTCCCACCCCCACTCTGAAAAGGAGCAGGATTCTTCAGAGTTGCCATTGTTAAAGGGTGGGAGAATGGGTGTGTGTGGATGGAGAGGCAATAAACAACACTTTCATGCAGGTCCTCAAGAGATCTGCCAGCTTCCCACATAGACACAACATCCCTGGGTTACGCATTCTCTCACCCAGATTTTCACACCCAAGGGATGTATGCAGAGTCAGGATGTTTTGCACGGCTTGAGCAGAAATACCTGGGCATATTTCAAACCTGATGGAAAGGATTATTGCCTTGGTTGTTCTTTTGACAATATTTTAATGATATTTACAAAATATGCACATACCCTCACAAGACCCATCAGGATGCCCCATTGATCTCCCCGTGGGGCTTATGGAATACAAGGTCCCCTGCTGAGGGGCAGAGGCCTAGCAGCTGGGACTTGTGAACCAGGCCATGATTGGAACCGGCAAATCAACAGTCCTGGCTGGGACTGATGTACCGTGTGCCATGTTGCTGTCTTATTTTTCTTTGACGAAATAAACCTTTATGTTTAAGCCTTCACGAGACTCCTGTGGGCATTATAGTGCATGAATTTCATAATAAGACTACTAAAATGTCACTCCCAATTTTATGTTGCAAAATCAACTGTGATGCTAGCTAATAGATGTGGAGTTGTGAAATTATGGAACAATAACACTGCTTATTTAAGCTTGAGTGCATTAAAGATAGTAGTGGAATATTGACCACAAGTGTTGCAATGTATATGATTGCATTCTGAGAGTTCACAAATTGCAAAATCTCAAAGATTTAAGTGAAGTCGAATTTTCTTCTGTATGAAATGGAAATAGGATAGTATTTTCAGAAAAAAAAATCTTTTTTTTAACAAACATTTTATTGAGGCATTTATGGTTTTATAACAATAAAAGATACAAATACAAATTTAAACATAATTCAGTACGTAACACCCCCCCCCAACCAACCATCATACGCCGCCAACATTGCTTACACACACAATTCCCAAGTCCCTCCATCTCTTCTCACTGATCCCACCTAAACTAAACTAAACTAACTCCCCCTACCCCCCTCATTCCCTAACCCCCCCCCCCCCCCCATCTTATTGTATCTGCTAACAGTTTAGTTTTCCCCGAAGAAGTCGATAAATGTCTGCCACCTCCAGCTGAACCCGAACATTGATCCTCTCAGGACGAACTTAATTTTCATAAGCATGAGAAACCCGGGCCATGTCTCTAACCCATACCCCTGATTTTGGGGGCTCCGAATCCCTCCCCGCTAATAAAATCTGTCTCTGGGCTACCAAGGAGGCAAAGACCAAGACGTCAGCCTCTCTCGCCCCCTGGACTCCCGGGTCTTCCGACACTTCAAAGATCACCACCTCTGGACTCGGCACCACCCTCATTTTTAGCATCGCCAAATCCCTGCCAGAATCCCCTAAGCTTCAGAAATGCCCAAAACATGTGGACATGATTTGCGGGCCCTCCTGACACCTAACCTAACACCTCACACACCTGTCCTCTGCCCCAAAAAACCTGCTCGTCCGGGCCCCCTTGACTGTACCCAGTGAACCACCTTGAATTGTATCAGGCTGAGCCTGGTACATGATGAGGACGTGTTGACTCTGCTCAGAGCATCCTCCCACAGAGCCGCCTCGAGCTCCTTACCCAGCTCATCTTCCCACTTTCACTTCACCTCCCCTATCTGGGTTCCCTTGCACTCAGTAGGCGCTTGATAAATTTCTAACACCTTCCCCTCCCCCACCCTCGTTTTAGAAACTACTTTATCCTGTGTCCCCTGTGGCAGTAGAAGCGGAAAGGTCAAAATCTGCCTTTGCACAAAGTCCCTCACCTGCAGATAGCGAAACCCATTCCCACCCAGCAATTCAAACTCCTCCTCCAAATCCTCCAAACAAGGAAAGCTGCCATCAATAAACAGATCCCCAGCCTCCCAATCCCTGCACTCTGCCACCTCCGAAACCCCCCATCCAACCTCCCCGGCACAAACCGGTGATTGCCACAAATTGGAGCCCACACCAATGCTCCCTCCACTCCCATATGTTTCCGCCACAGCCCCCAAACCCTCAGAGCTGCCATCACCACCGGGCTTGTGGAGTACCGGACCAGCAAGAATGGCAGAGGTGCCGTTACCAGTGCTCTTAAGCTTGTGTCCCAACATGATGCTGCCCCCACCCACTCCCATACCGACCCCTCCCTCACTACCCACTTCCTGATCATGGCTATGTTTGCTGCCCCGTAGTAATTCCTACTGTTCGGTCGGGACAACCCTCCCCCACCTCCTCGGCTCCACTCCAACAGCACTTTCTTTACTCAAAGGGTTTACCAGCCCACACAAACCCAGAGATCACCACATTAACCCACTTAAAAAAGGCCTTTGATATAAAAATAGGGAGACACTTGAAAACAAACAAAAATCTCGGAAGAACCGTCACCTTTGCGGTCTGTACCCTCCCTGCCAGTGACAACCGGAGCATATCTCACCTCCGGAAGTCCTCCTTCATTTGCTCAATTAACCGGGCCAGATTTAATTTATACAACTGCTCCCATCCCCGTGCCACCTGAATTCCCAAGTATTGAAAACTCCGTCCCACCACTTTAAACAGCAACACCCCCAGCCTCCTCTCCTGCCCCCTTGCCAGGATCACAAAAAATACACTTTTTACCATATTTAATTTATACCCCGCGAACTGGCCAAATTCTCCCAAAATCCGCATAATCTCTCCCATCCCTCCGAGTGGGTCAGAAATATACAGGAGTAGGTTGTCCGCATATAATGAGACCCTGTGTTCGTTTCACCGCCTCCCTCACCGAACTATCCCCTTCCAGTCCTTTGACACTCTCAGGGGACACAGGATAAGATAGATTCTAAAATGAGGATGGGGGAGGGGAAGGTCTCAGAAATTTGCCAGGGCAAACAACAGTGGGGAGAGTCAAAAACTTCCTACGAAAGGAGACAAGGACGTACCCACAACCGCCACGACAGACACTATTGGAAGACCTACTGGACGCAAGTATCCTAGAGAAAGGGAACTGTAGTGACATGTATGACCGACTGGTAGATAGGGACGACACCGTACTGGACGCAACAAGAAGGAAATGGGAGGACGACCTGGGGATGGAGATAGGGTGGGGACTCTGGAGCGAAGCACTGCATAGGGTCAACTCCACCTCCACGTGCGCAAGACTCAGCCTGACGCAACTAAAAGTGGTACATAGAGCCCACTTAACGAGAAACCGTATGAGTAGGTTCTTCCCGGAGGTGGAGGACAAATGTGAGCGGTGCCAGAGAGGCCCGGCCAACCACGCCCACATGTTCTGGTCTTGCCCCAGACTTGTGGAGTACTGGACAGCCTTCTTCGAGGCTATGTCCAAAGTGGTGGGGGTGAGGGTGGAGCCATGCCCGATAGTGGCGGTCTTCGGGGTTTCAGACCAGCCAGATCTATTCCTGGGGAGGAGGGCGGACGCCCTTGCCTTTGCCTCCCTGATTGCCCGCCGTAGAATCCTGTTTGGCTGGCGGTCAGCAGCACCACCCAGAGCTGCAGACTGGCTGTCCGACCTCTCGGAATCTCTCCAAATGGAGAAAATCAAATTCGCCATCCGAGGGTCGGACGACGGCTTCCACAGAACGTGGGAGCCATTCATGCAACTGTTCCGGGACCTGTTTGTGGCCAACGTACATGAGGAAGAATAGTCGGGTGGCCAAGAACCAGGGGAAAATAGGCGGGAATCGGGGGAAGGTAGCCGGGGGGAGGGGGGGGGGGGGGGGGGGGGGGGGGGGGCTACGGGCTCGGTATGGGGGTTTGATGGCAAGCCAAGGCCCAAAACCAAACTATAAATAAATGCCTATAAACATGTGCCTCGGCCATATTGGGGAATGTAAAATATGTATGCTGGCTAAAGGGGGCGGCCACAATTATTGTTATGAAGATGCTTACCTGTAAATATTCATGTAAAATTTTTGTGTTTTCCTTTTTTTTTTCTCTCTCTCTAATAACTTGTAATTTGTCATATATAAAATATGAAAACTCAATAAAAAAACATTTATAAAAAAACAGTGGGGAGAGTAGACATCTCTGCCTCGTCTCCAGGCTCAGTCTGAAATATTCTGAGTGATGCTCTATCAATTACGACGAGACGAGAGTAGAGTGTAATCGAGGCTTTATTATGCAGAGATGTGTAGCCTCCCGCAACTGCTGCCGAAATGGCTACAGCTCGGAGAGCCCACACATTTATACTCCATCTACTGGGCGGAGCCAACAGGCAGGGATCTACCACCGTACCTGTACTACAGGGCCTTATCGTAATACACCTCCTATGTGGTAGCTATCATACAACACAATACACAGTGGTGACTACCACATTCACCCCCTGTTAAAAAAGGGTCTGGCGGGGTTGGTGGCAGGCTGTTTACATGTAGGCGTTTAAATTTTAGGAACAGTTCATAAATTCAATCGATTAGGCACATTCATCCGTCGTTGCGATCGTCGCAATCTCAGTGGTGATTCAGGTGTCCGTTCTGTCGTTGGTGACTCTAGCAGCATGTCGACGTCATCTTCATCCCGCGGTGGGACCAAGGGGAGGACAGACCGTCCTGGAGTGGGGGCTTTGGTGGGGTGCGCCGGGGGGGAGGGGGGGAGGGTGGCGCCGGGGGTTGGTGTGGGGGACACAGCTGGTGCCAGGTCCCTGAGGGACACTGTGTCTTGGCGGCCATCGGGCTAAGCTATGTAGGCATACTGCGGGTTCGCGTGAAGAAGCTGTACCCTCTCAACCAACGGGTCCGCGTTGTGGAGCCGCACGTGCTTGCGGAGGAGAACGGGTCCTGGAGCTGCCAGCCACATTGGGAGCGAAACCCTGCAGGTGGACCTGCTGGGGAAGGCAAAAAGACGTTCATGGGGAGTTTTGTTGGTCAATGTGCAAAGGAGTGACCAAATGGAGTGGAGGGCGTTGGGGAAGACCTCCTGCCAGCGAGAGGCCGGGAGATTTCTGGACCGTAGGGCCAGCTGGACGGCCTTCCAGACTGTCCCATCCTCCATCTCCACGTGCCAGTTTCTCCAGGGGTTGTAGCCGGTCGTCCTGCTTGAGGTGATGCCCTTACAGACCAGGTACTGGCGCAGCTCCTCGCTCATAAATGAAGATCCCCGGTCGCTGTGGACATAGGCAGGGAAACGAAGATGGAATTGAGGGCTTTGATGACGGTGGCAGACATCATGTCGGGGCATGGGACGGCGAAGGGGAATCTGGAATATTCGTCGACCACATCAAGGAAGTGCATGTTTCGATCGGTGGAGGGGAGGGGCCCTTTGAAATCCACGCTGAGGCGTTCAAAGGGGCGGGAGGCCTTCACCAGGTGCGCAGGGTCTGGACGGTAGAAGTGCAGTTTGTACTCCGCACAGACCTGGCAGCCTCTGGTGATAGCCCTGATTTCCTCGATGGAGTTGGGCAGATTGCGGGCCTTTATGAAGCGATAAAAGCGGGTGACCCTGGGTGACAGAGATCGTCATGCAGGGTGCGGAGTCGGACCACTTGTGCGCTGGCACATGTACCTCGGGATAGGGCATTGGGGGGAGGGGGGTTATTGAGTTTACCGGGGCGATACAAAATGTCATAATTGTAGGCGGAGAGCTCGATCCTCCACCTCAAGGTTTTATCATTTTTTATCTTACCCCGCTGTGTGGTATTGAACATGAAGGCAACCAACCGTTGGTCAGCGAGGAGAGTGAATCTCCTGCCGGCCAGGTAATGCCTCCAATGCCGCACAGCTTCTACTATGGCCTGCTGTGGTGAATGCATTGCATTAACCATTCATCATGTATGTAACTGTATCACGCTGTTGTCCATGAGGGCTCCACCTATGGGCCATTGTAAGGTATTACCTGTGATGTATCATGTTGATGCCTTTGTGGGCTCCCCCCTGGCTCCTCCCCTTGAGGTGAGGTATGAGGTATAACGACCAGTAGTAGCCCTGTAGGCGGCTCTAGAAGCAGAGCAGTCGCGGGCAGGCACTGTTCTAGTCAATTAAAGCCAGTTTACTTCTACTCCTTATTTTGTATGAATTGATGGTCGCATCACCTGGGCCTCCTTCTCGACAGAGGAGTGCCAGATTTCGGAGGCATGGAGGGTGCGGGAGAAGAATGCCATGGGTCTGCCTGCCTGATTGAGAGTGGCGGCTAGAGCGACGTCTGATGCATCGCTCTCGACTTGGAAGGGGAGCGTCTCGTCGACTATGTGCATCGCGGCCTCGCGATGTCGGCCTTGATACGGTTGAAGACCTGGTGAGCCTCAGCCGTCAGTGGAAACACGGTGGAGTGGATGAGTGGGCGGGCCTTGTCCGCATAGTTAGGGACCCACTGGGCATAGTGCGAGAAAAAGCCCAGGCAGCGTTTGAGGGCCTTGAGGCAGTGGGGCAGTGGGAGAGTCCATGAGGGGGCACATGCGATCAGGGTAGGGCCCTAGGACTCCGTTTTGAACCACATAGCTGATGATGGCTAATCGGTTTGTGCTGAACAAACACTTCTCCTTGTTGTAGGTTAGGTTGAGGATGTTGGCGAAGTGGAGGAATTTGGACAGGTTAGCGTCGTGGTCCTGCTGGTCGTAGCCACAGATGGTGATGTTATCCAGGTACGGGAAGGTGGCCCGCAGTCCGTGCAGGTCAACCATTCTGTCCACCTCCCGTTGGAAGACCGAGACCCCATTAGTGACGCCGAAAGGAACCCTAAGGAAATGGTAACGGCGGCCAACCGCTTCAAACGCCGTGTAGGGGCGGTCCACCTTGCGGATGGGGAGCTGATGGTAGGCAGATTTCAGGTCCACTGTCGAGAAGACCCGGTACTGTGCAATGTGATTGACCATATCAGATATGCATGGGAGGAGGTACGCGTCGAGCTGCGTGTACCGATTGATGGTCTGACTGTAGTCGACCACCATCCTGTTTTTCTCCCCAGTTTTCACGGCTACCTCTTGGGCTGTTGCTGGCCTCGATAATACCTTCCTGCAGCAGCCGCTGGACCTGATGTTATCCAGGCATGAGAAGCTGGCCCACAGTCCGTGCCGGTCAACCTTCCTGCATCAGCCGCTGGATCTCAGACCTGATGAAGGTCCTGTCCTGGGCGCTGTACCGTCTGCTCCTGGTGGCGACTGGTTTGCAATCTGGGGTGAGGTTTGCAAAGAGGGAAGGTGGGTCGACCTTAAGGGTCGTGAGGCCGCAGACAGTGAGGGGTGGTAGGGGCCCGCCAAATTTCAGGGTTAGGCTCTGGAGGTTGAACTGGAAGTCCAGGCTGAGTAGCAAGGCAGCACAGAGGTTGGGGAGGATGTAGAGCCAGAAGCCACTGAACTCTACGCCCTGGATAGTGAGGGTGGTGGTGCAATACCCCCGGATCGCCACGGAGTGGGATCCGGAGGCCAGGGAGATCTTTTGGTTAATGGGGTGTACCGCGAGGGAGCAGCGCCTTACTGAATCCGGGTGGATGAAGCTCTCAGTGCTCCCGGAGTCCAGAAGGCAGGATGTCTCGTGGCCGTCAACCCGTACTGTTGTCGACGCGGTCGTGAGGTTGTGTGGTCGGGACTGGTCGATCCGGATGGAGGCGAGACGCGGCTGATCGGCGGAGGTTACAGGCGATTATTGGCCAGGTGAGATGCCCGACGAGCAGGGGACCTGAGGCGGGGAAGATGGTTGTGCCCACGGGGTTCACGTGGCAGGCGGTGTTAAAGATGGCAGCGCCCACGGGCTGCATGTGTCATGAGGGGGGCAAGATGGCGGTGCCCACAGGCCGCATGTGTTGTGAGGCGAGCAAGATGGCGAGCAAGATGGCGGCGCCCAAGGGCCGCACGTGGTCTGAGGCGAGTAAGCTGGCTGCGTCCACGGGCCGCACGTGGGGGGTGCAGGGACAATAGCGGCGATGGCAGTGACGAACGCATCTCGGATTAAAAGTTCAGAATGTTCAACGGCCGAGATGGCCTGGCAATTGCAGTCTTTTGCCAGAGCATGCAGGGCACGCCAGAAATCTTCCACAGACTCACCGGGGAGTTGATGCCACGTGGAGAGAAGGTGCCTGGTGTAAAGATTGTTAGTCTGTTGTTCGTAGTTCTCCTTTAGTAGCGTCATGGCCTCAGTGTAGGTCGGCGCATCCCGAATGAGGGGAAAGATGTCGGAGCTCAGCCGTGTGGAAAGGATCTGGAGCTTCTGTGCCTCTGAGGGTGGTTCAGTCGCAGATCCGATGTATGCCTCAAAGCAAGCTAGCCAATGTGCAAAGGCCGACTTGGCGTTGTCTGCTTGTGGGTGCAGCTGCAGGCGATCAGGCTTGATGTGACGATCCATTGTTTTAAATTCTCTGCGGTGCCAGCAGGCAGGAATCTACCCCTGTACCTGTAGTACAGGGCCTTACCGTAATACACCTCATATGTGGTAACTATCATACAATACAATACACAGTGGTGACTACCACACTGAGCTCACTCGGTTCGTCCGCATGCTCGCCACCGGTGCCTGGTACAGAAACTGGACCCAGTCTGCAAAACCCGCCCAAACCCAAACCGTCCCAGGACCTCCCTCAAATTCTTCCACTCCACCCGGTCGAAGGCCTTCTCCGCGTCCATAGCGACCACCACCTCCACCTCCCTCCCCTCGGAGGGCATCATGAAGACATTCAAGAGCCTTCCAATGTTGGCTGTTAACTGCCTACCTTGACAAATCCCATCTGGTCCTCCCCTATCACCCCCGGAACATAATCCACTATTCGCGAGGCCAAAATCTTGGCCAGCAATTTGGCAGCAACATTTAATCGGGAGATTGGTCTGTATGACTCGCATTGATCTGGGCCCTTCTCCCGCTTCAGGATCAATGAGATTGAAGCCTGTGACATTGTTGGGGGAAGAACACCCCACTCCCTAACCTCATTAAATGCCCTCCTTCTAAGAAAAGTCTGGCAATTCCAATTGACTAGACTAAACACCAATCCAGTGTTTAGTCTAGTGGCTATTTAATCCTTAAGCAATCACACTTCATTTAAGGCAATTTAATCCTTAGCAATCGCACCTTGTCTGGTACAAGTTAGTGTATTTTTGATGAACAGTAACTTACCTATTGGGAACTTGAGGCTGTTATTCTCCTGACAGCCACTTGGTGAAGTAGGAGACCAGAAGCCAATCTTTACTCCATTCGAGATTCAGAGCACAGAGCTAAATCTACATTTTCATCAGAAATGTCTCGCTTACATCTAGTATCAAAGATGGCAGGTTTGTTTGTGCGTTTTACCATAATATTGCCTTGGGTTTTCCATAAAAAACTAGTGAATAAAAATGCCTCTTTAAATGTATATGTGCAAATGCTCCAGTAGAGTTGCATGCCTGTCATTACTGCAAACTGAGAGGCTTTGCCCTTTTTCTCAGTAAAATCATTTTGTGTTTTTCTCTTTCCTTTCTTTGTGGGTCTTCTTTTGTTACGCATGGTGCCCTACCTAAGTGGGCATGCGGTCAACATGCTCAATTGCACTAAGAAATTGCCACTGGGGCAGCACGGTGGCACAGTGGTTAGCACTGCTGCCTCACGGCGTCGAGGTCCCAGGTTTGATCCTGGCTCTGGGTCACTGTCTATGTGGAGTTTGCACATTCTCCCCGTGTTTGCTTGTGTTTCGCCCCCACAACCCAAAGATGTGCAGGGTAGGTGGATTGGCCACACTAAATTGGCCCTTAATTGGAAAAAAATAATTGGGTACTGTAAATTTAAAAAAAATAGAAATTGCAGCTAGATTGTTGAGGGGAGCTTCAGGTTAGTGAAATATTGAGCAAGCTTTCCTTCTCTGAGCATAGAACAGTACAGCACAGAACAGGCCCTTCGGCCCTCAATGTTGTGCCGAGCCATGATCACCCTACTCAAACCCACGTATCCACCCTATACCCGTAACCCAACAACCCCCTCCTTAACCTTACTTTTATTAGGACACTACGGGCAATTTAGCATGGCCAATCCACCTAACCCGCACATCTTTGGACTGTGGGAGGAAACCGGAGCACCCGGAAGAAACCCACGCACACAGGGGGAGGACGTGCAGACTCCACACAGACAGTGACCCAGCCAGGAATTGAACCTGGGACCCTGGAGCTGTGAAGCATTTATGCTAACCACCATGCTACCCTGCTGCCCTTCATGTTGGCACTCCCTAAGGCAGAAGGCCAGCATGAGAATAATCTCTGTCACATGAGTCATTCAGGCATCAGCACAAATGGGCTGGTTTAATTTTGGGGTGAAATTGATTCACCACATCTCTCCAGAGTCAATTAAGTCACTTGAAACGTGGGCTAAATTAATTTTTAGGCCATTGACTTTTCCCTGAGGTATAATTCCACAGACACCACAGCATTTGGTTCCATGGGGCCATGCTTTGTTTGTCAGCCTAGATATTGAGGTCTGAGTTTAATTGCAATCTTTCGGATCCCGTTGTAGGGTTAGAAAGTGGGTCCTATTGCTGGCATCGGAACTGTTCAGTAATTTTACTGCAGGCAGCATCCTAATGTGTGGCCTTTGAGCCTTCCATACAATTAAGGATGATTGCAGGCTCAAATGGCATCCCAGCATCTCTGATGCCTCAACAACACACTGGAGAGATGGTCACTGCCAAGACAGAAAAGAGAGTCTCTTTCAATTGTATAAATTAAGGTTAGTTATATACAGGTGGAGGGCATTAATTGAATGTATTACTTGAGCACATATAAAGAGACACTTATTGACACCAATGGATAAGTAGAGTGAGGAACGACACATTCAGAATCTTTTACGCTGTGAATAAATCTAGAACTGGGTAAAGGTCGGCTTCTTGTCTCCTACCCCACCAACTGGCTGTCAGGCACTTAAGGTCCCGACAAGCAAGTTTTAATTCAGAAGCCAAGAGTCGGAGCATGAACCGTTCAGGAATATCTTTGAATCCGGAGGGGCTACCTTCCCTGCCAGCGGCTCACAAACTAGTCCTGAATAGGACTGTTAAGTTTGCAAATTGGGGTGCCCCATTTCCTTGGCAAAGGCAGCTATTCCATATTCAGTCCTACCACTGGGAAAATGCCCCAGTGTTGAGATTGCATCAGGGATCTGTTCCAGTTTAGCTCCCGGCTATTTTACCACTCCACCATCCTGGGGAGGTAAAGCTCTGCCGAGTGTCAGTGTGATATTTGACTAAAGGGAGTGCCATAGCCCAAACCCGCTCCTCGCCCAAAATCCACACACACACACATCCAAAAGAGGTCACTAGATATTGATTATGAATAGGAGTGTTGACCAACATTCTGCTCAGTTCCTTTGTGGCTCTGAAGACAATTGCAGTCGTCTATCAGCATCCTCGCCAAGGTCTGCTATTGCAGTACAAGACAAAGATTAAAACCGGAAGCTTCTTTGCTAATGCTGTCACCCCCGACTCAGCTGAAGTGATGTATCATGGAATTATTTTGTTAAACTAGATTAGAAACGTAAATGGCCTCTTTGTCATAATTCAATTGGTATCAATTCAGAGCAGTTGATTGCTGCCGTGTGCTGACAGAACAATTAGCTGAAAAAGCACCACAGTTGGAGATCAGTGAGCTTGCATCTGAGGAGCTTTATCAACCACATTCCACCCTAATGTGCGCATATCATCATCAAATATTGGCAGAACTGAATCACCAGGTGCAATGTGATAGTACCAGTCCGGGACAGTCCGTGGGAAAGATGGAAAGAACAGAGATTGGTGCTTTTCTGTGGTTGAGGTCAGGCCCTAATGTACACTATATAGTGCAAAATAGGGCAACTTTGGGTGTATTTGCACCACAATTTTGAGTTAATACCAAAGCTTTTGTATCATGTTGAAGCAACACCACAATTGTAGTTGTATTCCAAAATCACTTCCTATTGGAAGCAATCTACCTATACTCCCCCTATCATACCATTGTAATTTTATCACTCTACCTCTGGTCATTCCTGAACTGACTTAGCACTCTGGGGAGAACACCCAAATTCCTCAGGTACCTTCTCACAGCCATAACCTCTCAACACTGGAAACATCCTGGTGAATCAGCACTGCACCATATCTATTGTTTTCATGTCCTTCCTTTAATGGTGTGCAAAAAATGTACAAAATGTACAGGAAGTCATAGAACAGCAGGTACAAAAGTAAGAAGGTAATATTGAACTTGTGCAGGACCTCTGTCTTTGGTCGAAGGTCTTGTATGAGTTCAATGTTACTTCCTTTTATATCCTCTCTTCATGTACAAAAACAGACATTCCATTGGTTTTTATGGTCTTTCTACTTGTGACGCCATATTTAAGCATGCTTAGTGTTAATGCCAATACTCATCCCGATTTAGGGGCTGGTTTAGCTCACGAGGCTAAATCGCTGGCTTTTAAAGTAGACCAAGCAGGCCAGCAGCACGGTTCGATTCCCGTACCAGCCTCCCCGGACAGGTGCCGGAATGTGACGACTAGGGGCTTTTCACAGTAACTTCATTGAAGCCTACTCGTGACAATAAGCAATTTTCATGCTTGTAAACTCTCTTCTCCATTTAAAATCATATTATTTACTGTTTCAATTCCCTATTATTTTTAATTTCTCATATTTCTGTACATTGAACTGCACTTTCTACATATCAGCCCAACATGCCATGTTCCCCTGCAGTTTTTACATAATTTGTGTCACAATTTGTTGCATTCTCTCATCCTAGTGTCATTAACAAATTCAAACAAAAATAATCAACAATAATTATTTTTTTTTAAATTTAGTGTACCCAATCATTTTTCCAATTAAGGGGCAATTTAGCGTGGCCAATCCACCTAGCTTGCACATCTTTGGGTTGTGGGGGTGAAACCCACGCAGACACGGGGAGAATGTGCAAACTCCACACGGACAGTGACCCAGGGCCGGGATCGAACCTGGGACTTCAGCGCCGTGAGGCGGTTGTGCTAACCACTAGGTCATGATGATGAGATGCAACCTGTGGAATTCTCCTTCGGCAGGATCCTCCGGTGCATCGGCAACGCACCCACATCCACGGGCTTCCTGATGGCGTGGGGTGTCCATATGGGAAACCCCATTGGCCGGCTGCAGAAACGGAGAATCCCGCTGCCGGCGAGGGCACGCCACATAGGAATTTGGCGGACCGGAGAATCCGGCCGAATATATTTTCTTGTCAGCTTGGATCTTGTTTTTCTGTCTTGTGGACACCATGAATTGGCTTCAATTTAAATTGTTTTTGGAGCAAGCAATGAGATAGATTAAGGGCTTTCCTTGTCCACTCTGCACATTGGCTTTGTAATTTTAAGGATGGGATAAAAAAACGTTTTTGAAGAATCTGATTCTAAACTTTTACCATGTTTGATTTGCTGCAAATTGGAATGTGTTGTGCATGAATGCAAAAGGGGCACATTTGCTATAACACACGTCACCCTAATACCGTTCAGTACTGATACTGTGAGCCAAAATTCGTAAAGAGTTGATTCCAATATTTTGGTGCAAATATAAAGGCTGCATCATTCTATAACTTTTTCAATTAACTGTTTTACCTTGTTAATACATTGAAGGATTTGATCTTAATGCTTAAATCTCTGTTTGTACAGCATAAATAATAAATGGTTATAGAATGAACATGAAAGTTTTCTTTTAATTGAAGCAGAATGTGAATTTTTTTTACAGATAGCTTGGGATCAGGAGCTCAAACCCAATTCCAGAACAATCACCATCATATTTCCCAGCTTTTCCTGACAAAAATCCTGACACTTTTTCTAGAACGAGAGATCATTGGCGGAATTCTCCATTCTTGAGACTTAAGTGTTGATGCCGAGGCAAGATTCGTGGACAGCAAAACTGGCGCCACACCTGGGCCGATTCAGCGACCGTTGAGGGGCTAGCACTGGCGCCATGTGGAACACAATTGATTCCAATGAGAAACAGTGACGGGTATGCGATTGACACTCAGGAGGCTGACAAGCTGCAGTCGCATATACACACTTCACTCCCCACACACACCATCCCACCCAACAAGATGGCAGCGAGGAAAGCAGCCCCGCGATTCACAGACACCAAGTTTGAGATGCTCCTTGACGTTGAGGAGGAGGTGCGGACAACCCTGTGGCCCAGGAAGGAGGCTGCCAGCCGCTGCCGTTTGCCATGTCTGGACACAGGTGGCAGAGATGTTAAGTGCCACGAGCAACAGCATCCTGACTGACCAACAGTGCCATAAGAAACTGCACAAACCTCTTCAGGGTGGCTGGGCAGCACTGTGGGCCTGGCAGTAATACCCATCCCATGCACCCATAACCCTAACCCCTCCACACTGCACCACATGTCAGCAGCCATATTGGCTGCCATGGCCAGGTGCCATGGCCACTGAAGACACCAGTTACCCACCCCCTATGCTGCATGTGTCAGACTGTCTAACAATGTGGCCTAGCTGCTGCTCGCGTGTCCCAGGTGGCGTGGTGACGCCCTGTTCTTCCCACTGGATGCACCAAGGATAGAAGGGGGAGGGAGGGACGGCGGAGGGGGGAGGATGCCAAAACACCACTCAATCATGCTTCTGGTCATTGCATGGACTTTGTTGTAGCAGGTCTCTGTGTTGGTCTGTGGCCTCTGGATAGGTGTCATTTGCCACAGCCGCAGTGGATAACCCCTGTTGCCCAAGAGTAAACCCGTCAAGCCGGAGGTGTGCCAGGATGAAGGTGTTGTGCCCGCTGCCTGGATATCAAATGCAGACGTGCATGATGCACATCCGATGGTCACATATCAGCTGCACATTCATCAAGTGGAACCTCTTTCGGTTTGTGAAGAGCAGCCTGTCATCTGCAGGTGCTGTATGACGACATGCATCCCGTCAATCACCTCCTGGACCCGGGGCATCTTGGTGATGGCAGTGAACCCCCCGCCCCCGCTGCCTGGGCATCCTGGTGGGCTTGGTCCACATTGAAATGGATGTATTGTGCTGACCCGGCATATAAGGACTCCGTGAGAGCACGGATGCACCTGTGCACCGAGGTCTGAGATCCCAGCTAGGTCCCCACTTGGTGCCTGGAAGGACCCCGTGGCATAAATGTTCAGGATGACCGTCACTTTGAGGGCCACCAGGAGTGCTTGTCCTCCCCCATTCCCCGCAGATATGTCACACTATCCCCCTGCTCAGCCGGAGTATTCGGCATGCCGGGTCCACCAGTCCTCGAATGGCGAGCGTTCATGTGGCACCTCGCACCACCTCCTCCTCAGCCTGTTGGGCGAAAGCCACTCCATCCTCAGTGGCTGCCTCCTGCAGCTTCCTCCTCCTCCTTGAGCAACTCCACCCCCAGCCAGCCTGGCCGATATCAGGACCGGTAGCCCACAGTCACGCCTCCCCGTGTCCTATCTCCCTCACCAGCCATAGCGCCTATTTCTCAGGGTTTTTTTTGTGAACCTCTCTGTCGGGAATTTCCCCCACCCCCCCTCCCCAGTGGAGGCGGAGAATCGTGGAGGCCCGGAGAATACCGGATCAGGACTGCTAAATCTATGCCAACGGCCTTTACTGTACGTGCGGAGTGGAATGCATTGACGCTGCTGTTGAGGCACCGGAGAATTACGGTTTGGTGTGAAACCTGCGCCTGGCAATTGCGTTTCCCAATCCCGGTATCGGCCGAAGGAGAATCCTGCTCCGTAACTTCAGGATAAGGGCAGCAAATTAAAAGCAGAGATGAGGAAAAACTAAGGCTCATGAATCTGTGGCATTCGCTACCCTAGAGTGCAGTGGATGCTGGACAGTTAGTAAATTTAAAGAGGAGTTAATCAGATTTTTCATTAGTTATGGGTTGAAGGTTTATGGAGAATGGGCAGGACGGTGCTGTTGAGGCTGTGATAAGATCAGCCATGATCGTATTGAACAGTGAGGCAGGCTTGAGAGGCTAAATTGCTTGCTCCTGCTCATAGTTCTTACGTTCTGAGAAAGAACTATTCTGTCTAATTCCACCTTCCAGCTCTTGATCTGTAGCCTTGGAAGTAACAGTACCTGAAGAATAAATCTGGTGTTCTTGATTAATAAGGACAGCATTCATTTTAAAACGAATCTTTTACTTTAAATATCGTAGAGAACATTTACTAATTTATAAATGCCACGTAAATTTTTGCATCAGAAATCACAGCTATATAATAATTAAATATAGCATATAATTTCCTTTAAATTTCTCATCATTTTGAATCATTATATTTCACCATTGTTTTCTACCTAACTTCAGTTGTGCACTCTAATAAACTGTATAATTCTCCTTTCCTTAATACTTACCACATTGTAAACGTGCGATAGAAGAAGTAACAAAGGAGCACCCAATGAATGGTAGGATACCAGGAAGCTCAAAGGAACAGAAGGATATTTGGGTGCTTGTTCACAGATCCCCGAAGGCGGAAAGACATGTTAAGGGGTAGTTAAGAAGGCATACGGGACATTTGTCTTTCAGTCCTGGCATAAATTATAAGAGCAGGGGGTCATGTTGGATCTATACAAAACTTTGGTTAAGCCACAGCTGGAGTACTGTGTTATGTTCTGGTCGCCTCATTATAGGAAGGATGTGATTGCACTGAGACAGTGCAGAGGAGATTCACCAGGATGTTGCCTGGGCTAGAGTATCTGAGCTATGGAGAAAGGCTGGATAGGCTCAGGTTGTTTTCATTAGAGCACAGAAGCCTGAGGGGGGATATGATTGAGGTGTATAAGATTGAGGGGTATGGACACAGTGGATAAGAAGCAGTTGTTCCCCTTAGTTGAAGGGTCAATAACCAAGGGGTATTGAATTAGTAAATAACCAAGGGGTATGATTTTAAGGTGAGGGCCAAGAGGGTTAGAGGGGGTTTCAGAAAATAATTTTTCACCTGGAGGGTGGTGTGAGTCTGGAATGCACTCACACCACCAGGTGTGATTATAGGTAATAGAGGTAATAGTGACGGAAAAGGTCACAACCTTTAAAAGTACGTGGATGAGCATTTGAAATCACATAACATTCAAGGCTATGGGCCAAATGCAGGAACGTGGGATTAGTGTAGATTTTGTGCTGTTTTGTCAGTGCAGATTTGATGGGTCAAATGGTCTCTTCTGTACAGTATGACTCTATGTATGAACACAGTCATGCACCATTGAGTCTGAAAACACCATTAATGTTCCCACAACACTGTGGACCAAAAATACAATTTACTAATTCAATCCCCAGAAATCAGTGACCAAATGTGCTCCTTTCCCTCCACCCCCTCACTATTCCCGCTGGCTGCAATGTTAATTGATGTTTGGGACTGGGAATTCTGGCTTTATTATGTATGCCACCCACCCATTTCCGACTGCAGCTGTCTTGTAGCCTGCTTACCCGGTTTTGTTTGATTTCCTGCCTACGCCCTTCCATTGAATTTCAGTATCTGTTGCTGCCATTGCGCCAGCTACTACCAGCTCACCTTGAACCTCCACCCACTGCATCAGGCCTCTCCATTTGAAACATTCCCCAACATCATGACTGCCCTGCTTATAATATTGCAGTCAGCCTTTATTTTATCTTCACTTAGAGAATACAGATTTTCTGGCTCCTGCGGTTCCATCAAGGTTTTTTATGAATGAATTTGGAAGCTCACAGAATGATTTGCCTGCTGTGTCATTATCTTTCTGTGTTCCAAATTTTGTATTTCTCAAGCATGGCCTAAACGTTTTAAGATGGTGTTTGAATGTAGGTCAGGCTCTTTTTTTGACCATTCATGGAAATAAATCTGCCTATATTGAACACTCTGATAAACACTTTGCTCACAATCCGAGTATGTGCATTGTGGTACATAGAATGTACAGTGCAGTAGGAGGCCATTCGGCCCATCGGGTCTGCACCGGCCCTTGGAAAGAGCACTCTACTTAAGCCCACGCCTCCACCCTATCCCCAACTAACCTTTTTGAACATTAAGGCAATTTATCATGGTCAATCCATCTAACCTGCACATCTTTGGACTGTGGGAGGAAACCAGAGCACCCGGAGGACACAGGGAGAACGTGCAGACTCCGCACAGACAGTGACCCAGACCGAGAATCGAACCTGAGACCCTGGAGCTGTGAAGCAACTGTGCTAACCATTGTGCTTCCCACACCCATTACCTGTTCTAGGCCTCCAAGTCCCAGCCCAAACCTTTCCCAACTTATTTTTTTTTTGGTTTTGTATTTATTCCACTTTTGGTCTTTCGATTGTAAACATAATGATATGGAACATGTTTTTGGGCTTGGCCAGAGGGAGGTAGAGCGAGCAGAAAGCATTTGGAACCTGTTACAATAGTTTCCATGACAGCTGAGCAGTGATAAAATAACGTGATTGTTCATCGTCCATCCGGCACTGCTCACATTTCTCAGAAATTATTTATCTGTGATCACGGATGTCCTGATTTGCTCTGCAACTTCATGTCATACTTCCATCCTTAATTTCTGTCGGGTTTTTAAATAGCCCGTAACAGTATAGCAAATTTCCCCCCAGGTTCCTAGTGGAGTAATGGTCGTTTAAACCTGCAGTTTGGGTGTCCAAAATATTCAGTAGCTTGAACATATTTCAGGCCCGTTTAATATTTCCCCTAAATATACCCAACGTTTAACATTGAGGATAGTTAAAAAAAATATCCTGTTGTTTTACATGGGAGTGATTACTGTGGGGAGGTGTAATATAGTTTGTGTTTATATTATTATCAGTTGTTGGAACCACCTATATTCGTGGAAATACGCCCATCATTGTCTTGGGGAAAATTTCCAGAGTGTTTTCAAAGTGCAGTTTCAGCATTTTGTTTTAAAATGGTGTGAAAGGCGGAATCGCTTTGTTATCTGCCAGGCAAATTCCGGCGGAAGTAATGCTTGTTCTATCAGAAATTAAACGCAGAGGGTCAGATATCCCGATACTAAGAACAGGATATAAAATCCATCCGTTGCAAAGCTATTTCAGTCCATGAGTGGGGGGGGGGGGGGGGCGGAATGAAATGCTTCACTTGCAATTCCACCCATAAATGTTTCCAATGATAGAAGCAATGTACACCCAGCCTGGGACATTGTGGAACGGAAAGGGTGCGGGCGATCCTGAGGAATGAGGGGAACGCAGTGACTCTCAGGCCGCGCTGTTCTCTCCGGCTGCAACGTCAGTGCGCTCCGATATCCTGTTCATGTGTGCCTCACACGCTGGCCTGCTTGCCTTGGACTTGTAATGGAAAGTAGCTGAGTGACAGGGCCACTGGCCACACGCCTGCTCCGCGCTGCTTTTCCATAATAGAGCAAGAACGCCCAGTAAAAATAGGAGCTGGCTGGGGAGGCACTTCTCCCCGAAGGTGACCCTCAGGAGGATGGTTCGGGATGGCTTCCCCCACCACTCATCTGTAAAGTGAAACGATACCCAGCAGCTCCCGACAGATCCGTTTCCTGATGTTATATATATTTAATTCGGCATAAGCATTGGAACCTGTCCTGTACACCTTCCGAACGCTCTGATGACCATTTGTTGCACTGTCGTCCAAATTGGCAGCTTCCTTGAGTCAGGGCCGGTGCTAGGAATTGCGGGCCCAATTAGAAAAGTGATGGCGGGGCCCCTACTCTACAAAAGTAAAAATTTATGTATGTTTATATTTTGTGTAGTATGCTCGTCTTTAACCCAAAAAAAACATTAAATGCTTGATATACTAAAATTTTGAAACTTACTTCCCCGGGCGGAAGGATTTGGCGGCGCAGGGCTGAAGGATTTGTCGACGGTAATGCGGTGCGTTCCCCAAAAGTAAAAACTACCCTATAGTTCCTCTTAGAATACAGAAAAGGCTTCAAACGGTAATTCTGTCGCCGCTGGCGCGGGGCCCCCTTAAGGTGCGGGGCCCAATTTGATGAAATTGGTCAAATAGGCTTAAAACCGGCCCTTCCTTGAGTGACAAATACACTTGATCCCATTATTAATTTGGAATGAACATCATAACGGGGTCGGATCTAATAGGATTCCACCATATGTGATCGAGCCAGGATACAGAGCCATTCACTTTATTGCGTTCCTGCACAATGTGTGATCCTGAATCTGTTTTCTGATCGTGTTTAAACAAAAATACTTCTCCTCGGCAAGGAAATCACCGTACTTAAGCCAGTGGACATTTAAAAGTCAGTTTTGTTTTGCCTCCCACGGTTGGAGATTTGACAATAATTAATTGCAAACAGTTCATCATTTCAATATAAACCAGGTTGACTTTCGAGAACTTTTAACACTGGGTACACATAGCTAATACACAGAAAACAAATGCTGATAACTTAAGGAATTTGAGATGGGTATAATACATATATGGTGGAAATATTTATATCATTTGTATAATATATGCCTATTTATATAAATATACATATTGTGTTCAAAGGAATGTGAGAGGCACTTTTTACACACTGATGCCGGCAGAATATGTTCCTATAAAGGAACATTTGGTATCAGACTTAGAGACCATTCACTATAAACACTGCCTGTGATCAGAGGCCCGGCTGGAAGCCAAGAACAAGCCGTGACGCGCGGCTCCCTTGTGCGGAGAAGGAAACTCCCTGTGGTTTCCATGGAGACACGACCTGTCATACACTTCAGAGGAACAACTCCTCCACGTTACTTAGCAACACTATTGATCCACGATTAAAACTAACGCCAAGACACATCACTTGGCTAACCTTTCTTTACCCTATGGCCCAAGTAGACCATTTCGGATCGGCCCTTTGGTTTGAGATATTCACCTCAGTTTTGTTCACTTAGTGGTTTAGTTTTGCAGCTTGTGGGCGGACACATTGGTGTTCCCAAAGTCCTTCAGCTCAATATAGGACAAACTGTTCTCAGACGTGAGCCGCCTCTGTCGCCTCTTTTTTTTCGCTTGTTCTTTTTTTTGCTGAACATTGTGGCAATAGAAAATATTTCGGTCACGTTTAAAACGAGCGTGGTGATCCGTTAGCGTCGTTTATGTTATTTTACAAAAGTACATAAACTTTGAGATCCAAATTAGGGAATATTTTTGTGTTTTATCTTTGGTATTCATTTTCAGAATTCCGGCAAGATTGACAATTCTAGTCCACCCTCAGTTGCCTTGAGGGGGTGGTGGGAATAACTTTCAAGAATGATTTTCTGGGTCGCTACAGAGGGTATTTAAGGTACATGTAGGTCAAACCGGGAAAATGGGGGAATTCCTTCCCTAATGGACATTAATGAACCAGTAGAGTTTTTTTTCACAATTGGGCAGCTTCATTGTCTCTTACCGATTTTTAACAAATATTTTGACTTTTAATCTGAATTGAAAAACATTATGGGTTTTGGACCCATTTTCTCTGGTTCCAGACTTTTCAATTCCGTCCCCAGCAAGGGAGACATAGTACTCCACACATCAAAGGAAAACGGTTTCTCAGTCCCCCCTCCCCCCCAAGCCCTTCACAAGCGTTAACTGTAAATAGTTTCCCCCCTCACTTCAGTCCCAGTAAATGCCTGACATGGGCTAAATGTGTATTCCGTATAAATTAGCACATAAATAGAACATTTCTAAAGAACCAGTTTAAACGGGAACTGGGTGCAGTTGTTGCTTGTGTCACTGGTAATAAAACTATATGATCAAAAATGTATTTTTGTATTTTACAGACTATGAAATTAAACCAGCTCTGTGAAACATGAAAGACCATGGCTTCTAATTGCTGTGAACAGGATTTTGAAGATGCTGGTGCAACTGGCTGGATCATGTAGAAAATAAATAAATTCCTCCCCAAATTGTTTGAAATAATTCTACTGTGAACAGGATTTTGAAGATGCTGGTGCAACTGGCTGGATTATGTAGAAAATAAATAAATTCCTCCCCAAATTGTTTGAAATAATTCTACTGAAACTATTGATGTTACCCAAATTAAACACCCTTTCATTAAATACACTCATTTGTGATTAGGGCAGCTTGTTCCTTGAGGAATTTATCACATGTATTCATTGTGGGATAAATCTCAGTGGAAATGGCGCACCAATTTACCATTCCCATTTCTATGTTAAGCAATGTTTGCAAGGAGCGCGGGTATTAGAAAGATTGAAACACAATCTGAATTAAAGACTCGCTTTCGTTTGAAATTAGCTGGGGTTTGTGAAATTGCTCCAAGGGAATCTTGAAAGCTTAACCTTTCCAGAACATGGGTATTTCTATATATGTTTATTAAAGCTTTGTATTTATTTTCCCCCAGATTACAAAAGAAGCGGCACATTACTAAATATACATAAACTACCTGGCACTAATTTAAGACAATCTGTTTGATGAGAACAGTGTAACCTCAAGGGAAACACTGGAGCAGAGTGAAACTACCTTGGAAGCCAAAGGTTTTCAGGAAAAGGATTGAGATCTGAGGAACACAGTCTGCTGTTACTGGTGGTTGATGGGGTCAGACTACACTAGGGGCCAGCTAAGCACTGGAACAAGAAGACCCATGAAGAAAAGTTATGTAAAAAAACTTTTATTGGATCATACAAAATAGCTGTACAATAAACAAAATGGCCATCATGTAAATAAATAATTGTATAAATTATCAAATTGACAATCAGCATGAACTGTTGTCACTTTTTAAAGAGTGCAATCAAATATTAAAAAAGGTAAAAAAAGTGCTAAAACGCCCGTTTGGTCCTCCCCAGACAGTTTTCAGAATTGACACAGTGCACAGGTCTGGTTGAGGTAATAAAGTTCTTCAAAACAACAAGCATACTCCTGGTCTGGGAAATGAACTTAGACGGGGTTCTGTACATGGAACAGGGATCTTTCAGCTTATTGTACTTGGTTTAGTTTATTTTTTGTCAGTCAGTCTTTTCCAGTATATCAGTACGTGGGGGACGTGGTAATTGGACTCTGGAGATAATTCAGGGAGTTCGCTGCTGGGCGGACAGGCATGGAGACAGGGAAGTTAAAGACAAATCGAGTTGAAGCACCAGAGGGGTTGTTTGCAGGGCTGGCAGCCTCTGTTGAACACGAAGGGGTCAATACTTGAGATTCAAACTGCAAGAGCTGCCCCATGAAGCTGAAATTGGGGGAGATGACGCTCCGGCGTTGCTTAACAAAGTCGAAAGCTTCGTCCAACTTCACTCGGTTTGCCCTCATGAGATAAGCCAGGCAGATGGTGGCAGATCGAGAGATGCCAGCTTGGCAGTGTACAAACACTCTGCCGCCAGTGTTCTTCACAGAGTCTGAAAGAAAGAACAGATCGGATTTAATCCCAGACACTGGTTTTAAAGAAAACTCAATAACAATTTAAATTTCCAAGTTTAGAATAAATTGATCGGTATAACCAACTATAAACAAGCCTTGGCTAGGTGCCTGAGAATGTCAAATGTTTCCAGATGAAGTGGAAACTAAATTTAAATTAATGATAATTCAGAGGTGAATTCCACCTCCGTGGTAGAAGAATGTTGGTGCTCAGTATTTTAACCAGTTACAAGATTCTGTTAGCACTGGGAGATGTTATGATGCAGCAAGCCTTTAACGTTTCCACACGCTAAAACCAAAAGGCTGTTTAATGATCTGAATAAAGACCGTGAGCTTACCGATAAATTCAATGGCCTCAATGAACCAGGAGCTGATGTCTGCTTTGTGACTGTCCTCCACAGGGATGCATTTATATTGATAATGTTCCTCAAAGTGGTTCGGGCAGTTGGCAGAGACATTGATCAGGGCCGTGATGCCCAGGGCGTCCAGCATATCCTTCCTTGAGGCATGGTAGGCACTTCCGAGGTAGAGGAAAGGGAGAATTTCAACAGGTCCACCCTACAGAGAAAGAAAACATCACACCTTAGTTCTCAAGTAAAACCTTCAAACCATCTAATGTTGGTTATTTGCATTCCCTGAAGCAAACATTCCCCTTAGCTTCTGGCGTCAATAACAATAGCGGGGAAATGTAGTCATTTATCAGTCAGTGCCCACATTAAGATTACCCCATTTTTATTGTTAAACGTTGGGCAATACAACTGGGATTACACTGAAGCTCATCAATTATTAATTTTCATCTCAATTAACCAACCTGATCGTAGAGCGGAGTCTCGCAGGAACTGCAGCTCGATTCTGCACTATTGGGGTTGTTGCTGGTGCTCAGAGGTAGAGATAATCCCGAAGGAGGTGCAGGTTTTGTGCAAAACTCTGGATATTCCGAGGAAAACGTATCGTAACCACCTGGAAATGAGCAGAGGATGCAGAGAGCGGGTTATTTCTCTGGTTAACTTTAGGCACCAATTTCAAACTTCCAATTAGTGAAATATAAACACGGGTACAAAGGTTCAAAGGATAGTTACCATCGAAAGTTATAATTCGTTAAATGATGCAAACACAATGTTTTAAACGCGAAGATACAAAACCATCAGATGCGCATATGGTGGGGTTTGAACAATCTATCGACTGTTTAAAATTTAATTCTAGGTAACGAATAGCTTGGGTACATTTATTGTGCCGATATGTTTTTCCGTGGAAGCGGGTTTTCTCTGGACGTTCAAATTTGCTCACCTCGGAGAAAAACGATCCGTGCTCCATAGGATTCCCGGCACAATGCATTGACTGCCAGGAGTACAGTGCTGTCCTTTTTGAGCAGATCAAACTCACATGTCCTTTCATCAAATACAACAACTACGGAATAAAGACCGGACACTAAGCTATTGCGAGACTCCTCGTTGGGCACAATGTGTTCGAGCCCCATTGTCCCTTTCGCCCTTCGTTTGACGATGGTGCTAAATCGGACATTGAGCGAACTGACGATGTGCGAGGCGTTAAAGGCGAAGAAAGACCGGCAGTCCAGCAGCAAACATTTCGATGGATCCTCCTTCAGGAGCAGCCCAAGAGTTTCGTTGCTGACACTGGAGGTTTCCATCATGACCATAATTGCTGATTTACACTCAAAAAAGTTGATTCTCAAGAAGCCACAGCTCCGTTTCTTCCGAGGTTAAAAATAAATCCTCGCTGGCTGTGGGGGCTTATTTTCTCCCCCCGTTTTTCTTGCTGTAGCCTGTTAGTTCGAAGGTTGTCTTTCCCCCTTGTTCTGGCCCCCGCTGCTCCCGACTTGCCTTTTTATGGATGACTTTGTGAATGAAGGGTGACGCGGTGTGGCACGTGACAGCCCATTGTGACGCACTCGGCGCCGAGTTGGAAGTGACACGCCTTGTCCTTGACGTGTGCCAGGGAGACACGTCACGCTGCTTTGTTGTTTCAATTAGAAACAATGTGATGTAACCTCAATCCTTCCAAACCAGGTGACCAGCAACTTACTCAGATACCAGCACACACTCTCTCACAGATATCTACACGCACACAGATATACACACACTCACAGATATCCACTCACACTCCCATATACTCATTGAATCATATAATCCTATATGATTCAATGAGTACATGTGAGTGTGTGTGGATATCTGTGAGCATACATGAGTGTGTGTGGATATCTGTGAGTATATGTGAGCATGCGTGGATATGAGTATGTGTGTGTGTGTGAATATCTGTGTGTGTGTGTGATTAACTCACCCCTCCACTCTATCCCTGTAACACAGTCACCCTACCTAACCTTCTAGACACTCAGATGCTCACACACACTTTTTTTCTTTTAAAATTTTTTTAGAATAGCCAATTATTTTTCTTTTCCAATTAAGGAGCAATTTAGCGTGGCCAACCCACCTACCCTGCAAATCTTTTGGGTTATGGGGGTGAAACCCACGTAAACACGGGGAGAATGTGCAAACTTCACACGGACATTGACCCAGAGCTGGGATCGAACCTGTACCTCAGTGTCATGAGGCAGCAGTGCTATCCACTGCGCCACCGTGCTGCCACTACTCACACACACTCAGAGATAATCACACACACACAGATACTCACACACACTCACATATACTCATATCCACGCACACTCACATATACTCACAGATATCCACACACACTCATATAGCTCACTGGGCTAAATCGAACCACACACACGGGCTTTTAAAGCAAACCAGGCAGGCCAGCAGCATGGTTCGATTCCCATACCAGCCTCCCTGGACAGGCGTCGGAATGTGGCGACTAGGGGCTTTTCACAGTAACTTCATTGAAGCCTACTCGTGACAATAAGTGATTTTCATTTCATTTTCATATGCTCACAGATATCCACACACCCACAGATATACACACACACATACTGAGATATCCACACACACTCTCACATATACCCAAACACACACACTCAGATATACTCACAGATATCCACACACTCACATTTACTCACAGATAACCACACACTCACATGTACTCATATATCCACGCACACTCACATATGCTCATTGAATCATATAATTATATGATTCAATGAGTATATGTGAGTGTGTGTGGATATCTGTGCAGCAGGAGGCCATTTGGCCCATCGAATGTGCACCGACCCTCCAAAAGAGCACACCACCTAAACTCACCCCTCCACTCTATCCCTGTAACACAGTCACCCTACCTAACCTTCTGGACACTCACAATATCCACACCCACTCTCACAGATACCCACGCACACTCAGATACTCACAGACACTCTTTTGTCTTTAATTTTTTTTAGAGTAGCCAATTATTTTTCTTTTCCAATTAAGGGGCAATTTAGTGTGTTCAATCCACCTACCGTGCAAATGTTTGTGTTATGGGGGTGAAACCCACACAGGCATGGGGATGTGCAAACTCCACACGGACAGTGACCCAGGGCCGGAGTATGAATTTATTTTTCTTCTTAAATTTTTTTTTAGACTACCCAGTTCATTTTCCAATTAAGGGCCAATTTAGCATGGCCAATCCGCCTAGCATGCACATCTTTGGGTTGTGAGGGCGAAACCCACGCAAACAGGGGGAGAATGTGCAAACTCCACACGGTCATTGACCTAGAGCTGGGATCGAACCTGGGACCTCAGCACCGTGAGGCAGCAGTGCTAACCCACTGCACCACTGTGCTGCCACTACTCGCACACACTCAGAGATACACACACACACACACTCACATATACTCATATCCACGCACACTCACATATACTGACAGATATCCACACTCACAGACACACACGCATACTCAGATATCCACACACTCTCACATATACCCGTACACACACACTCACATATACTCACAGATATCCACGCACTCACAGACACCCACACACACTCACAGACACCCACAGACACTCACAGACACCCACACACACTCACAGACACCCACACACACTCACAGACACCCACACACACTGACAGATACCCACACACACTCACATCCACACACACTGACAGATACCCACACACTCACAGACACCCACACACACTCACAGACACCCACACACACTCACAGACAACCACACACACTCACAGATATCCACGCACTCACAGGCAACCACACACACTCACAGATACTCACAGATTCACACACTCACATATACTCATATATATCCACGTACACTCACAAATATCCACGCAGACTCACATGTACTCATATATCCATGCACACTCACATATACTCACAGATACCCACACATACTGACAGTTATCCACACACACTCACATTTACTCTCAGATATCCACACACAGTCACAGATACTTAGATATCCACACACAGGATCACAGATATCCACACTCACTCACAGATATCCACACTCACTCACAGATAAACACACACTCACTCACAGATAAACACGCACTCATTCACATATATACACAGTTTTAACTTCAACCAGTGCAGGAAAACTGCAATATCACGGTCCGTCTGATCGTTTCATTTATTTCCAAAGTTGGGAAAGTTTTTTTTTTAAATCACTTTTTCAAGGTGAACTTCAGGCACCCTGAAACTCGCGTGACGATGTAACTTGCGGGCTATCTTATTCGCGTGGGTCACCTGCCTGGAGAAATAAACCTGTCCGGTCATCTGTTTAAAACTTGATTTGGGGTGGGGGGGTAGAGACTGCGCCGCCTTAACCTTTAATCTGGTTTCAAATGGAAATGAAGATAAGAGGCTTAGGGATGGATAATACCTTCTGCCAACGTAATTGTATTGAGCTGTAAAGAACAAGCGAGGGGTTGGACTGGTCAGGACTTTTGTGTGAGGTGACCTGCCGATCCCCCTCCCCCTCCCCACCCCGCCACACACACACAGTGAAATCAATCTGACTGTGTTCCCGCGCATAAAGAAATCCAACACACCGGAGGAAATCACCATCCAGGATGCAGTGTTTTCAATTTCTGTGAAACTAACGAGAATGTCTTTTTCTTTACCCACCTATACATTTGACATTAATGTTAGATGGAAACGCCCTCTGATATATTAAACAAGCGGCCAGTCGTTCTGGGCAGATAGTTCGATCAAATAACGAACATTTTTTTGGTCGAACAGCACATACTTAAAACCGATGTCATATTGAGTCGCTGCTGGACAGCAGAAACTACGCGGCGAATGAGCTCAATCTTGAAACGCGGGAAGTCGTCTTTTCATCATACCTCCATGCAAAGACGTCGCCAGTCATATTTTGAAACGCTATCAGAAAAGAAAATGAGTTCAGAACTTATTTAAAACCACCGCAGCAAAAAAAAGCATGTCGGTAATCAGAACCTTTGTCAAAGACCATGAATGTCTCCGAGCTGTATTCGATGGTAATGCTAAATTAATGCCTGCTTAATGCTAGAATCGCACACAATGTCTTTTCTTTTACTTTGTTAATACCATGTTTAGCTTTGTCAAACCACTGTAATATGGGTCTGCACACTTAGAATGCCACTGGGTTAATTAACGATTAATCAAAATAGGACCATTTTAAGACCGACGATTACTACAAGAAAGTGTTCCTACGTGTTTGTATATTTATTTCTGATGTAATTTCGGACAATTGCCTCATCGACCCTGATGTCTCATCGAGACTGATTGAGTTGGAGGAAGGGCTGGCGACAAGAAATTAAGACATTTATAACATTGATAACATTGGAAGGCACGTATTTTTGCAATTGGGCCGATTTGGTCATCGATGAACAACGTGCCTATGATGTATGTGCAATTCACTTCGGATAAACAGTGAGCTGACGTTGGCTTCTGAGAATTCGAACTCCTATGATAAAGTTTTGGTTTATTGTTGGACTGGGGGGGGGGGGGGGGGGTTGAAGAGGATATTACAGACCCAGCTGGTTAGCCAATCGCATTACACTTTCAATGCCGGAATTGAACCAATTGTTACTAGTTTTTGTCAGTGAGAATCTAACTATTTTAGAGGAATTCTTAGGATCAGTTTCACCAACGCAAATAAAAGAAATTGCACAAAAGCAGAGCACAAATATAAGCAGCTAAATTTTAAATCAAAATGTTTTCCGCAGCAACTTTTTTCGTGCAGTGCCTGCCCACTGGCCGTGGAAGGCCTCAGATGTACTGGCAGACACCATGGCCTCCATCTCTCTCCGGGGTTAGGCAGATGCAGACCGAGCTGCAGGAGATGGAGGCAGCAGGTCAACCTGAAGCATTGGTGAGTGGCTAATGGTGTCCCTTATTAGCTAAATTCCAGTATGCCTTGCTGATGTGAAGCTGATTTATTTCCTTACTGTGTTTCCTCTTACATCGGTTAAGCCTTATAATATCTTGGGGCTCTTGAATACAACACTCCTAATGAAACACTTGTGTGTATTAAAATTATGTGCAGAAGCAGTCCTAGTTTTCCATATAAGATATTTTATTACTCAGATGTGCATAGATCCCAATACTGGATCTGGATTGTTCTTGTTAAACTGAGGAAGCAAGTCACAATCCATGCTCTGAGAAGCACCATTCCTCAACAGTGGAAAGTTTTACACTGTAAAACAGAGAACATGTGATTTAGTTATATGATAGCCATAAAAATTTGAGTACACATTCATGATGCCTTCAGATTGCCCATTATGTTGTTATGTATGTAATAAACATTACAAAGCTTGTTATGAAATCCAGAATATGGCTAATTGCTTTTCCTTAAATCTTAATGTTGTTAAACACGCAATAAAAAAAAACATTTTAATACTGAAAATCAAAATGAAATTTCTAAGTGTGATCAAATATAGTGTCAGTACAGCAGAACACTGCCACTATATCTCTCTGAAAGTCGAAACAATCATTTACCATCACAGAAGTAAAATACTGCAGTTGCTGGAAACCCTGAATTAAAAACATATTGCTGGGAATACTCAACAAGCCTGACAGCATCTGTGGAGAGAAAACAATGTTAGGATATTAGATATATGATCCTTCATCAGAACTGAATGTTAACTCTGTTTCTCTCCCCACAGAGAGAGACCAGCTTTGTGAGTTTTGTTTGAGCTACACTCATCATGGATAGTAGAGAGTTTTCATCACACTCTTGACTTGGTGAGATTGAAGGCAAATAAATCCCCAGGTCCTGATAATCTACATTCCAGAGTACTTAAGGAAGTGGCTCTAGAAATAGTAGATGCTTTGGTGGTCTTCTTCCAAGGTTGTATAGATTCTAGAACAGTTCTATGGATTGGAGGGTAGCTAATGTAACCCTACTATTTAAAAAGGGTGGTTTCGAGAGAAATCAGGGAATTAAAGACCAGTCAGCTTGACATCGGTATTAGAGAAAATGCTCATTATAAAATATTTAATAGCAGAGCATGGCAGCACAGTGGTTAGCACAGTTGTTTCACAGCTCCAGGCTCCCAGGTTCGATTCCCGGCTTGGGTCACTGCCTGTGCAGAGTCTGCACGTTCGCCCCGTGTCTGCGTGGGTTTCCTCCGGGTGTTCCGGTTTACTCCCACAGTCCAAAGATGTGCAGGTTAGGTGGATTGGCCATGCTAAATTGCCCTTAGTGTCCAAAAAGGTCAGCTAGGGTTATGGGGATAGGGTGGAGGTACGGGCTTAGGTAGGGTGCTCTTTCCAAGGGCTCGTGCAGACTTGATGGCCTGAATGGCCTCCTTCTGCACTGTAAATTCTATGATTCAAAGCACTTGGAAAACAGTGGCAGAATTGGACAGAGTCACCATGGATTTATGAAAGGGATATCATATTTGACAAATCTGGATTTCTTTGAGGAGGTAACAAGTAGAATTGATGAGGGGGAGACAGTGGATGTGGTTTATTTGGACTTTCAAAAGGCTTTTGCAATGTCCCACATATGAGATTAGTGTGTAAACTTAAAGTGCATTGGATTGAGGGTAATGTATTGAGATGGATAGAAAACAGGTTGGCAGACTGGAAACAAAGAGTAGGAATGAACAGATCTTTTTCCAAGTGGCAGGAAGTGACTAGTGGGGCACTGCAGAAATCAATGCTAGGGCCCCAGCTATTCACAAAATATAATAATGAATTAGATGAGGGAACTAAATGTAATATCTCCATACTTACAAATGACACAAAGCTGGTGGGAGGTGAGCAGTGAAGAGGATGCAGAGATGCTTCAGTGTGATTTGGACAAGTTGAGTGAGTGAACAAATGTGTGGTAGATGCAGTATAATATGGAGAAATGTGAGGAAATCCGCTTTGGCAGCAAAAACATAAACGCAGATTATCTGAATGGCTATAGGTTAAGAGACTGGGGTGTCCTTGTACACAAATTGCTGAAAGTAAGCATGCAGATGCAGCAGAAGGTGAAGAAGGCAAATGGTGTGTTGGCCTTCATTGCGGGATGTTTGGAGAACAGGAGCAGTGATCTCTTGCTACCATGATACAGGGTCTTGGTGAGACCACACCTGGAATATTGTGTGCAAATGTGGTCTCCTTATTTGAGGAAGGATGTTCTTGTTATGGAGGGAGTGCAGCCTGAGATTCCTGGGATTGATATATGAGGAGAGACTGAGTCAGTTAGGATTATGGAATTTAGAAGAATGAGGGGTGATCTCCTAGACACCTAGAAAAATAAGTGGGGGGGGGGGGAACTCCTAGAAACATATACAATTCTGACAGGACTAGACTGGGTTGATGCAGGAAGGATGTTCCCAATGGCGGGTAGTCCAGAACCAGGGATCAAAGTCTAAGGATACAGGGTAAACCAGTTAGGACTGAGATGAGACATTTCTTCACCCAGAGTGGTGAGCCTGTGGAATTCCCTACAGTTGAGGAAACAGTTGAGGGAAGAACGTTTTAAGTTCTCAAGAGGGAGTTGGACAAAGCTCTTGGGGCTAAAGGAATTAAAGAATATGGGTGAAAGCAGGAACACACTACTGAGTTGGATGATCAGCCAAGATAATAAATGGCAAAGCAGGCTCGAAGGGACGAATGGCCTACTCCTATTTTTTATGTCTCTATGTTGTGTATGATATTGTGAATGATATTTCCTGGTGCCCTTCCTTTTTAAAAAAATAAATTTAGAGTACCCAATTCGTTTTTTTTTCCAATTAAGGGGCAATTTAGTCTGGCCAATCCACCTACCCTGCACATATTTGGGTTGTGGGGGCAAAACCCACGCAAACATGGGGAGAATGTGCAAACTCCACATGGAGAGTGACCCAGAGTCGGGATCGAACCTAGGACCTCGGCGCCGTGAGGCAGCAATGCTAACTACTGCTCCACTGTGCTTCCCCCTGGTGCCCTTCCTGTAGGTTCTGTGGCAAGGTGGTGGGCTCTCTTGATTGGGCACCCTGTGACCCTATGGAGAGCCCCAACAATGTAAGGGCTGCTCCTACTGAAAGGCCCTCATTTCCATCTACATTGACTAGGTCTACCTGAATGGCTCTGGTGCACATGTTCCACTCACCTTTCTTTGTGATGTCCTGCAATGCCAGCTCACTGGAATACAGCTGGGCCTGAAGATCCGCTGGACCCTTGGCCAAAAACTCCTGGTGCTGGGCTCTTCACCTTCAAACGTATGGAAACCCCAGTGGCAGGCATGTAACCACCTGATTGGCATTTAATTCTGTCGAGATCCCGGAAATAGCTTCCAGGGTGGGTGCCTGGCATTCCAGTTGGTGGATGGCCATGGTCACAGTTATTAAACAAAGGCCATCGCATACAGCTTGCCAATTAAAGCACTACTTGCACCTAAGATCTGAAATAGGAGGTATAATGTGCCTGGAGAAATCTTGCAGGAAGTGAATCTGATCTGGGAAAGATTGAAGAATGAAACAAGATGAGAGAGACAGTGAGATCCAAGGTTTGTATATCAGGCACTGGAGACCTTAATAGAACAGCTGAAAAGGAGTATACATCTGCAGGGAATCTGGAGACCCTCCTGGCACATGCTCAGTAGACAGTCGGAAAAGAGAGCCATGGAGGTCAAGGATAGAAATCAAGCCTCCAGTACTTGGATATAGTGCCGCAAAGATTTAAATGGATTCACATGAGTGATCGGCATCTGTGAATGCATCTTCAAATGCTATGAATTATCTACTGTATACCTACTCTCAAGACTACTCAATTCACTGCACTCCACCTCCATCACTCTCTTACCAATAATCTCTAACAATGGTGATGAGTCATACCTGATACTCCAGCTGGGGGATGTCAGCCAGTACCAGGCTGACCTTAATGAGGTTCTACGGGACATGTCCCGCTCTCAGATGGGAATGGCCGCGGCGCTGAGGAGCTTGTTCGAGTCGCAGGTGGGCATGTCTGGCGCACTGCAGAGCATGTCCCAGTCACTGAGGAGCATCGCCGAGGGCGTTGACACAATGTTGCGGACTGTGGGGAACTGCCATTGCTGGCAGAGCCAGATGATGCAGGAGCAGCTGACGTTTGAACTGCTGCCTCTTCATCCCAAGGTGAACCCCAAGGCCCTATGGGCACCAAGCGGAAGGAGGGGCCCTGAGTGCCAACCCAGACCCGTCCCATGGAGTGGCGATGGTGGGCACAAGCTACCCCGCGTTCCACCCCTCTCATGAGGCTGCATCTCAAAGTCAGAGCACGAGACAGGGCAGCACGGCTGTGCATGTGCCGCTAATAAGTGAGCCGAGCCCTCAGGTGTCAGAACCACCAGAGGACACACGCCAGGGGCATCGAAGGCCACGGGACAAGATAAACAGCTGACTGCCTCCACCTCAGATGTGCAACCTGGAGAGACACCTAGATGTAGTGGTAGAGCTAGGAGGGCAAGGCATCTTGAGGATCACTGAGGGCACCTGGGGAGCCGTGGGAGGGGGGTAGGCAGGGGTGGGGGGTGGGGTGCGGCTAGTATTACACATTAAACACTCTTGTGCACAACCAGTATGATGCCTCTGTGACTTTCTTCCGCAATGCTGGCTGACCTCCGAACCCCTTGGCTTCTCCATCTATTCACTGGCCTCGTTTTGCTTGAGCATGAGCGTAACGAGGCCGGTGAATCGTGCCCAGAGTGTTTCTTGGTGTTTGGAATCAGAGAAGCAAAGGGAAGCTGAAACAGTGTTCGAAAATAATGGAGGGAGCTTAAAAAAAGGCAGCAAAAATCTTGCTCAAAACCAATCTGAAGAATGCAATTCATAATGTAAGAGTCATGGCAGAGGAGCAAGAAGTGTGGTTGACATATGACCATGAGGCAGGTAAGTGTATGCATTTGTATGTGTGAAGGGAAGGTCAAATGGAGGTGTAGTGCTAGAAGCTGTAGTTTTAGAGGTGGCATACTGGGGGAGCTATGAGGGCAGAAGCAGTGAAGCCAATCGGGAAGCAACTGAGGGAGTGGGGAGGATAAGGGGAGAGGAGGGAAGGCTCTGATGGAGTGGGGCAAAGAGGAGCCTGGTTTAGGTATGAGGGGTGAGGTCGTGACAGAATCTGAGAACAACAGAGTAAGTAGAATAAAAAGGGGAAAAAAAAGAGGTAAACTGAAACCAAAAACTGAAAATGCAGTGAGAAGATCAATGGCAGAGAGCTAGGAGACAAAGTTCAGAAGCATATGGGACAGAGTCCACCTGACATGGCACTATTTTGTTTATATTGCATCCGCCATTCTGAAATGCTGATAACATTTGACATTTAAATTGGATTACCCATTATAAACGTTTACACGGATAGTGTGCATTGTAAATATTGATGTAAACACATTACAACAATTACAAAAAATGTCTTTCACTTATATAGCTAATGTCCCAAAGGCACTTCAGAGAAAACTATCAAACAAGTTTTTACACTGAGCTCGATAAGGAGGCTTGAAGGCAGATGACTAAAAAGTTGGTGAACAACGTAGATTTTAAGGAGCATATTAAGGCAGGAAAGAAATGTTAAAGAGATGGAGAAGTTTAGAAAGGGAATTCCAGAGGTTAGGACTTTGGTAGATGAAGGCAGAGCTGTCAATGATGGAGCAATTAAAATCGTGGATATGCAAGACGTCAGAATTGGAGGAGTGTAGAGACCGAGCAGCTTCTAAGGCAAGAGGAGATTACAGTGATGGACAGGGGTGAGGCTCAGAAAGCATTTAAAAAAATGAGGATATTATGAGGCTTTGCTCCACTGGGAACTGATGTATATGAACAGGAATAGGTTTGAAGGGTGAAGGGGGTGTTGGTGAGAGTTCAGATATTGACGGAGATGTTTAGATGAGATTAAAGTTATGGAGGGAATGTGGTATATACAGTATATTAAAAATTAGCACCCTGCACTCTTGCGCTGGCCAGTTCCATTGTGGAGTTGGATCAGATTTTCAACGACTTGTGATTCATGGCAACTCAGAAGTGTCGTGTACTACAGTACTACAGTCAAATACAGTTTTATAGGTAAGTTTAAAAAGTTGGCTTCATTTCACATATTCCTCCCATATAATCTCAATGACCATTCCCTAATTCCCATCCCAAGCTATGCCCTGCAAACAATCCCTATGGCCCCTCATTCCCCCATGCAAGGCTCCCCTCCCAACCCTCACCCACCACCCAGCACCTGGGATATTGCCAAACAGGGCCCGAGGTTGAAGGAGGCCATGGCTCGGTGTTTTAAATGGGATTTGTTGTGCATGACACCGAGCAGCCAGAGCTGCAGATCAGCTTTAGAAAATCAGAACCAGAGATTTCTGTTTGATGAATTGATTGGCGAATCTTGAAAGAGCAAAAAATATCATGCATGACTGAGAGGTAGGGTTCAAGTTGTGGGGGGTGGGGGGTAGTGGGAATAAGGGGCCTGGACACAAGAGAAACACTGAGCCTACACTTTTTCTCCATGGTCCTGATTGCCACCCCCCCTAACCATTCAACCCCTATGCCCTTCATGCCCTCCGTGCCAGGCTATGCCCTTCCACCAACCCCATGACCTCATAGCTTCATGCAAAGTTGTGGCACTTCACTGCCCATTCACCACCTATACACTTACAGACCAATGAACCCTCTGTGACAGTAGGATGTGTAAAAGAAGCTTGGAAAAAAACAGTGGAACTAAGTGCAAGGAAGTGCCAATGGTAGGCAGAAGGGACATGGGAAGGGGTATAGTTTGGCATAGGGGTCATGAGGGGTTACTAAGAGGTGGGTGGTGGGGGAAGGGGTGAATGAGGAGACATGGTTGGTGATCAAGGTTGGAGGGCCTTTGTTTTTATTTTCACTGGGGCAGGATTAGGGCAGGTGCTGTTTACAGACACAGCTGGCCATTTAAATCATCAGCTGGGACTTTGTTAGGCCAGGAATGTGAAACCTGAAGTGTGCAGATTAGAACAAGAGCAGATCTGAATTTGGTGGATTAACGTCAGGGTACGTAGCCCTCTGGAAAGCTAAAGTGCCGTTTGGATATACTCCCTTAGGTGGAGATCATGTGTCCTTGGGTGGAGGTCAGATGTCCTTTGGGATAGGTCAGATGCCCTTTGGCAGTATTCAAAGTGGGCATAAATGTGCTTAAAAAGTGCATAAATGCATTATAGTGAATCTCATTCAAACTTTCAACAGGTCTGCAAAAATCTACTGTCAAAACTATCTGAGGCACCTGTCAAAGAGAGATGTCAAGCTGTCCAGGCATTTAAAAGTTTGGCCTTTTATATCTTTGAAAAAAATGTCTGGATTCTTAAAGAAATTATTGTTTGCTATTTCACTCTCTCTGTTGACATAAGCGCAACGTTTTCATTACTGGGTTAGTGCTGCATGATTGATTTCAAACATTCATTATCACAGGTGCCTGTTTCATAGTTTGATTGACTGCTGCAAGTGTCGATAGACTCTTTGATGTAGAACTTTAAATTCCAATGTTTGTCCATATAAGGAATTGTGCATTTGAATCAAATGTTTGATTCTATAAGATTTTATTTAGTTGAAGATATGTAAATATAGTCATTGGGTTCTTATGAAGAAGTGTTGTTTGCAATATAGTGAAGTCTGCAATAGACTGAAGTAGTCTGCAATAGACTGCAGTAGTCTGCAATAGACCCGACACTGAAAACCTATGATTATCCAAAATTGGCGACATTAATGACATGTCTCCCAGTCCAAAATGTGGCCTAAACTGGTTCCAAACTCACTACCACTGGAATCACTATCACCTGGCCGGGGAGAACGGAGGAGGGGTGCAACCAATGCCCTTAGACAGGACATTACACACAAGGCCTCTTCTGCCTGTCCCCACTCCGGACCCAGCTCCTCAAACCAACTTTGTACTTTCACAATGTTCTCTGCCCCGTAATGGAGCATCAGGTAAGCAGCGCCAACCCACTCGATTGTGGCCCTCTCTGCAGGAAAGCTCTTCTAATACTCTGAGTCTTTCTCACCCAAACACAAAGATTAATCTATCAACCCTAGTGTAAAAAGATGTAGGGAGAAAGATGGGAAGACACTGGAACAGAAATAAAAACCGTGGCAATATATTAATTTTGACTGTATGTACTTTACCCACAAGGATAGCGGGAGGCCATCCCACCTCTTCAGCATCCCCTTTAATTCCACTACCAGACTTGCCAAGTTCAGCTTATGTAACAGTGCCCAATCATAGGCCGCCTGACCCTCATTACCTGGACTTTGTCTTGGCCAGTTTAACTGGATACCTCCCCAGATTTGTCCTCTTCCCTCGGGAATTCACTGGGAAGATTTCACTATTACTCACATTCAATCTGTACCCTGCAAAGAATCCAAATTTTTTCAACAGTTCCATAATTTCTCCCATACCTGTGAGAGGATTAGAGACGTACAACAACAAATCATATGTGTAAAGGGGCACCTTATGTTCCTCACCACCACCTCCCCCCATCTTGATGTTGGACAACTATTGACCCCTGACAAACCCTGTCTGGTCCTCAGAGATCACTTCGGACAAGCACCTCTCCAGACATTTCGGCAGAACCTTACCTAGTACTTTGCATTAGTATTTAATGGTGAAGTAGGCTTATAAGACCCGCACTCTGGGGAATCTTTGCCCTTTTTCAGGATTAGAGAAATCGAGGCCTGCGCTAGTGTGGCCTGCAGCACTTCCCTTAGCAGAGAGTCATTGTACATTCCCAGTAAGTGTGGTCCCAACAAGGCCGTGAATTGTTTCCAAAATTCCACTGGAAAACCATCGGCTCCGGTGCTGTCCCCGATTGCATGGAACCGATACAATCCATAAGTTCCTCCAACTTCAATGGTGCCTCCCGCCCCTCCCGCTTCACACTTTCTGCCACTGGCAAGTCCAATCTGTTCAAAAATTGCTCCATCTCCGAGCTATCCTCTGGTGGTTCAGACTTGTGCATCCCTTGATAAAAGAACCTGAAAAGCTCCATTAATCCTGTTCGGAGCAGTAACCAGCTCTCACCATTTTTTTAAACCTGAGCTATCTAATGTTGCCAGCCGTCTCACTTGGTGAGCCAATAAATTACTGGCTTTATCACCATGCTCACAAAATGTCCCTCGTGAATGGTGAAGCGGCCTTGCCATATTTCCCATTAATTCAAGCTCAAATATAATTTGTATCCTCTTTCTCTCTGCCAACAAGTCTGCCATAGGTGCCATGGAGTATTGCCGATCCATCTCCAAGATTAAGTCCACCAAATTTAGCCAACCTTATCCTTGTGGGCCTTGTACAATGTTATTTGCCCTCTTACCACCGCTTTCAAAGCTTCCAAGAATGTGGAAGGTGAGACCTCCCCTTTCTGATTGGAATCTACATAATACCCTATGGTTGAGGCCATCCTTTCACAAAATCCCTTATCTGCCAGGAGTGATGTGTCCAACCTCCAGGGGCGGGCGCTGAGCTTGGCCCATCTCCAATCGCATGGCCATATAGTGTGGAGCATAGTCTGATATTACAATCGGCAAGTACCCAGCTCCTACCACCCCTGGGAATAACGCCTCCCCCACTATAAAGAAATCTATACGTTTCTGAAACATTTGATCTAATTTTTCCATGAGTCCTGAGGTCAGTATGGTGGTTACGAGGCATGGTGGCTTGGTAGGTATAGGCGAAAAGGATGGTGGGTGTGGGGGCATGGGTCGGCACTAGGTTCGCATGAGCTCTGGTGGGTGGGTTGAGGGGTATGTATTGGCAGGGATGGGGATTGGAAATGTGTTTTTGGGGGGTGGGGTGAGGATTGAAGGGATGTTTGATGTTTTCATTTTTATTGATAACCTTTGGACACAGTGTTGGAGCCCCAGGGCATGTTTTCTGCCCAGCCCGCCTCCACACCTGATTATTTCTTTCTGGGTATGCCACCTTCCAGACCAATGATCTGACGCCTGGGCAGCTATTTTTAAAGGTCGTGTTCATGGAGCTGGGAGTCACTGGAAGTGGAAATCTGGGCCTGGGGTGAAGTCTCACTGTAACCAAGTGTGAGCCTTTTAAATAGCCTTGGTACCAAGCAGCCTCTGTGGCTGCCCCTGAACTTTTTCCAGAGCCAGCTGGCACAAATCTATCCCAACATCCAAACCTTGCAGGCATTTTCTCCTGAGATGGCCAGGCCAAGCAGGGAATTTTCCCAACCACCGCTACCCTTCTCGACGATGAAAATCCAGGCCTAAGTGTGTGACTATTCCATATTATGGTCACTTTATTCCTCCTGATGTCTTTATAAGTACTGCTGTGGTAAAGCTCAGTATGGTTTTTAACAATCACGACCATCAACTTTGCTTCATACAATTACAAATCTCCATAATCAAATGTTACTTTCCAATATTCTTTCTGTTCCTTCCCTATTAATATTTATTCAGTTATCAAACGGTGTGCAAAATGACGTGGAGACAACCAAATGTGTTCATCAGAATGTTTTTATACAGTCGACTTTTCGCCATCCAACTTCCACGTTTGCTTCACCAGCAATTAAACAAATGCCACCAAATTGAGATAATGTTTTTGTTTTGGATTTTCACATTTCCTAGCTACTTTACATTTCAAGGGTGCCACTATAAATGATTGGTAAACAGGTCGAAACAGAAGTGGCCCAAGTCCCATTAGCCTTGTAGAATTCAACCAAGAGTCATCCAGGCTCGAAGCGTTAGCTCCCTTATCTCTCCACAGATGCTGTCAGACCTGCTGAGATTGTCCAACATTTTCTGTTTTTGTTCCAGATTCCAGCATCTGCAGTCATTTGCTTTTATCTTAGAATCCAACATGTCCAGTTTATCCAGCACTTGAGCGGTGGAATCAGTTTGCCTGCATCTCTCCTGCCTTCTTTGGGCTCTCCATGTCAAACCGACGGCTCCGGTTTCATGGTCTGGGGAGGAGAGTTGTCACTTTTCTCTTCTGCAAAGAGGGTCTAAAAGGGCAACCCTCCCCACCCCGAACTGGGCACCAAACTTTGACTGTACAAAACAGACCGGAAAAAGAACAGAGACCTGTTTCTCAGCACAGCCAATAGCGAAATGCAAGGCGTCCCGAGAGTGACGGTGCATCCGGGAGGCAGCCGGCGGGCTCCACAGAAAGTTGCCCCACTTTTGCCCTTTGATAATTTCCACTGCATCCATCGCCTCGCTGCTCTGGTCACGGGTTAAAGCCGCCGGGATGGCTTTCGACGTCAGACGGTGAGTTGGGCTGGAGCATCAATACAAACACATGTTTATTTCTCTTGTAATCCAAGCTTGGGGGGAGGATGCAGAGTTTATTCTTATTATTGTTTGTCTTATGAATGCTGCACATTTCTGGTCCTTGTAGCTCCTGGAAATGCTTCCATTTCAGAAACACACTGCAAAACCTCGGCAAGGAGAGTCCAGGGAGATGGGAACAGCTTGCACTTTTAGTGTTTGCAATTCTAGTTCAGCAATTAAAAAAAAATCTGGGCTGCCTTCGAGTTGAGACATGCACCTTTTTAGGATTGCCTCTGACCCATGTTCCAGTGGATTTCACACGGAAATGTACTGTCAGGTCTGGAGCAGCTCTCCAATAATACGTGAGCATTTCAGCAAATATAACTGTGTCATTATAGCCCACGTTGAAATGATAATATATGTATATATATATGTGTGTGTGTGTATATATAGACAGGATAAATAATGTCCGTATGTTATAAAACGACCTGTGCCTCCAGCTCTGCGAGATGATCTTTGCTGTTGGATATATTTAATGTCCTTCCTTTCCTGGAGAGGCTTTAATGTGTTAACACGTGGCGAATGGTGATTTGTTCTAACCCAGGTCCGGCTCTACCCGGAAGCTTTTTTCTCCTCTTGTTTTAATGGTGCATTTCAAGAAACTACATGTGTTGTAATTTCGGGGGGTGTGGTTTTTATTTTTTTGGGCTAGGATTAGGATGGGCTCTCCTTTCCCTCCACGTTGTTTTAGCCCTTTACCCACAGGGTTTTTTTATATAATATCTGAACACTAGGGTTGGGTTATTGTTATCAACGCAGGCATGTAATTACCTGGAGGTGAAGCTGCATTCGACCATTTGGAAATGGATTGACAGTGTAGTGTGTAACACCATATTTGAATGATTTTATTTATCCTGGCTGTTACCTCAAGTGATGTTTCATGGATGTTGTGATGAGTCTCAAAGGGACAAAAAGTTGTCATCGGAGGGTGGCTGTAACACCTCAGATGTTCTGGAATAAAATGGGGGGTAAATCGGACCAATGGCTGCGATTTAACGGAAATGAAACAGTTCCGTATTGGGTGCGTTGAGAGTGTTTCCGGGCACTGGCAGCATTGCGAACAACCCTGCAATTGTTATAATAATATTCTTTATTGCCACATGTAGGCTTACATTAACACTGCAATGATGTTACTGTGAAAAGCCCCTAATCGCCACATTCCGGCACCTGTTCGGGTACACGGAAGGAAAATTCAGAATGTCCAATTTACCTAACAGCACGTCTTTCAGAAATTGTGGGAGGAAACCGGAGCGCCCGGAGGAAACCCATGCAGATTCCACACACAGTGACCCAAGCTGGGAATCGGACCTGGGACCCTGGTGCTGTGAACCAACAGTGCTAGCCATTGTGTACTACGGGACTTCGCTTCATTTCTGGGCCTTGGCGAGGAATGCCCCACCAAGGCTACACTTAGCTCAGCTCGGCAGTTCAGGAAGAAATCAAAAATGACACCCTGACCTCAAGACCTTACATCCCACCTCATAAGGACAGGGCATCCCTTGCAGCCTGATCCCTGGCACAGACAAGATACCACCTGGGCACCTTTGCACTGCCAGACAGGTTGCCTGCGTGGCACTGCCAGGGTCCCAGGGAATGCCACGGTGGCATCAGAGTGCCAGGATGCTACCTTACCCTGAGTCTGCCCACCCAGGCTCCCCCCATATTCAAGTGAGACTATCTACTCATTTGAATATGCAAATCTGGACCCTGACCTCAATGGGAGGAATCCACATCTTGATGCCTCACGCCACTTTTCAGGGGTCCCTCATCTCTCGCAAACGTAAATGAGCCACCTTCTGAGCTCGACTGATTATTTTAAAGTAGTTTGTGTAACTATGAGTGGCTTATTTGTGCTTGCTGGAAACAATGGATATTAGTTTGTCATAGGGCTTATCTCTCTGGAACCAAAAGAATATGTTAAACCTTATTTCTTTTTTTGAATTACGGTAGCTTGGGGAGCCTTCTAGTTTCCCGTTGCCTTCTCTATGGCATCACTTTGCCCAATCAGAATTAACTTGCAAACCAATCAGCATCCATTTTTCTTGTAGTACTAAATAATGTGCTCATTTGAAATTTGGCAGTCTTGCATTTATCCTGATGTGAGCAAGATTTTTAAAAAAGCACAGCTACATGCCTCTGTGTATAACTTTAATATTACTGAACAATCAAGCAACAATATTAATGAGTTATAGCACTAGTTTCAGTAGCCTGTGATGAAGACGGTGTCACAATGCCAAGCAAAATGTTGCTGTATTTCTGAAATTGTCAGCATTCATGCATTTATGCATTCATAGCAAGTAAAAGAGCCACCAACAAATGTGCACAGACTTTTGTTAACGCATTTCAGCTTCTACTGCAATGAATATTTATTGTTCCTGCCTTCAAAAAAGTGATTTTATAATCCAGATGGAAATCCAAAGTGTGTATGACTGAAGATGTCAGTTAAATGCAACAAATCTTGGTTCAGAGTTTATTAGCCAAGGTCTATTATGAAGTTTTCAGATGTGGATAGCTTTTTGTTTTCCAGTCTAATATTGAGTCACCCTGCATTAGGATTGCTACTGTTCCATATTCAGCGGGAAATGAACTATCAATCATATGATCTATTAATAGAGTATACAGGATGTGCCTCAAATTCACAATCCACATTGTACTGCAGTAGAGTTTTCATAATTTTACAAAGAAACTATTTCAGATTTTGAAATGATTACATTCATATGCAACATGCGCATGTTTTTAATACAAATAATTTTTTTGCTTGACGAGGACATCCTTTGCACTATTTTTTTCTTGTTCTGAATTATTTTAATAAGCTTTGATTTACTGATTATAGATAATACCTGTTGTGCATTGTGCTGTTTGTTTATGCTTGAAGAATTAAGAGAGGCATTCAACCAAGCCAGTTCTTGAATGTTGCAAGGTTTTAGCCGAGCTCTTTCATAGCTTCTCTGAAAACCCTTTCAACGTGTTGAATTTTGTATATATCATGATGGATAGCAACAGGATCAAAAATAACTTGGATGTCAGTTGGCATGGTGGTGCAGTGGTTAGCACTGCTGCCTATTGGCGCTGAGGAGCTGGGTTCGATCGCAGCCCTGGGTCACTGTCCGTGTGGAGTTTGCACATTCTCCCTGTGTCTGGGTGGGTCTCACCCCCACAACCCAGAAGATGTGCAGGGTAGGTGAATTGGCCAATCTAAATTGCCCGTTAATTGGAAAAATGTTCAAAAAAATTGTAATTAAAAAAATAATAACTTGATGCCAAAACTCTCTCAACTGCAATTAAGCAAAGGTTTATCTTGGAAAGTTTGCATATGTCACAGCCGTCTGCTGCATTCTAGATTTGTTTAAAACCAGCTCATTAAAAATTTTAATACACTTTTTCATCTTTTGGCCTAGTTTTCAAGATTTGCAGGTGGGTGCTGAGAGGGGTACAGCGGTTTATGATTCAAAAGTGCCAGTCATAAAGTGCTGGCGCATCATTGTTGAATTAGTGGTATTTGACCATGGTTATTTTTTTCTCTCATGCAGGGCCTCAAGTATCTCACCTCCCAGGTGATTGCTTGGGCTGGATTTTCATGAGTCCTAATTGGGACTGAAATGGAGGCGGCGCAAGAAAAAATGGACGAAAATTTGGAATTCCTGCCTCCATTTCCGGCGCTGACTATTTTCACTGGCACTGGAAAGGGGGTGGGTTATGACCTCCAAGCCACCTGGTGTTTAAAGTTGGTGTCACCATTGTAAAGATGTCCAATTCAGATCTCCCATGATTTTCATGGAGCTGGCCACTATTGAGACGGCCCTTTGATTTACATCTGATGAGTGAGGTTGTGAACTGTGACCTGGATATTCCTGCTTTACTGTTCATTAAGAAATACTGCAATCTGAGGTGTACCCAGCTGGTAGGGTTTTGGATGGGGTTTGTTTTTTCCCCACAAATGGCTGGTGTTTCCTTCAAAGAAAATGATCAGTTCTGTAGAGATTTGAAGGGACTCTAAGGTGTTATTAAAGGATTGCAAGTGAACACTTGGGTGAGTGCATGAAGTTGAGTATTAATGGTAAAGAGAGTAAGACGGGGTGAGAATGGGTGATGAAGAGAGTATCGTGCCACCCCTAGTAGACAAGCAAATTACTGTGGATGCTGGAATCTGAAACCAAAGAGAAAAAGCTGGAAAATCTCAGCAGGTCTGGCAGCACCTGTAGGGAGAGAAAAGAGTTAATGTTTCGAGTTCAGACGACCCTTTGTCAAAGCTCTTTGGACTAAAAACGGTTGTTCTTTTCTCTCCCTACAGATGCTGCCAGACCTGCTGAGATTTTCCACCTCTAGTAGATGTTATTTAACACATTAATGGGTGGTTTTCATGTCATCTACTTATTTAAATAAACTAAGTACGAGCAGCACGGTGGCGCAGTGGTTAGCACTGCTGCTTCACGCCACCAAGGACCCGGGTTCTATCCCGGCCCTGGGTCACTGTCCGTATGGAGTTTGCACATTCCCCCTGTGTCTGCGTGGATCTCACCAAAAAATGTGCAGGGTAGCTGGATTGGCTACGCTAAATTGCCCCTTAATTGGAAAAAAAAATAATTTTAAAAGATGAAAAAAACGGAGTTAACATTTTATGAATGATAAGATGGTTATAATCACAATGCATTTTAAAATTGTCAGTTTTATTATATTGCAGTAACTTTTGAAATATTGTGTGGAAGGGACTATCTGCATGGAATTAATTTTGCCCCCTGGGGTTTGAGTTGCATATAGGAAATGGGTTTCTGCAACGGCTGTGTGGTGGTTTCATCAGAAGGAAGTATTAAAAGGATTGGCAAACTGGTTTTGTTCATTACCGTGCTAGATACGGTAGTGTGCCAGTTTTGTAAGTATACCACTAACAACCATCTAAGTCATTTTGTTAAATTTAATTTGTAAATCAGTGTGCGATAAAATACATTATTACTTTACTGTTTCTGCAGCAGCTATATTTCATTCTGTCAAATAAGGCTAGTTTATTGATTTTTGCTACAATATTATTCTGCAAATTAGAGGTGCATATTGCATCCTCCGCATTGTTGGTAGTAGGGAAAAATATCACATTTAAGACAACATGCACTTGTGCAGTTAAATTCAGGTCTGCCATAGGTACCTTCTCTGGTCGAGTATCTCTGGAAAAAATACATTTGTTGAAGCTTTTCATCCTGCACTCATCAGAACATTTGGAAAAATATCATATGTAAAGGGATGACAATTTGTACTTCTATAGAACTTACCTTTGTGCAATAGTAGAAAATAAGGAGCACACCATACTCGCTCATCTTTAGCCAGGTGGTATAGTCTTGATGGGCTAGATGGTCTCATTTTGTGCTGCACTTTTCTATGATTCTGTTATTTTCTAAATTCCCCCAGCATTTTTATCCTCTTCGTCTCTGGGAAATACAACTATTCCTTCAATAAAATAATTTTGCTGTCTTGCTCAACCTTGCCCAAGTGTTTGGTTAGCTATTCTAATATCACGTAATGTGAGATTTTGTTTTAAGATCCCTCCTGTGAAGTGCTGTAGAAGGTTTTGCTGTCTTTAAAGGTGCTATGGAAATGAAGTTCTTTATTTCTATCCCCAAACCAATGTCTGTTGAAACAAAATTGTGAAAATTCACTTTTATGCTCAGCAGCAATGTGGATTTATATCATACCTTTATCATGGAACATGTTGCAAAAGGTTAGAATAAATCGGATGAAGGAACCAATGCTGAATGATACTGGGCGAGTTTGGAAAGATGACTGAAAGTTGGATAGATTGGGAAAAGATGTTCGAGATGAAAAATGAAACATTAATTGAGTTCACGACTATCGGGCAAGGTAGTTGAAAACTATGAATCGTGGGATAAAGAGTTGGCGGGTGCGCAAAAGGGTGAGTGGCAGGATTGAGGAATAGGGCAGTGATAAAATCATTAATTTTACGGTTGAATGATTTTCACAGTACTTTTGGACAGAAGTCGAAAAATTCGCACGCACCACTGCGGTTCATTGAAATTATAGTGATGAACCTTTTCTTGTGTATTTCCTTTTGGCTTTGTGAGGAACTTGTGAATAATCTTAAAAGTATTGGCAGGAAGTAGTTCTCTTATTGTAGAATGGTGCTTATTTGCACAAGGGCTGTATTGGCAGATATGCAAAAATCCGATTAAAAGTGGCCAGAAAGCTGCTTCCCTTGCAGAAAAGAATGGCGCGGGGCTTACCCCTAAATTTGGAGGTTGTTATCAGTATTTCGGTTTCTAAAATGAGGTGTGGGTTTAGGGTGTGTGACAATTTCTAGCTGTTTTGAAAGAAAGGGGAAAAAGTACTGTTCCAATTGCAAACCATAAAGCATATTCTGGTGTTTTATTTGTTCAAACCCAGATTTCTAAGCTATGTTGTAATTAAAGTGGGGATTAAACATTTTTGTTGTCATAATGTTTGGTTTGCCTTAAAATGATAATTGACATTGGGCAGGGATGTTATTGTGATTGATACATGATACAAGTCTGCATCTGGCACTTCTGAAAATTACTTTATTAATTTTTTTTTAAAGTCCTCTCGAGGTTCTGTTATAAAACCCATGGGGACGACCCGATTGATCTCCCCATGGAGCTCGTGGAATGTTGGCTGAAGTACCAAGGCCCAACAGTGGGGCTCGTTAATTCTCTGAGATGAAAGCCGGCTCAAGAGGGAACTGGCATTTCGGGATGACCCCGGCTGGGGACCATTGCTTAATTGCTTTATTTCCTAATTGTGAGTAGGAAGTAAACTACTTTTGACTTAGCTTTTCGGGGCTCCTCATTGACTACAATAGGTGCATTAAGTCTTGTGATACTGTAGGCTCAGTACATTTGAGCACGTTTCTTTGTGGATTTTCCAATTACCAAAGATTTAATATGACCACAGTTCCCTTTTATTGTAAAGCATCAGGTAAATGTCTACTTTTTAATTTCAGAAGCTGGACTTAAAGTTTTGTTGTTTCCTGCAATTTTTCCATATTTTCAAGATCATATCTTTGAGGCATGAATCTAGATTTTCACCAAGTTGGTTTGCCTTGGGAGACTTTTAAATATGACAGGTGGGCCTCAATTCTGGGATTCCCAATTCCTTTCGGCCTTTCTGATTTAAGAGAGTGCCTTTTAAAGGGTGGGATCTGATTCCCATCGAAAGCCCTCATCAAGCATTTCCACACTGGGTATCATGGAGTCGGGCCAGGTTTTTAAAGAGTCATGGCTCACAGTTCCTCAGAGGAGTCATGAACTCTAGTCTTCATGAGGGCTCCTTTTTTAAAAGGTAAGTTCAAAAGGTCCTCCTTAAGCCCCCATTCAGTCCCTATGGCCCCTCATGCCCCCGATTAATGAGCAATGTCACTTCCATGCCCATTGCCTCACTATATAGTGTCTATAACCTGCTGTAGAGTCAACCTTACCATACATCAGTCAACTGAGGAATACTCAATGCTGACCAGGAAGAGGGCGTAAAATGTTCTCTGTCCACCTTAATCATTCGGGGCAGCATGGTGGTTAGCATAAATGCTTCACAGCTCCAGGGTCCCAGGTTCGATTCCCGGCTGGGTCACTGTCTGTGCGGAGTCTGCACGTCCTCCCCGTGTGTGCGTGGGTTTCCTCCGGGTGCTCCGGTTTCCTCCCACAGTCCAAAGATGTGCGGGTTAGGTGGATTGGCCATGCTAAATTGCCTGTAGTGTCCTAAAAAGTAAGGTTAAGGGGGGGGGGGGGGGGGTTGTTGGGCTACGGGTATAGGGTGGCTACGTGGGTTTGAGTAGGGTGATCATTGCTCGGCACAACATCGAGGGCCGAAGGGCCTGTTCTGTGCTGTACTGTTCTATGTTCTATTACAAAATTGCTGGTAACATAAATGAGAAAGGACGAAGGAAGACAAAGTAACAGCATGATCATTGGTGGTAGGTTACTTGTGACTAAGCTACTCCTACTAGCCCCAGAGAGCACCAGGATCTCAAACCTGAGACTAAGGTCATGGTTTACTAGACAGTAGTGATCTCCACTCGCCTGCATGCTTTGGAAACTTGGACAGCCTGCAACAGGCACCTCAATGCACTGGAGAAGTAACATCAGAGGTGCCGTCACAAGCTCCCCCCAAATCCGATGTCAAGGAAGATCCAACAGCAACATCCTCCCGACATGCTTGACATCAAGGTGCTAATCACTCAAAATCAACTCCACTGGGGGTGGCATGTTAGCACTGGGACTGCGGCGCTGAGGATCCGGGTTCGAATCCCAGCCCTGGGTCACTGTGCTGGTTAGGTGGATTGGCCTCGCTAAATTGCCCCTTAATTGGAATTTTAAAAATCAACTCCGCTCGATGGGGCATGTTGGCCATGTGTCTGATCAAACATCCACGCTGATTCTTGGGAGTCCCTGGCCTTAGAATGACCAAAATGGAGAAGATTTACTCGGGAAGGCACCGAACACCTCGAGTGATTTTGCCAGGAGCGCGCAGAGGCAAAGTTGAGGTCCCTGGGAAAGCGTACAAGGTTCTGGATCCACCTGATTCTTCAAGCAGAACCTGCCTGTTTATGGCACAGTCTGCAGATAGTACATTGATTGGACTGGGTCAGTTATCTCCGAACACATGGAACCGGGGTTATCTCTGAACTAGAGTGGGGGCAAGTCATCCTTGATCCTGAGGGACTGCCTAAAAGAGGAAGAAGATCCCACCTAACATTCTGTCGTCTATGAGGAATTTAAATTGAACTCTGAAGTTTTGAACATCTCTGAAAAGTTAACAGCAGCTAACCAGAAGAATGAATTTTTAATTATTTAAAAATGGTCTGGTGCATAAAGTCAATGTTAGCAACTAGTTAGAAGATGGAGTGAAGTCATATTGAGGGGAATTTGTATTGAACAGTTTCTTGTGCACAGCACGGTGCAACTTTATTACATGCAGTTTTTCTGTAGTTTATTGAACTTTTGCTGCATGCTGTTAAAGTTGCGTTCTTTGTTCCGTTTGCCAGAGGCAGTGATTATAAGGAACCACTTGCAAATTGAAACAAATGTAAGAAAAACTGCTGATTTTTGCATCGCTTGTTACAAGTACATTATTATTATGAATCAAGATTTTTCTCTGTTTATTGGAAACATATTTGCAAAGAACAACAAAAAAGGAAAACTACACATTATTTTGGCTCACTGCAATACGTAATACAAGCACAATGTAACAGCCCATCACAAAATTATTAATGCACAGTGATTCCTAATAAGATGTGCAATGGCTGTTTTACTAAATTAAGAATTTGCGACTCTTAATCGTGTCTCACCTGTTTCCATATGTGTTAGTTTTACTGGTGTCTTGATCAAATTGTCACTTTTCATATCTGATACCAGAAAGTAAAGGCTTTAAAAAATAACCCATTATCTATCTCCTTTTCTCAAATCTCCATCTCCGTTCCAGTTTTTCTGTCTCGTTCCTGCCGTTACTAGCCTCTCTGTTCCTGCCTCACTTTCTCCCTCTCCTGCTGCCTTTTCTGCGCACGTGCTTCCCCTATCCCTCTCTACTTTATCTTTCTACTTCTCTTCTCATACTTTCTCTGCATTTATCCACTTTTCTTTTTTGTACTCTCCCTTTCCATGGACCATTACAGCACACAGGGAGGTCCAGCCCATTATATGCGTGATGGCCACAGGCTAGAACAATCCAAAATTGCACTCCTACTTTGTGCTTTATACCTTTAATCTTGTATCTTCCTCTGGTTTTGTATATCAATCCATTTTTCTATTGAAAGATGCATTGATCTCTGCCTCCACTGCTCCCAGTGCATGCATTCTTGCAGAATAAGGCGAATTGGAAAGTTACTGTTAATTATGAGGTGATTTTTAGGCTTGAATTTCATTTTAAGGTGCTAGTTGAAATCTGTGATCTGCTTCCGATTCATTTATGTAATTGTTATTCTTGTTGCCTGGGAAACACAAGTGAGTAACCGACAGCATTGGTGATGAGGAAAGTTGAATTATGCAAGCATTTTATCTTTGTGGTTGTTCCTGTACCACATCTGATGATTGGATCTCATGAGAATTTTTGTTCTTCATGAAGATGACGCAACTGAAAGCAAGTAGTCTGGTGAGAAGAGGTTTCAACAGTGATGCCAGTGTAGCTGCTTCCCAAACTATTATATTGAAAAAAAAGTGCAACATTAACAACGGCTTGCATTTTATATATTGCTTTTAAAACTCAAACTGGATACATATTTCACTTACTTATTGTGAGAAATTTAGGGTTGGTACAATTGTTCAGGTCTTGTGTAAAATTTATATTTAAATTTTCTGCCTATTTCTCTGTGTGTTCTAAATAAGGCACCATCAATCTTTCTCTTGTGGCACTCAGTCATACCTGTGCACTGTAAGTCCTATTGCATCACATGTATACTTTTTCTTTTGACAATTAGTTCCTGTTAACAATTGCTAATTGTTCAAAAAGTGAAACAAGAGACTTATGAAGGACTTGACATGTTGAAAGTTTATGGAGAGTGATTAATATGATTCTGGGACTTGCCCAATTTGTGCAAAATGCTGAAGTAAATGAGGCAATCTCCTAACAGAAAGACTGCTGGATGGCAGATATCAAGAAGCATGGAGGTGTTATTATCCCAGTTGATATAAATGGGTGGGAAGATCCCGGAATGGATCCTTGGCTGAAACACAGTAACTTTCCATTTTTTTTTTAAAGCATGAATGAACATAGTCATAGGACTGCCAATTAATTTTTAACAACGATTAAACAAAATCTAACCTGAAAAATTGGAACTCCCTCCTTAGCTTAAACAAATGTACATAGATTTTAAGATTAACAAGGATTACAAAGTATATATTAACCTACAATGTCTCAGTAACACCAAGTCCCTTTAAACATTAAGATGGTCTTTTAAAAAAAAAATACACTCTGCTCTGAGCCCAAGTGAATGTTTGTGGATTTTTCCTCCGAATCCCTCCAGATGATTGTCACATGAGTTTCCAAACTCCACTCACGCCCTTTAAGATTTATTTGTCTTAACTGCTATACGAAAGGTTCATATGTGCTTTATCTCTCCATTCCCAGACTCTAAAATTGCATCAAACATTTGATCTATCTCTGAGGTCTGGTTTCCCACATTTAATTCTGGTTACTGCAGCTGTCTCTTTTTCCTTCACAACATTGTTGGTGTTTCCCTTTGAATTCTCATCTGAACAATACCTTAGTCTCTGCTTTCTTAACTTCAGTCTTCAGACATTCTTTCTGTCGCAATTTCTTAGCCCTAGTTATCTGAAATGTAGCGGTTTTTTGGGAAGCTTGCCTCTTTGCAGCTTCCTTTTCCTGCTCAGCTTCTTCTGGCACAGTTGAGAGATGTACGCTTCCTGGTGTACTATCTTCAGCTGCAATATATCCAACTAAAACTAAACGGTGGAACTCTTTTCTATCTTAAAAGGCTCCCAGTTGCTAAGCAACCACTGCTACTTCTGCCAGCCTATTTATTCTTCACACCATAGCCCTCTCTAAACACAGTAGGATCATAGTTGGAATTGAAATCAACCCCCACACATATGAGCATCTTTGTCCATCATAAATCTGACCATAGGTTTTACCCTTCCAGGCACATAAAAGTTCAATTAAACCCACTTTGAAATATATCTTAGTTCTAAAGTTTACCAACACAAATATAAAGAATTAGAATTCTGAACAAAGGAAACAATATTCAATCTACTGTATCACCAGACGCACGGGTTAGTAAAAGGGACAGCTCAATGTTTTCAGTCAGCCATATATTTGTAAATCCATTTTTAAAATTGGGAGGTAAGACATTTTACTAGCAGGCTAGCTTTCTGTGGAGCAAAAGCAGAAGGTAATTTTAGTTGAGCTTCTTGACAGCGTATGCAGATCAGGAAAAAAAATCCAGCGATGTCATGAGGATGTGATCTGCACACACATGGCTGCAAAATAGGCTACTGACAGCTGCATGAGTGACTCCAAGCATCTGATCACATCACAAAGACGGGTACAGATGAGGAGGGAGGGGCATCTGGTTCCATGCATAAAATCTACAATCCCCATCTGGCTCTGCCAGAAAGGTGTTGCAGATGTGAGTTTGTATGCATTTGCATTGTGCTTCAGGATTGACATCCAGGAAGAAGCACAGCTTGTCCTAGAATCTTGTAGGGGGTAATAATGTTGGCATCAGACCTGACCATAGCAGGATTCCTGACAATAAGTGGATTAGATGAGCGTATTGAGCTACATTGGGGGGAAAAAAAAGAAAGCTCAAATGTATTGCTTGACACTTGTTCACCAAGGCTAGGGGAGTGTATTATTGGTGACAACTGAGAAAAATATTCAGCCATCTGTTGCCTCATTATTCATTAATCCATTGGCTAGGTGTAATGTAATCTTTTCTGTACAGTAGCTCTCATTCAAGAATAACTAGCCTTCAACCTCGGGTGACATTGGTTTGCATATTTAGAAAGGAAAAGTGGGGATGGTAAATTAAACTTACCCTGGCATATTCCTCCCACCTGGATTATGACAAATGAACAGGCTCTGAGTTGCTCACAAAGAAAACCTCCATCTCGCAACAACATTTTGGCTAAGGCTAGCCTGTGATCATTTTCGATTATCGATTGTGTCCAGTTTGAGAATTTTCTCTAAATAGTAATAAGAATGTGATATTGGGGCTAATTTTGTGGGGCATTGGTAAAAGTGATTACATTTTGTGTAAAGCTAATAGTTTGAGAGGAATTTATGATGAGGGTAAGTGAAGGGAATATTTTCACTGAGCACTGGTTCATCTCAATAATGCCTTTTGCCCCACCAGAGGCTGTCACCCCTCTCATTTGTTTTTTTTAATGTTTTGATTTTCTCTTTAAAGAGGAGGTCGGTGCAGATTCGATGGGCTTAATGGCCTCCTGTGCTATATGGGTTCTATAATTCTAGTGTTTATCTCTGCGTGTTTGTTTTTTTTTATAATAAACAATTTTATTGAGGTAGTTTTTGGCTTTATAAACAGTTACAGACATCATCAGAAAGGAAGCAAAAAAGGCAAAAATGTGCAAACATCCACGTACTTTCAATACTTCCATCGTACCGTATTGCACAAGCCCGCTCCCCTCCCACCCATACTACCCGCCATATTTTCCCTCCTACTCTACTCTACCCCCTCCCCCCACCCCCCTGCTGACGCTCACTCTCCCGCAAAGAAGTCAATAAATGGTTGCCACCTCCGGGTGAACCCCTGCACAGATCCCCTCAAGGCGAACTTAATTTTTTCCATTCCCAGGAAACTTGACATGTCCGCAAGCCACCACTCAGTCTTTGGGGGCTTTGAGTCCCTCCACGCCAATAATATTCGTCGCCGGGCTATCAGGGAAGCAAAGGCCAGCACATCGGCCGCTTTCTCCCCCTGGACGCCCGGGTCTTCCGAAACCCCAAAAATTGCCACCCCTGGACTCATCACCACCCTTGTTTTTAGACCTGGGACATGACCCCCCGCAAATCCCTCCCAGTACCCCCTCAGCTCAGGGCATGCCCAAAACATGTGCACATGGTTCGCTGGTCCTCCCGCGCACCTAGCGCATTTGTCCTCTATCCCGAAAAATTTGCTCATCCGAGCCACCGTCATATGGGCCCGGTGAACGACCTTAAATTGGATCAGCCCGAGCCTAGCACATGTCGCGGTCGAGTTTACCCTACTCAGGGCCTCTGCCCACAGCCCATCCTCCATTTCCCCGCCTAGCTCCTCCTCCCATTTAAGTTTCAGTTCCTCTGTCTGGGACCCTTCCTCCCTCATGAGCACCTTATAAATACCCGAGACTCTACCCTCCCCTTCGTCCCTCCCAGAGACTATTCTGTCTAGGATCCCCATTGGCGGGAGGCGCGGGAAAGATGGGACCTGTCTACGAACAAAGTCCCGCAACTGTAGGTATCTAAAATCATTTCCCCTTACCAACCCAAATTTCTCCTCCAAGCTCCTCAAACTCGCGAAGCTCCCTTCCAGGAACATATCACCCACCCTTCCCGCCCCTGCTCGCCGCCATACTCTGAACCCCCCATCCATACTGCCGGGGGCAAACCGATGGTTGTCGCAGATTGGCGCCCAGACAGACGCCCCCATCTCCCCCACATGCCTCCTCCACTGGCCCCATATCCGCAGGGTCGCCACCACTACCGGGCTGGTGGTGTACTTGGCCGGCGGCAGCGGTAGAGGAGCCGTTACCAGGGCTTCCAAACTGGAGCCCCTGCACGAAGCCGCCTCCACCCGCTCCCAAATAGACCCCGTACCCACCATCCACTTCCTTATCATAGCGATGTTGGCCGCCCAGTAATAATTGACCAGACTCGGCAAAGCCAGCCCTCCCTCGCTGCGGTTCCTCTCCAACATCGCCTTCTTCACCCGCGGAGACTTTCCCGCCCAGACAAAGCTCATGATCAGCCCGTTAACTCTTTTGAAGAAGGACTGTGGGATAAAGATCGGGAGGCACTGAAAAATAAACAAAAATCGAGGGAGGATTGTCATCTTTACAGTCTGCACCCTCCCTGCCAGCGACAGCGGGAGTGCATCCCATCTCCGAAACTCTCCCTTCATTTGCTCCACCACCCTGGCCAAATTTAACTTATGCAGCCTGGCCCAGTCTCATGCCACCTGGATTCCCAAATACCGGAAATTTTCCTCAACTAACCTAAACGGTAGCCCTCTCAATCTGTTCTCCTGGCCCCTTGCCTGTACCACAAACATTTCACTCTTGACCGTATTTAATTTGTATCCTGAGAACTGGCCGAACTCCCTCAGCATTCCCAGTATAGTTCCCATCCCGGCCACTGGGTCCGACACGTACAGGAGCAGGTCGTCTGCATAAAGAGAAACCCTGTGTTCAACCCCGCCCCTCACCATCCCCTTCCAACCCTCTGCGGCTCTCAGCGCAATTGCCAGCGGCTCTATGGCCAGCGCAAACAGCAGCGGGGAGAGCGGGCAGCCCTGCCTGGTCCCTCGGTACAACCTAAAGTACTCCGACACTTCTCTGTTGGTCCTGACGCTGGCCCTCGGGGCCTGATATAATAATTTGATCCAATCCACCAATCCCTCCCCGAACCCAAACCGTCCGAGCACCTCCCATAGATATTCCCACTCCACCCGGTCAAAGGCCTTCTCGGCGTCCATAGCCACCACTACCTCCACCTCTCTACCCGCCGGGGGCATCATTATCACATTGAGCAATCTCCTCAGATTGGCCGCCAGCTGCCTACCTTTCACGAACCCCGTTTGATCCTCCCCAATCACCTCCGGTACACAGTCCTCCATTCTACCCGCCAGTACCTTTGCCAGGAGCTTGGCATCTACATTAATCAGGGAGATTGGCCTGTAGGACCCGCACACCTCCGGGTCTTTACCCCGCTTTAATATCAGAGATATGGTGGCTTGTGACATCGTCGGCGGCAGGGTCCCTCTGTCCCTTGCCTCATTGAAAACCCTCGCCAAGACCGGGCCCACCAGCTCCGAGAACTTCCTATAAAACTCTACTGGGTATCCATCCGGCCCCGGGGACTTCCCCGACTGCATGGCCTTTAGGCCCCCCAATAACTCCTCTACTCTAATCGGGGCCCCCAGCTCTTCCACTCGCCCCCCCCCCCCCCCCCAACTGTTGGGAATGTTAACCCATCCAGAAACCTTTTCATCCCCTCCGGTTCTTCTGGCGGCTCCGAAGTATACAGCTTACGATAGAAGTCCCGGAATACCCTATTCAATTCTGCCGGATCCTCCACTTTGCGCCCCCCCTCGTCCCTCACTCTACCTATTTCCCTGGCCGCCTCCCTCCTCCTAAGTTTCTGCGCTAACAGTCTGCTAGCCTTTTCCCCATACTCGTACACCACTCCCCTCGCCTTCCTAAGCTGTTCCGCGGCCCTGCTCGTGGATAGTGCCCCCAGTTCCGCCTGTAGCCTCTGCCTCTCCCTGAGTAAAACCTCCCCCGGGGACTCCGCGTGCTCTTCATCTATCCGGCCCATTTCCCTGACCAATCTATCCATCTCTGCCCGGTCTGCCTTGGCTCTATGGGCCCCAATTGAAATCAGCTCCCCCCGCACTACTGCCTTTAGCGCCTCCCACACGGTCGCCGCTGAGACCTCCCCAGTGTCATTCACCTGCAGGTAATTTTTTATGCATTTCCGAAGCCTCTCGCAGATACCCTCCTCCGACAGCAGTCCCACATCTAGCCTCCATTGCGGGCGTTGATAACTCTCACCCCCGAACTGCAGGTCCACCCAATGCGGGGCATGGTCTGAAATGGTAATTGCTGAGTATTCCGTGTTCTTTACCTCCCCCATACAGTCCCTGCTTAGCACAAAGAAATCTATCCTGGAATATACTTTGTGGACGTGCGAGTAAAACGAGTAGCCCCTTCCTGTTGGCTGTCCCTCTCTCCAGGGGTCCACTGCCCCCATTTGCTCCATAAACCCTTTCAGCTCCCTTGCCATTGCTGAGAGTCTACCCGTTCTGGGACACGACCGATCCAAAGTCGGGTCAAGGACCATGTTAAAGTCCCCTCCCATTATTAGCCTGCGAGAATCCAAGTCCGGGATCTTCCCCAGCACTCTTTTAATGAAGTCCACGTCATCCCAGTTCGGGGCATATATATTCACCAGCACCACTCTTCTCCCCTCCAGCCTGCCCCGTACCATCAGGTATCTGCCCCCCCTGTCTGCGGATATGCTCTCTGCCTCAAATTGCACGCGCTTGTTGATCATGATTGCCACCCCTCTGGACTTCGAGTCCAAGTCCGAGTGGAAGACCTGGCTAATCCAGCCCTTCCTTAGCCTGGTCTGGTCTGACACTTTCAGATGTGTCTCCTGCAACATAATTACGTCCGCCCTCAGGGCCCGCAAGTGCGCGAACACCCGCGCCCTCTTAACCGGCCCATTCAGTCCCTTGACGTTCCAGGTGATCAGCCTGGTCGGGGGGCACATCCCACCCCGCCGGTCAGCCATAGCCTTTCTCGGGCCGCCCCCTGACCTGTGCGTCGCGCCCTTCCTGGCCTGCCCTATAGCTGCCTCCACCCTCAACCTCCTTTCCAGTGCCTATTTCAAGTCCCTCTCCCGTCAGCAGAACAACCCCCCCCTCGCCTAACCCCACCCCCCGATACCCCCACCCCTGCCATCTACTGGCTGTAACTTTCCCCCCCCATCTGACTTCCTTGACTAGCCAATCTGCTAGCCCGGTGACTCAACACTCCGGCGCCTTCCTGTCCCATTCCCCTTGTTTCCCCGCCCTCCTCCCCACCCACTGGGGCAAGCCGGCTCCAGTGTCTTCCGCGAGCTGCACAAAAAGCCCAAACAGGAAAAAAAAAGGGATAAGCCACAGAAAAAAGAGAAAAAGCACATAAATGTCCATGAACAAAGGAAAGAGTCTCAAATGTTCCGCTTGGCCCCTTTGGCCCAGCAAACCGTTGAGCAGCAGTCCAGGCACATTCGGCGTTCCTCCCCACAGAAATCCTCGGGCCCTAACTCGCGTCCTTGGGGCCTCCTTTCGGGACCAGCCCCAGGTCCCTCACAAAATCCATCGCTTCTTCGGGCTCGGAAAAGTAGTGGTGTTGACCCTGGTGCGTGACCCATAGCCGAGCTGGGAACAGCAGACCAAACTTCACGTGTTTCTTGAGCAGCACCTCCTTGACATTCTTAAAGGCTGCTCGCCGCCGAGCCACCTCCTGGCTTAGGTCCTGATAGATGCGGAGAACACTGTTATTCCACGTGCTGCTCCTGGCGCTCTTTGCCCACTGCAGCACCCGCTCCTTGTCCATGAACCTGTGGAACCTAATCACCATCGGGCGGGGGGGGGGGGGGGGGGGGTCCGCCCAGCCGCCCCTGCCTTGCCTGCACCCTGTGTGCCCCCTCCAGCTCCAGCGGTCGCGGAAAGGCTTCGGCCCCCATCAGCTGCTCCAGCAGGTCTGCTACAAACGCTGCAGCATCAGCTCCCTCCGCCCCCTCCGGGAGGCCGACCATCCTCAGATTGTTCCTGCGGACTCTATTCTCCAGCTCCTCCACTCTGTCCAGCAGTCTTCTCTGCCGCTCTTTCAGGCCGTCCACTTCTAGCGCTGCAACCGTTTGCGCATCCGCCTGCTCCTCCACCGCTTCTCCCAGCTCCTTAACTTTAACATCCTGGGCGTCCAGCCTCTGGTTCAGCTGATCCACCGCTTTCTGGATTGGGTCCAAGCTGTCCCGCTTCAGCGCTTCAAAACTGGACTTCATTACCTGGAGCATGTTATCCAGCGCCAGCTGGATTGCTGAGTCCGGGGTCCGTGTGTCCGCCATCTTAGGTCCCAGGTAATTTTCTTCCGGTCCTTGTCTCTGTCCCTTTTTCTCCTTCTTCTTCTGCTTTCTGGAATCCCGCTGTTCCATATGCCGCAGCCCGCTCCTCAGCACCTCCGCTGCCGCTTTCCTTCGCCCAGCTCCTTCAATTTTACCTCCTGGGCATCTGAAGTGGGTCCAAGCTGTCCCTCCTCAGCAACACCAAACTTTTTCTTTTTCCCTTTGTCCTGGAGGAAGGAAGGAGGGAGGAAGGTAAGATGGCGGACCCATCAGGGTAAGATGGGTCCGCCATCTTACCCTGCAGGTCAGCTTCCTCCTTTCCTCCGTCTCTCTCTCCTTCCTCCTCACCTGCTGGCCTCCCACACTTTCATCTTCTGCAGCCCGCTCTCCTCTTCTGTTCCCGGCAGCCTTTCTGCCGCCTCCGTGGTCCCGCTATCGCGGGGAAACAGCTGTTCAGGCCCGCCGGAGTGAGAGCCCACCGAATGTGCGGCTCACTCGGACATCGCCGCCACCGGAAGTCCCTCTGCGTGTTTGTTTATATAATTCCTTAAGTGTGACTAAAGTCTAAATTGTTTTCCCTTGTAATATACAGTTGAAGTTGGCTGAATATTTACTTCATAACAAACCTTGGTAAGGCCACACTTGGAATATTGCGCACAATTCTGGTCATCACACTACCAGCGGGATGTGGAGGGTTTGGAGAGGGTGCAGAGGAGGTTTACCAGGATGTTGCCTGGTCTAGAGGGTGTTAGATATGTGGAGAGGCTGAATAGACTTGGACTGTTTTCATTAGGAAGACGGAGGTTGAGCAGTGACCTGATAAGAGGTCTACAAGATTATGAGGGGCTTGGGTAGAGTGGATGGGCAGGCAATCTTTCCCAGAGTGGATGGATCAGTCACCAGGGGGCATAGGTTTAAGGTTTGTGGGAAAAGGTTTAGAAGAGATGTGCGAGGCAGGTTTTTTACGTTGAGGGTTGTGAGGGCCTGGAACCAGTTGCCAGGGGAGGTTGTGGAAGCAGGTACATTAACGTCATTCAAAAGGCATCTTGACAAACACATGGATAGGATGGGTATAGAGGGATGCGGCTGAGGGTTTTGGCAAAGGTTGGTATCATGACCGGTACAGGCTTGGAGGGTCAAAGAGCCTGTTCCTGTGCTGTATTGTTCTTTTTCTTTAGCACCTCTGTTTCAAGCATTTGTAGAAGAGATCATATTAAATCACGTGCCTTATTTACGGCTAAATGTGCATGTCTGCGATTGACTAAAGCAATTACTTGAATTTCTAGCAGAGAACATTTGTTTACCTCTTCACTTCACTTCACAGAATGTATCCTCTTTTATTGCTGCCTATTGTTTACTTAGAAATGGCAGGGTTAGGGCAGCATGGTGACACAGTGGTTAGCATTGCTGCCTACGGCGCTGAGGACCTGGGTTCGAATCCCGGCCCTGGGTCACTGTCCGTGTGGAGTTTGCACATTCTCCCCGTGTCTGCGTGGATTTCACCCCCACAACCCAAAGATGTGCAGGATAGGTAGATTGAACACTCTAAATTGCCCCTTAATTGGAAAAAATAATTGGGTACTCTAAATTTATAAAAATAAAAATAAATGGCAGGGTTGGCTTTGAGCTTGTGTACATTAGTAATAGCAGCACAATCTGGGAGAAATGTGACAAACCGGTAGAAAAGATAGGGAAATTTGAAATCTCGGCGTGTTATGGCCATAGGCCTTGTGTTCGTATCTTCTGCAATCTTTTTACACTGTTTAATGATTCAATTTTCTGAATAAGGACCCACTCCTACAACTGGCAGCACCTTCAGGATGACTTTGCAAGATTCCCCAATTGTGCTAACTAGAGGGACTCTTCAAATTGCACATATTTTGTTTGGTGAAGGCAAGTTTTAAAAGTTTTCTTCAAAACAAAACATTTAGCGAGAAATTACACTGCTGAATGGCTCATTATAGTATTTTAAAGATATTTTCAGTGAGTTTTACATTGTTTACTCTGCGACAGTGAACTAAACCCTTTTGGTGGAAAACACTATCCATTCCCAGCCATATTAATAAAACTGCACTGGGCTATCATGCTTTATCTTTTCAATAAATAATACTTTCTAATGGCAGAAAAGAACAAACGTGATGTCTTGAGGTTCCCAGAAGTTGAAAATAATCTCCCTTTTCGACATGAATACTGTAGCTGACGTTGACTATAGAACAGAGAATACTGCAAATACTCGGCTGGTCAGGTACCATCTGTGGAGGGAGTAACAGAATTAACGTTTCAGGCCATTTCTACAAATGTTTCTCGTTCTGTTTTTAATTCTGATTTCCACCACCTGTAATACCTTTAGTGAGATACAGCACCAATCCGTTTACCTTGCCTGATTGTCTCATGATTCCTTCTCCCCCTGCAAGAGGATATTTTAATCAATGGCTGTGACGTGTACATGGAATGATCTAACCAGGCATCTGAAACATGATTGCAATAGAATAGAACAGTACAGCACAGAACAGGTCCTTCGGCCCTTGATGTTGTGCCGAGCAATGATCACCCTACTCAAGCCAACGTATCCACCCTATACCAGTAACCCCCCCCCCCCCCCAATTAACCTTATATTTTTTTTAGGACACTAAGGGCAATTTAGCATGGCCAATCCACCTAACCCGCACATCTTTGGACTGTGGGAGGAAACCGGAGTACCCGGAGGAAACCCACGCACCAACGGGGAGGACGTGCTGACTCCGCACAGACAGTGACCCAGCCAGGAACTGAACCTGGGACCCTGGAGCTGTGAAGCATTTATGCTAACTACCATGCTACCGTGCTGCCCTTTTTTTTTGACTGCCATATATTACACTAGGAACTACACTTCAATCCTCCGATCCCTGGGTGACCCCCATGAGGCAGTTCTGCCTGGTCCCCATTTGTGGAGACCGTTACTGAATGGCATCTTTAATGTTGTTTCATAGATTTACATAGAATTTACAGTGCAGAAGGAGGCCATTCAGCCCATCGAGTCTGCACCAGCTCTTGGAAAGAGCACCCTACCCAAGGTCAACACCTCCACCTTATCCCCATAACCCAGTAACCCCACCCAACACTAAGGGCAATTTTGGACACTAAGGGCAATTTATCATGGCCAATCCACCTAACCTGCACATCTTTGGACTGTGGGAGGAAACTGGAGCACCTGGAGGAAACCCACGCACACACGGGGAGGATGTGCAGACTCCACACAGACAGTGACCCAAGCCGGAATTGAACCTGGGACCCTGGAGCTGTGAAGCGATTGTGCTATCCACAATGCTACCGTGCTGCCCTCTTCATTCCTCTTTGGCCCCCTTCTGCCTGGCCTCCAAAACCGGCGGCTTCCTGGCCCCCTCCCCTAGGCTGCATGATCGCTCTATGCCCAAAAAGGCCTATCGTCTGGCAAATGAGATAATTTGGTTGAAATGCTTCAGGGTTCCATGTTAGACAATATGCATTCTTGCTCAGCTGTCTCCTGCAACATCCCAGTAATCTATCACCTCATGACCTGTATTTGAGCTGGTGAGAGCTCATGTTACAAGTCACATTTGGTACGCAAATTTTGCTATGACTCAAGGTTTGCGTTACCTGGAAATTCAAATTCAACAGCCACTACACACCCGATTTATGCAAGGTGCCTTGGGCCTTTGCAAATACCACAACACCTCTGGCAAAGTGTGATTTGAATGGGTGAGGCAAAAATGGTATCCCATACTGATTTGCATAGAAAGCATTAAGGATAGGTGTGTCCATGTAACGAGCAAGGAACAACTCCTTTTATCAAGAAGCTACAGCTGTTTCTTTGTCTCCTACTCTTCTCTACTCTGCTGACAGTGTCACGGTAACTGGATCAAAATCTTAGAATTCCTTACCTAACCTTAAAGTGGGTGTATTTACACCACTCAGAGCACAGCAGTTCAAGAAGGTGACTCACCACCGGCCACCTTGAAGGCCATTAGGGAAGGGCAACATTGCTGCCAAGGTGCAGTTGGGAAAGGCCACTGTGGAAGGTCTTCCAGCAAATGTACACCGAGGGGCTGGTAACCATGTAAAACCACTTGGCCTGGGTCATTAATACTCCAATGTATAAAAGTATTGAAAGAAACATGATGATGTAAATATTTAAGAAAGAATTGTAATGTAAACAGTGAAATATGTGGAATGTCATTCCAATTGAATGCAAGAAAGTCAAGTGAATATGTAACTTTGGAGGAAATGTACGGTCATAACAATTCAAAATGTTCTGTAATGTTTATTAGAGATTTTATGAATAAAGTATATTTTTTGGAAAAAAAAACATTGTCGGCTTTGTCCAAATCCCATCAACAAATTTGAAGTGAATGATGGTGGGAGCAAAGTTGTATGAATGAAAATGACAGTTAATAGAAGCAAACATATTCCAACTGTGCCTTGGAAAGGGAACATGTTGTTAACACAATGAAGGGAGTTTGATTTACAGCTGGCAGGTTGGAGGGGAGAAAGGTTTTGCACTTTGTTTTAGTCATGAATGTATGCAAAGGGATGCCTGAGCTGGACAGTGGTACTTTGGCTACCTGTGAGGAAGTGTGGGCTTGTTCTTTTACCTTGGAATATCCTAATGATGTCATTGATCTGCATGAAGCTTTTGTAGGTGGCACTAACATCCAGTGTTACCTCCCTCTACTAAACTTTAGCCTTGGAGTTGTCTGTCGTGGACTGCTGAGTCCTTTCAGCCTACATTCCAAAATAACCTTGTTACGATCCACCCCAGGTGAAGTTCTCTTGAACTGGGCGAGACCCTTCAATTTGTCACTGTTTGGCTGGGATACCCCAAGTTGCCCCCACCACCCCTCTGTCGGTCGGAACAAGATTTAATCTAAAAAGGAATCCCTTTTCACAAATATCTTTCCAAGACTCTAGAGTTGTGTTTTAAAAGGAGACAATTTAACCTGGCTTTCTTGAGTTAAAGGTAGAGTGATAATAATAATAACAATAATAGCTTATTGTCACAAGTAGGCTTCAATTAAGTTACTGTGAAAAACCCCTAGTTGCCACATTCCGGCGTCTGTTCAGGGAGGCTGGTGCAGGAACATTTAATCTAAGGCTAGCCTGTCGTCATTTTCGATTATTGATCCTGCATTAGAGGACTGTCTGTGTCCGTGTATGAGAATTTTTTCTAAGTAGTAATAATAATCTGATTTTGGGGCAAATTTATAACATGTAGTATGTGGGGCACTGGTAAAAAGTGATTTACATTTTCTGTAAAGCTAATAGTTTGAGAGGAATTCATGATCACGGTAGGTGAGTGAAATATTTTCACTGAGCGCTGTTCATCTCGATAATGTCTTTTGCCCCACCAGAAGCTGTCACTCCTCTCATTTGTTATAGAACATAGAACAGTACAGCACAGAACAGGCCCTTCGGCCCTCGATGTTGTGCCGAGCAATGATCACCCTACTCAAGCCCACGTATACCTATACCAGTAACCCAACAACCCCATTAACCTTATTTTTTAGGACACTAAGGGCAATTTAGCCTGGCCAATTCACCTAACCCGCACATCTTTGGGTTGTGGGGGTGAAACCCATGTAGTGAGTTTATTAATCCAAAGGTGTGCAATTTAGGCGGATTGGCCATGGTCAGTGTGCGGGTTACGGGCAGTGGGCCTAGGTAGGGTGCCCTTTTGGAGGATTGGTGCAGTCTAAATGGGCCAAATTGTCTCCTTCTGCACTGTCGGGATTCTATGGATTCTACAAAAGCAAAAAAATGGTAAAACACATGCATATATATTTGTGCAGATTACAAGGGAGAACTGAGTTCAAATTAAATGTAAAAAAAGGTATACAAAACAGTACTCGCGCGAAGTAGATGATTGAACGTTCCAACTGTGGGAATTTAAGAATCCAGTAGAACTGACTTCAGTCGGTGAATTGTCAGTTTCGAGGTTCCAGTAGTATTGACTTCAACAGACGAATAGTCGATTTTGCATTTCCAGAGTTCTGTAGTTTGGCAGAGAAGCTTTCCAGTTTTCTTTTTAGCTGCGGTCTTTGCTGACTTGCGCAGTCAGGGAGAGAGGGAGAACGTCCCGTAAAATTGTTATTTGCAGATATGCTTGCTGGCTTTTACTTCTGTGTCAAAACGTCCTGCTACTTGTTCTCACAGAGCACTCCCAGACAGCCTGGGGCAGCTTTCAGCTGGCGTTTAACCCATTCTTTGTACATTCCAAGTGGGAAAGTGAAGCTACAAAATCCGTCTGGGCGTTAACACAGGAAATGCCATAATAAGGTGGCCATTATCTCCCATTATCTTTAAGCGGAATGTCTTGAGGCACCTTGTGTGGTAACAGGGTGGCGGGGTTCCATTATACCTTTGAGAATCACCCTGCAGCAATTCAGCCAATGGCTTGTGTGCCCATTTAAAAAAATCCTCAAAAGGCCAATATTTCCGGATGTAATTTGGTGTTTTTTTTCCCCCTTCATTACCATGACGACTTCCATCTCGCTGTCTGCAAAAGTGGCTGTCATATACTTCTGCCTCCTTTTCTTTTGATTGTACCTTTAAACTGCTGAAATACTTGAAAATCTATGACTGTGCGAGGTAGTTCAGCCTTACCACCCACCATTATTTAAATTAGTTGACCTTGGGGAAAATAAGCTGGGGTAACACACAAAGTAAGAAGACCCCCCCCCTCTCTCATCCTGACCCCATCTTACACTGGTGCAAGGGCGATCTTTGCCACTGGCTACACTACACCAACCGATCTCCAGGATTAGCATTAATGGATCGATCTTAGTGCCTCATTCTACAACTGAGCTGGAATACCAATATATGAATACTTAAATTACGCTTGGTAAATGTGGTGACAGTATATCGTGATCACTCAAGGGAAACAAACTTGCGTCATCGGGATGGAGCAGGATATTGGGGAGGGACTGGATTGCGTTATAGAAGGCCATTTTGGATTCTATGGATGGAATGGCCTAATTCAATGCTGCTTAAACTCTGGGCGGCATTCTTCGGTCGCGCCTGCCCAGCGATCGGAAATTCCCGCCCGTGGTCAATGGACCATTACGTGGGCTTCTAGATAAGATGCTCTTTCCAAGGGTCGGTGGAGACTCAGATGGGCCGAATGGCCTCCTGCACTGCAGGGATTCTGCAAATGCAGTTGGAGGTCATGGCCATATTGCAGTCAATGGTAATCTGTAGCTGGTCATTAGGGCCCACTTGAGTCTTTGTCACTTTAGAAAAGAGTGCAACTGTAGATTACCCTTTTAGGGTGAAAGAGTTCTTTGCAATCCTTGTAAATTAGCAGAACCAACAGGTCATGCTGGTGATTTTTCATTGCCCCCAATGATTTCAACTAATGGATGTATAAACTTGACTAATACCTCAATGACTGTCTCTCCCCGTCCTTCACGTTCTAATAATGCAATGTCAGAGTTGAAGATTTTCAGTTTATTGACTTTGGAGTTGATTTATTTTTCAGCATTTACAATCACGTTGGTAAAGTTGAATTTTGACTTGAAGCAAGCAGCTATGCAGTGACACGGAGTTAAAAAAATTACTATAAGTGAAACAAGCACCAGTTCTTCTTTTATTAAAGGTAGACTACAGGTGTATTGCACCTTTCTTCCATGGATGGGTCGATGGGGAGGGGGAAAGGGGTGTGGAGTGTGGTGAGCAATACAGCCTGCAACAGATCACAAAGATAGTTGGGAATCTCAATGGGATTGGATTGGATTTGTTTATTGTGACATGTACCGAGGTACAGTGTAAAGTAATATTCTGCATACAGTCCAGACAGATCATTCCATACATAGAAAAAAAGCATAAGGCATACATAAATACATAGTAGATAGAGGCATCGGGTGAAGCATATAGGAGTACAGTAGTACTCAGTCGAGGTGTTTGAAGAGATCAGATCAGTCCATAAGAGGGTCCTTTAGGTGTCTGGTAACAGTGGGGAAGAAGCTGTTTTTGAATCTGTTAGCACGTGTTCTCAGAGTTTTTGTATCTCCTGCCTGATGGAAGAAGTTGGAAGAGTGAGTAAGCTGGGTGGGAGGGGTCTTTGATTAAGCTGCCCGCTTATCCAAGGCAGCGGGAGGTGTAGACCGAGTCAGTGGATGGGAGGCAGGTTCGCGCGATGGACTTGACTGTGTTCACAGCTCTCTGTAGTTTCTTACCTTCTTGGACTTGCCTTAGCAAGTTGCCTTACCAGGCTGTGATGCAGCCAGATAGAATGCTTTCTATGGTACATCTGTGAACGTTGGTAAGAGTCAATGTGGATATGCCAAATTACCTTAGTTTTCTGAGAAAGTACAGGCACTGATGTGCTTTCTTGGTGTTAGCGTTGACGTGGGTGCACCAGGACAGATTGTTGGTGATGTGCAAACCTAGGAATTTGAAGCTGTCAGCCATCTCCACTTCGGCCCTGTTGATGCAGACAGGGATGTGTACGATACTTTGCTCCCTGAAGTCAATGATCAGCTCTTTAGTTTGCTGACATTGAGGGAGAGATTGTTGTTGTTGCACCACTCCACTAGGTTCTCTATCTCCCTCTTGTACTCTGACTCATCGTTGTTCGAGATCCGACCCACTACGGCCGTGTCATCAGCAAACGTGCAGATGGAGTTGGAGACAAATTTTGCCACACAGTAATGCGTGTTTATAGTGAGTATAGTAGGGGGCTATGTATGCAGCCTGGTGGGGCCCTGGTATGAAGGACTATCGTGGTATAATATTCACACCACACTTTATTGTTATTTCTCTCAAGACACTTCCTTTTCCATATATCCTTCAGAAAGTAATGATGTGGAGATGCCGGCGTTGGACTGGGGTGAGCACAGTAAGAAGTCTTACAACACCAGGTTAAAGTCCAACAGGTTTGTTTCAAACACAGGCTTTTGGAGCACTGCTCCTTCCTCGGGTGAATGGAGAGGTATATTCCAGAAATATTTATATAGACAAAGTCAGAGATGCCAGACAATGCTTGGAATGCGAGCATTTGCGGGTAATCAAATCATTACAGATCCAGAGATAGGGGTAACCCCAGGTTAAAGAGGTGCGAATTGTCTCAAGCCAGGACAGTTGGTAGGATTTTGCAAAGTCCATGCCAGATGGTGGGGGCTGAATGTAATGCGACATGAATCCAAGATCCCGGTTGAGGCCGCACTCATGCGTGCGGAACCTAGCTATAAGTTTTTGCTTGGCAATCCTGTATTGTCGCATGTCCTGAAGACCGCCTTGGAGAACGGTTACCCGGAGATCAGAGGCTGAATGCCCTTGACTGCTGAAGTGTTCCCCGACTGGAAGGGAACATTCCTGCCTGGTGATTGTCGCACGATGCCCGTTCATTCGTTGTCGCAGTGTCTGCATGGTCTCACCAATGTACCACGCTTCGGGACATCCTTTCCTGCATCGTATGAAGTAGACAACATTGGTCGAGTCGCACAAGTATGTGCCGTGTACCTGGTGGGTGGTGTTTCCACGTGTAATGGTGGTATCCATGTCGATGATCTGGCATGTCTTGCAGAGATTGCCCTGGCAGGGTTGTGTGGTGTCGTGGTCGCTGTTCTGAAGGCTGGCTAATTTGCTGCAAACAATGGTTTGTATGAGGTTGCGCGGTTGTTTGAAGGCAAGTGGTGGAGGTGTGGGGATGACCTTGGCAAGATGTTCATCTTCATTGATGATTTGTTGAAGGCTGCGAAGAAGATGTCGTAGTTTCTCCGCCCCAGGAAAGTACTGGACGACGAAGGGTACTCTGTCAGCTGTATCCCGTGTTTGTCTTCTGAGGAGGTCGGTGCGGTTTTTTGCTGTGGCGCGTTGGAACTGTCGATCGATGAGTCGAGCGCCATATCCCGTTCGTACGAGGGCACCTTTCAGCATCTGTAGGTGTGTCTGTTATGCTCCTCCTCGTCTGAGCAGATCCTGTGTATACGGAGGGCTTGTCCATAGGGGTGGCTTCTTTTATGTGTTTCGGGTGAAAGCTGGAGAAGTGGAGCATCGTGAGGTTATCTGTGGGCTTGCGGTAAAGCGATGTGCTGAGGTGACCGTTCTTGATGGCGATTAGTGTGTCCAAGAATGCAACTGAACTGAAGTCCACGGTGAGTCTGGTGGTGAGATGGAACTTATTGATCTCATTGTGTAGTCGTTTCAGTGATTCTTCGCTATGGGTCCAAAGGAAAAAAATGTCATCGATGTATCTGGTGTATAACGTCGGTTGAAGGTCCTGTGCGGTGAGGAAGTCTTGTTCAAACTTGTGCATGAAGATGTTGGCATATTGAGGTGCGCATTTGGACCCCATGGCTGTTCCGTGCGTCTGGATGAAGAATTTGTTGTCGAAGGTGAAGACGTTGTGATCTAGAATGAAGCGGATGAGTTGCAGCGGCCTCAACAGGTATCTTGGATTCATGTCGCATTACATTCACCCCCTCCCACCATCTGGCCTGGACTTGCAAAATCCTACCAACTGTCCTGGCTTGAGACAATTCACACCTCTTTAACCTGGGGTTACCCCTATCTCTGGATCTGTAATGATTTATCAAGGCAAGATAGCAAGGTAGGCGTAAGGGAAGTGAAGGCAGGAATGGACAGTGTACAAACCCAAGAGTTCACCAGCACGCTGTCTAAAGGTTATAAAAATGGTAAAAAGACAGAGCTAAAGGCTCTGTATCTGAATGAACGCAGCATTCGAAACAAAACAGATGAATTGCTAGCACAAATCGAAATATGTGTGATCTGATAGCCATGACAGAGACATTGCTGCGAGATTACAAAGACTGGGACCTGAAAATTCAAGGGTGCTTGACAAGAATCTAGGAAAAGGTGGAGGGGTACCTCTGTTAATTAAGGATGACATTGGTCCAACAGAGAGAGAAATTACCTGGAAGTCAAGATGTATAATCAGTTTGGTTCGGGAGCGGAAATAGTAAGTGTAAGAAGTCACTTGCAGATGTGGTTTATTGACCCTCTGATAGGAACCAGACTAGGACTGGGTGTACCGGAAGAAATGAATATTGCCGTATAATTTTACCGCGGAAAGAATAGAAAAGCAGCAAGTTATTCAAATTGAGGGATTGCAAAACTCTTGGTACAAAGGGATCATCTTGGTGTCCTGGCACACCATAAGACCATAAGACATAGGAGTGGAAGTAAGGCCATTCGGCCCATCGAGTCCACTCCACCATTCAATCATGGTTGATTTCAACTCCATTTACCCGCTCTCTCCCCATAGCCCTTAATTCCTCGAGAAATCAAGAATTTATCAATTTCTGTCTTAAAGACACTCAATGTCCCGGCCTCCACCGCCCTCTGTGGCAATGAATTCCACAGACCTACCACTCTCTGGCTGAAGAAATTTCTCCTCATCTCTGTTCTAAAGTGACTCCCTTTTATTCTAAGGCTGTGCCCCCGCGTCCTAGTCTCCCCTGCTAATGGAAACAACTTCCCTACGTCCATCCTATCCAAGCCATTCATTATCTTGTACGTTTCTATTAGATCTCCCCTCAACCTTCTAAACTCCAATGAATATAATCCCACGATCCTCAGACGTTCATCGTATGTTAGGCCTACCATTCCTGGGATCATCCGTGTGAATCTCCGCTGGACCCGCTCCAGTGCCAGTATGTCCTTCCTGAGGTATGGGGCCAAAAATGCCAACCCTTGGCAAGTTAATATGCATGTACAGCAAATTATTAGAAGGCTAATGGAATTTTATAATTTAATGCAAGGGGAATGGAATATAAAAGTAGGGATGTTTTGCTACAATTGGTAAGATCACATCTGGAGTACTGTGTACAGTTTTGATCTGATTTAAGAAAGGATGTAAATGCTTTAGAAGCAGTTAAGATTAGGTTGGGCTATGGGGATAGGGTAGAGGTGTGAGATTAGGGGGCTCTTTCCAAGGACCGGTGCAGACTCGATAGGCCAAATGGCCTCCTTCTGCATTATGTAAATTCTATGATTCTATGATTACCCGCAAATGCTCGCATTCCAAGCATTGTCTGGCATCTCTGACTTTGTCTATATAAATGTTTATGGAACATACCTCTCCATTCACCTGGGGAAGGAGCAGTGCTCCGAAAGCTAGTGTTTGAAACAAACCTGTTGGACTTTAACCTGGTGTTGTAAGACTTCTTACTGTTCAGAAAGTAAGTTCAGTCATGCAATTACAGAATGATTTTCCATTTGTTTCAGTGCTAGTTATTGCTCTATTGTTTGCTGTACTGTATGTATTGTGACTTGAGGTCTGACCAGACATCATATCTGATGGGGACAGTCAGAAACCCAACTCTACATGGTGGTAATGCATGTCTTAATCATACTAGAAGGTTACTTCATTGTGCCTTCTTAGATTTAAAATGTAAGCTTCAATCACTTGCTAGAGCACGCAATTATATAAACTGCTGTTGCTGACCTGCAAGGGTACTTACTTATAATACTGGCAATGTGCCACAAAATATAATGCATTCAAAGAAACAATAAGTACTTTCTTTGTACAGTGTGTTGAAACTAACTGTTTGGTACATTTTAAGGCGCAGTTACTGAAGAAGGATGTCCGAGCTCCAGACTTTGCTCTTGAACATAATTTTGGTTATTCTGTGATGTGGACCTTATTCTGTTACATAGACGTCAGTCACCCCCCACAGCAACTCTTTTGCCAGAAAGTTTTTTTGTTGCCTGTCTGACACAAGATGGGAAGAAATGCTCAGTTTCAAAATACTATTGATTATGGAAAATATTTTGGTTGACATAAATTGGCAGACTTTGGCTTGGGTGGGGGAGGGGGTGTTGCATTGAGGAAATGATCGACACAGCCAGCACCAGAGTCAAGGCAATGGCTCACATCACCAAGGTATTTGGGAAGCTCAGTGGTATATTATTCTCACTGCCGTCTGAGAATAAACTGCTGTTGTGAACCTACAATCGCCATGGAATCCCTACAGTGCAGAAGGAGATTATTCGGCCCATCAAGTTTGCACTAACCCTCTGAAAGAGCACCCTATCCCCGTAACCAAGTAACCCCACCTAACGTTTTGGATATGAAGGGGCAATTTTATCAAGGCCAATCCACCTAACCTACTTATCTTTGGACTGTGGGAGGAAACCGGAGCACCCGGAGGAAACCCATGCAGAGAATGTGCAAACACCACATAAGACAGTCATCTGAGGCTGGAATTGAATCTGGGTCCCTGGCATTGTGAGGCAGCAGTGCTAACAAATGTGCCACCGTGCCGCCCAAGGGCACTTGCTTACAATGCTGGAAATGTGGCACAAAATATAATGCATGCAAACAGACAAGTTATTTGTTTAACCCACTTTGTATAGTGTGTTGCTTAGTTCTTTCTGGCAACTAACGTATATGCTTGGCGATGTGGCAATTTTTTACTTATGGTAGAAAATTGTGTACAGAGAGGCTGGCACTTGTAGGTTGATATTGCTGAAAAGCTTGACATTGCTCAAGCTTTTTGTCTTAAACCCATCAGGACAAACACAAGAATGCCAAATTTGAAACAATCAACAATTTATGCTACAGAAGAAAAGGGAAAGTCAACTCTTTGGTCTAGGTGTTGCCATGGAGAAATCTAGTGGGCAGTATAGGTTCGACAAGCTCCTGGTGTCATGGCAATGTCCCTTTAAGAAAGGTTTTTGTCCTATCACTTTTGTCCTATCAGTGATGTAATTTGTGTGGGTGGAGCTGGGCTGTGGCTCTGTGAGTTTTTACTTTCGTTTTGAGTTTCTTGGATTGGTTCGAACTGCACAGATTGAAAGAAGTGTCTTTCTCTATCTTCATTTACAGAGCTGTTCCAGACTGTTTGGTAACTTAAAAGAGATGATTGCTTTCTGGAAGGAATTCAAATCTGCTGTTTGAAAAGGGGAACAGAGTATCAATAACAACCGTCTTATACTAGTGAGAATGTCGTGTGCTGGGTCACACCTTTGAAAAAGGGTTTCTGGTTTTACTTGGATGTTGTCATTGAATTGGAACAGTTAACGGGGAATTCATTAAGGGTTATACATATATTACTGTAGCAGTGTGGGGTCTTTATGTTTTTAATTGATAAAAATTCTTCTTGTGTGTGTTTATACAAATGTTAACTAAATTCTTAGAATAAAGTTTTTTTTATTGAAAGCACCTAAGAAGTCCTTGAACAACACCTGAAAGTAACACTCTTGGTGCTCATCCTGGCCAAAAGGTCAGATGGACTCCATAATACATTTTGGAGTTATTAAACCCTGGCCCATAATACTGGGTAATTCAAAAGAGGCACAAGGGTTGAACATATTCCTTTTGTTTGCAGAGAACGGGTTGAGCAAATGCTGCCCAATCACATAACCACATCTAGCAGTAGATGGTTTAAGTTTTGCAAGCATGGTGGTGAAATATGGTCAGTATTCTGAATTTGAACAATAGGTTAAGTAGGCTGTTCACATTGTTACAGTGCAGTGGCTATGTGAGTGGTCCTTTACATTAACAGGATGCTTCCGCCTGGCCAAAATGACTTTTTGCCTGCTGACCAATTAAGCAACATTGTACATTGATTTCAGTGCCTTTGTAATGCACGTCTATGGACTGTAGGAGGAAACCCACGCAGACACGGGGAGAACGTGCAGACTCCGCACAGACAGTGACTCAGCGGGGAATTGAACCTGGGACCCTGGCGCTGTGAAGACACAGTGCTATCCACTTCTGCTACCATGCTGCCCACAGTATCACAATTGGCTGATTGAATCAAGCAGCATGGTTTGCTTTAAAAACCGAGAGGAAGCTGAAAGAACTCCTGTCAGGAGGGAAAATCAACGTGCTACGCACAACATGGTAAGTAACAGCCGGGAGACCCCATTCCCGGGATCTACCTGGCTCGCTACGCCTCGTGAGATCTAACCTGATCTTGCGAGACGTTGTGACGTGAAGCCCACCCATTGTGAGTGGGATCACTTTTTGGCAAATCTGCATATTAGAGCAAGGCAGCTAGTCCCACTCTAATATGCAGTTCTCTGAGATAGACAAGGCATTGGGATCTATCCCCTTCACCTTTAAGACCTCAGGCAAGCACAAAAGGGGACCAGATGGAACGGCACTCGTGGGGGTCTGCCAGGGGATTTGAGGCCCTGAGCTGCATGCCCTCTGGGCAGGATAGTGCCCTGGCACTGCTGGTGCCACCTGGGCAAGTGGCACTGCCAACATGCCAGGCTGGCAGTGCCAAGTTGGCATTATTCACATGGTGGTGATTGGGACAGGAGGGTTTCCTGTGGGGTGTGGTGGGCGGGGTGGGAGGGGGTGCCTGGAGACCCCCTAATGGTGAGTGGGGGCTTGGGGAGGGTCATTTGAAAATGGCGTCCAATCTCTTTCTGCACTGAGGAGTTCTGGCAAGCGGAGCTCCTCAGTGTAGAAAACGGGGTTTAGTAAGACCTCGGGCATGCGGGCATACGTTCCCTCCTGAGGCCCCGTATCTAGCCTGATGACCGTTAGATAGTGGGGTGGTTCTTGGCGTTGTAATGTGCCCTCAAATAAATCTCAGCTACACTATTCCAGTTTGAAATTTGTGTTCACTGTTTCTAATTATTTTCTCTTTTTCCAGATATTTAGTACTCCACTGTCACCTTGAGTTAAACCAGGGGTGGGAAAACTTTTCCGTGCAAGGGCCACATTCAGAAATTCACAATTCACAAAGGGCCGCATAGTATATTAAGTAAAATAATTACTTCACCCGGTTATGATTCTGGGCGCCTCATATAGAACATAGAACAGTACAGCACAGAACAGGCCCTTCGGCCCTCGACGTTGTGCCGAGCAATGATCACCCTACTCAAGTCAACGTATCCACCCTATACCAGTAAGTAACCCAACAGCCCCCCCCCCCCATTAACCTTAAAAATTAAAAAAAAAAAAAATTTAAAAAAAAAAAATTTTTTTTTTTTTTAAATGACTTGGTGGGCCGCAGAAATACCTTTGGCGGGCCGCATGCGGCCCGCGGGCCGTAGTTTGCCCACCCCTGAGTTAAACATTCTGAAGTTTTACTGACCAGACATGTTAAACTGATGGACCTGTAATTATATGAGTTTGACCTGTCTTCTGTTTTCAAAAGGGATGTTATATTCTTAATTCTTGCAGCATCTATCCACTCAAATAGAACCCCAAAAAACATTTCCAGGTTCATTGCTATTTCTATCCCCTCTACTTCTCTCCAGATCCTTGGATTTGTCCTGCCAAGAGTCTGGTATTGTGTACTCCTTTAATTTAGCAAACTTTTCTAATGTTTTGATACTTATTCATTGTAATACTTCTGCACTGTTTACTCTGAAATTCTGAAAGGAAAATTCTCATCTTGTTTTTAATTTATTGCAAATTAACCTTCTCCCCAATTACCTTCCCTTTTGTAAATACTACTGCAAATCACTTTGGCGTCGCAGCAAATTTTGATCATCTTTTCCATCTTTCTTCCCTCCACCAAAATTCTTTTATTTGCTCAATTTATTCTCCATTTTATCCATGGCCTCCATGTATCCTTTTCAATGTTAGCTTGTTTCTAACCTTTATTTACCTCCTGCATCCAGAAACTTAAAATTGCCCCTCTTGACTGGTATTTATTCTGCAAATTTGTAATTTCCTCCTTTTAAAGCACTGTTGATCTGTAGACATGGGTAACAATTCTCTTTCCTTCTCACCACGCCCAAGCCCATTTTGTAACTTTGTTAATCTGCCTTTTTACACTCCAAGCTGCCCAACGGTGTTGCACTGCTCTTTTACTTTCTCAAGAGGCCCCTGACCCATTCCAGTCAGCTCTGAATTCGAAGCTTTTTCTTGTTTTGGTTTCTATCTCTTTCCACTTAAGCGTGTCTTTGTGAGAGGTGAATGTTGTCTAGAGCAGTGCTACTCAAAGTGTGGACCGGTACGCGAGCCATCGTCTGCCGGTACGTGGAGTGTTTCCAGAAAAGAAAGAGACAGTAGTGAGTTCAACACCACGGGAGACTGCCGGTCCCTGGCACATTGGAAAAAAAAAACTGCCGGTCCGCCACATCAGATAGTTTGAGATGCACTGGTCTAGAGGATTGAGGAAACTCCCTCATGTTCTTTGAATAGTGCCATGATATCTTTTACATACACCCGAGCAGGCAACCTTGGTTCAAAGGCACCTCGGATAATGTTGTTCGCTCAAATGTTCACTATGCATTTTAGCTCAGTCGGCTGGATAGCTGGCTCGTGATGCAGTGCGTCGCCAACAGCTCATAGCCAATTCCCGTACCGTCTTGTGAAGGCCCCACCATCTCCATCTTTCCCCTCGCCTGAGGTGTGGTGACCCTTGGATTAAATCACTACCAGTCTGTTCTCCCCCTCAAAGGGAAAAGCAGCTTATGGTCATCTGGGACTATGACGACTTTACTTTTACTTGTGTATTATGTGTTTAAATCTCGGAGTAATAAGACTTAAGCTCACGACCTTGTGACTCAAACAACAGTGTTACCAACGAGCTAAGTACATCCAAATTTATATCGTGTTTAAAGACATTTAATGGCCTCCACCTTCTGTCCTTCTTCCTAGCATTCCGTTGCATTCATAAAGCAGCGGTAGTGTGGTATTCGGCTTCCACAGATATTCTTGACAACACCCAGCTCTCCCTGTCCACTATGCCTGCTGACCCCTCTGCTGCCTCTGTTTTATCAGACTGTTTGCCTGACCCCCAGTCTTGGATGAGCTGTAATTCCCTCCAGTTCAAAGATGAGTGAGACAGAAATGACCATGTTTTTAAACCAGCCACAAACGTCATGCCCTTTTCAGCAATTACAGTCTTCTCCTCTGCCTCTTTTCCATTTGAAAATGGCACTTTGTAGTTCTCAAGTCGGTGCTAATGCTGCAAGCACTTAACTGAAGTTTTTTATGAGCACACTTTGAGAAGAAATGACCCAATCTTTTATGCAATTTTTCCAGTGCTCTTTGGAATAGGGAGGTAAGGAAAATATTACATGCTTGCCCTTTTAACCTTGCTTGGTTTACTTGGCTGAGTCTGAGGCTAAATCACCATTCCAGGACTTCAGCCTGTAATCTAGATTGGCACTGGGGAGAATGCTATAATGTCATAGGTCCTGGGTGTAGTATATTGCAAGATCTGAGCATTTTGTTCTTTTGTTCTCTCTGCTGCCATCCCTCATGGGGTGGTGGAAATAAAGTTATTGTGGTATAGATTTTAACCAACATTGCTGGAGAGATCCCAATTTGATGGAATATGCTTAAATTAATGAAATTATAAATTCATATTATGCCGTGAGATTGCAGTGAGAGTTGCATTCCATGAAAGGAAGCAGTTGTAAAGTGACACTGTAAAGATTACATTCTCAAATTAAAGAGACTTTCTTGTCACTGTGGGCATGGTGCAAACTTGGAAATCAACCGAGGGACTAATTTGGAGGAAGCCTAAAGAGCATTGAAATCCAGGCCAAGCTTTTGAGTAAAGGCAATCAACTAAAGGGTGGCATGATGGTACAGTTGTTAGCACTGCTGCCTTACAGCGCAGGGACCCGGGTTTGATTCCGACCTTGGGTAAATGTCTATGTGGAGTTTACACTTTCTCCCCGTGTCTGTGTGTGTTTCCTCCGGGTGCTCCAGTTTCCTCCCACAGTCCAATGATGTGCCGGTGAGGTGGATTGGCCATGGTAAAATGCCCCTTACTGTCCAAAAGATTTGTGGCTTGGGTTGGGTTGCAGGGAGAGGGCGGGAGATTGGAGCCGGGTAGGGTGCTTTTCAGAGGGTAGGTGCAGACTGAATGGGCTGAAAGGCTATGTTAAAGTGCTATGCCTGTTGGAAGCTGGTCGTGTCCAGATGGCATATGGGAATAGAGAAAACAGTAATGCTGCAGGTCATGGCGAAGCTACAGGTCATGCACCAAGTTGAGTTTATGATAGATCTAAAGTTAAATCAGGAGCCTGGAAATCCTTGCATGCCCATATGATAGATATGGAAACAGAAGTTGATGTTATTGAACGACAGATCACGAGCTGTGCTCAGTTGGAGAGCAGAAAGAACAGCGTGATGAAGATGAGAGTTAAAGAATTTAAGATATAATTCCAGTGCTCACAATATAAATGAGCGTTGAAGATTCACAACTTACTTTCATCATTGATACAACTGCAGCAGTATCTGTTATCTCGGAAGGCGAGTACAAGACGTCCCTAAGTCATATTGCCTTACGCAAAACTAGTATGATACTGACCAAGTTATTCCAATGACAGTATTTCATTGTTGGGCCGAGTTAGTGTTATGATGGAATAAGAAGAGCCAGGAGGGGACATGAGAAGTCTTTGGCAGGTAGGATCAAGGATAACCCTAAAGCTTTCTATAGATATGTCAGGAATAAAAGAATGACTAGGGTAAGAGTAGGGCCCAGTCAAGGACAGTAGTGGGAAGTTGTGCATGGAGTCCGAGGAGATAGGAGAGGTGCTAAATGAGTATTTTTCATCCGTATTCACACAGGAAAAAGACAATGTTGTCGAGGAGAATACTGAGATACAGGCTACTAGACTAGAAGGGCTTGAGGTACATAAGGAGGAGGTGTTAGCAATTCTGGAAAGTGTTAAAATAGATAAGTCCCCTGGGCCGGATGGGATTTATCCTAGGATTCTCTGGGAAGCTAGGGAGGAGATTGCTGAGCCTTTGGCTTTGATCTTTAAGTCATCTTTGTCTACAGGAATAGTGCCAGAAGACAGGAGGATAGCAAATGTTGTCCCCTTGTTCAAGAAGGGGAGTAGAGACAACCCCGGTAACAATAGACCAGTGAGCCTTACTTCTGTTGTGGGCAAAGCCTTGGAAAGGTTTATAAGAGATAGGATGTATAATCATCTGGAAAGGAATAATTTGATTAGAGATAGTCAACACGGTTTTGTGAAGGGTAGGTCGTGCCTCACAAACCTTATTGAGTTCTTTGAGAAGGTGACCAAACAGGTGGACGAGGGTAAAGCAGTAAAACAGTAAAGCGTTTGATAAGGTTTAATGGAGTTTAATGCAGAAAAGTGTGAGGTGATTCATTTTGGAAGGAATAACAGGAAGACAGAGTACTGGGCTAATGGTAAGATTCTTGGTAGTGTGGATGAGCAGAGAGATCTCGGTGTCCATGTCCATAGATCCCTGAAAGTTGCCACCCAGGCTGAGAGGGTTGTGAAGAAGGCGTACGGTGTGTTAGCTTTTATTGGTAGAGGAATTGGGTTTCGGAGCCATGAGGTCATGTTGCAGTTGTACAAAACTCTGGTGCGGCCGCATTTGGAATATTGCGCGCAGTTCTGGTCGCCGCATTATAGGAAGAATGTGGAAGCATTGGAAAGGGTACAGAGGAGATTTACCAGGATGTTGCCTGGTATGGAGGGAAGATCTTACGAGGAAAGGCTGAGGGACTTGAGGCTGTTTTCGTTAGAGAGAAGAAGGTTAAGAGGTGTACGAGATGATCAGAGGATTAGATAGGGTGGACATTGAGAGCCTTTTTCCTCGGATGGTAATGTCTAGCACGAGGGGACATAGCTTTAAATTGAGGGGAGATAGATATAGGACAGATGTCAGAGGTAGGTTCTTTACTCGGAGAGTAGTAAGGGCATGGAATGCCCTGCCTGCAACAGTGGACTCGCCAACACTAAACGCATTCAAATGGTCATTGGATAGGCATATGAACAATAAGGGAATAGTGTAGATGGGCTTTAGAGGGGTTTCACAGGTCGGCGCAACATCGTGGGCTGAAGGGCCTGTACTGCGCTGTAATGTTCTATGTTCTATTGGTAGTAGCTGGAGGGAACAAAGACTCTTGGGGAAAAATTGACAGAAGAAAGTATGCTTAAACCTGAGCTGAGTTTTTTTTTTATAGCAGGAATGAGAACAATGGAATTTCTCCAGTGCAATAGGTGGCTATTTGGCCCATTGAGTCTGCATCGACACTCTGAAAGAGCACCCTAACTAGGCCCACTCCACTGCCCTATCGATGCAACTACATAACCCCACCTTACCTGTACGTCTTTGGACTGTGAAAGGAAACCGGAGCACCCGGTGGAAACCCATGTCGACATGGAAACCCAAGCCTGGAACTGAACCCCAGCCCCTGGCGCTGTGAGGCAATAATGCTGAACACTGCCACCATGCCACCCATGGTGAATAGATGGAAAGAGTACATCTGTCATTGATGGAAGACCTGTCTTCACGGTGGAAGACACCAGTGGGATGCCAGAGCTCCAGGAGAACTAGGGGGCAGAGGTGAGTGCAGTAACCATTACTGAGGAGAAGATTCTGGGGAAACTGAAAGGTCTGAAGGTGGATAAGTCACCTGGACCGGATAGCCTACACCCAGGGTCCTAAAAGAGATAGCTGAGGAAATTGTGGCGGCATTAGTTTTTTTTTTTTATAAATTTAGATTACCCAATTATGTTTTCCAATTAAGGGGCAATTTAGCATGGCCAATCCACCTACTCTGCACATTTTTGGGTTGTGGGGGCGAAACCCACGCAGACACGGGGAGAATGTGCAAACTCCACACGGACAGTGACCCAGAGCCGGGATCGAACCTGGGACCTCAGCGCCGTGAGGCGGTTGTGCTAACCACTAGGCCACCGTGCTGCCCTGTGTGGCGGCATTAGTGATGATCTTTCAGGAATCACTGGAAGCAGGAAGGGTCCCAGAGGACTGGAAGATGGCTAATGTAACACCACTGTTTAAGAAGGGAGGGAGGCAGAAGACGGGAAATTATAGGCTGGTTAGCCTGGCTTTGGTCATTGGTAAGATTTTAGAGTCTGTTATTAAAGATGAGATCGCGGAGTACTTGGAAGTGCATGGTAAAATAGGACTGAGTTAGCACGGCTTTGTCAAAGGGAGGTCGTGTCTGACAAATCTGTTAGAGTTCTTTGAGGAGGTAACAAGTAAGTTAGACAAAGGAGAATCAGTGGACGTGATTTATTTAGATTTCCAGAAGGCCTTTGACAAGGTGCCGCTTCGGAGACTGTGAAATAAGTTAAGAGCTCATGGTGTTCAGGGTAAGATCCTGGCATGGATAGAGGATTGGCTGACTGGCAGAAGGCAAAGAGTGGGGATAAAGTGATCTTTTTCAGGATAGCAGCCGGTGACTAGTGGTCTTCCTCAGGGGTCTGTGCTGGGACCACAACTTTTTACAATATACATTAATGATCTGGAAGAAGGTACTGAATGCACTGTTGCTAAGTTTGCAGATGATACAAAGATCTGTAGAGGAACAGGTAGTATTGAGGAAGCAAGGGGGCTGCAGAAGGACTTGGACAAGCTAGGAGAGTGGGCAATGAAGTGGCAAATGAAATACAATGTGGAAAAGTGTGAGGTTATGCACTTTGGAACGAGGAATCTAGGAATAGACTATTTTCTAAATGGGGAAATGCTTCGGAAAGCAGAAGCACAAAGGGAGTCCTTGTTCACAATTCTCTTAAGGTTAATGTGCAGGTTCAATCAGCAGCTAAGAAGGCAAATACAATGTTGGCATTCATGTCAAGAGGGCTAGAATACAAGACCAGGGATGTACTTCTGAGGCTGTATAAGGTTTTGGTCAGACCCCATTTGGAGTATTGTGAGCAGTTTTGGGCCCCATATCTAAGGAATGTTGTGCTGGACTTGGAAAGGGTCTAGAGGAGGTTCACAAGAATGATCCCTGGAATGAAGAACTTGTCGTACGAGGAACGTTTGAGGACTCTGGGTCTGTACTCATTGGAGTTTAGAAGGATGCGAGGGGATCTTATTGAAACTTACAAGATACAGCGAGGCCTGGATAGAGTGGACATGGAGAAGATGTTTCCACTTGTCGGAAAAACTAGAACCAGCGGACACCATCTCAGATTAAAGGGACGATCCTTTAAAACAGAGAAGAGAAGGAATTTCTTCAGCCAGAGGGTAGTGAATCTGTGGAACTCATTGCCGCAGAAGGCAGTGGAGGCCAATTCACTGAGTGTCTTTAAGACAGAGATAGATAGGTTTTTGATTAATAAGGGAATCGGGGGTTATGGGGAGAAGGCAGGAGAATGGGGATGAGAAAATATCAGCCATGTTTGAATGGCGGAGCAGACTTGATGGGCCAAGTGGCCTAATTCTGCTCCTATCTATGGCTTATTGAGCAAGTGCTAAGCAAGCACAGAATAGTCTTGGAGCAAGGAGGACCAAATGATAAAATCAGCCATCAGTATGATATTAAATATTGTAAGTCAGGATGCAAATGCAGACATGCTTTTGAGATTTCCCACGAAGACTGAGTCATTTTTAGCCTCTGAGCTAGTTGTGAATTACTTTGCGTACACACAGGACTTGCTGGTGTCTGCAGTATGAATTAGTGAAGAAATGCGTGAGGTTGTGACTCACTAAAAGTGCTCAATTTTGCCATGAAAGAGTGCATTGATGAGAAATTGCAGAAGTATTTCACAAGTAAAAACCGGCTGAGTAGATAGGGTTAGCTCAGTTAGCTGGACAGCTGGTTCGTGTTGTGGAGAATGCAAACAGCATGGGTTCAATTCCCAGACCAGTTGAGATTATTCATGAAGGTCCTGCATTCTGAACCTTGCACATCAACTAAGGTGTGGTGACCCTCTGGTTAAATCACTACCAATCACTCTCTCTCTCAAAAGAGGAGAGCAGCCTATGGCCCTCTGGGATTGCGGCGACATTTACATTTTACTCTGGAAATATTGGCCAAACTGGAAATGTTGACATACAAGTTAAGCCTCCAAAAGTCATTCCAAAAACGGGAGGCGTCTTATACGGGAGAATGTGAATTACAGGTATAGATGGTATTTTGAAATGTGAACAAAAGCATAAGTCATAATGTGAATTAATGTGGCACAGTTTATTGATTAAATTAATTTTACAAAGATACCTTCAACTGCAATTAAAGTGTTCCAAAATGTTAAATTAATTGTCTTCGGCATCCGATGCAAAGAGTTGGGGCGGCACAATGGCGCAGTGATTAGCACTGCTGCCTCACGGCGCTGAGAACCCGGGTTCGACCCCAGTCCCGGGTCACTGTCCATGCAGAGTTTGCACATTCTCCACACGTCTGCGTGAGTCTCAACCGCACAACCCAAAGATGTGTAGGGTAGATGGATTGGCCATGGTAAATTGCCCCTTAATTGGGGAAAAGAAATTGGGTACTCTAAATTCGTATTAAAAAAGTGTTGGGGCGGGGGGGCGATCTGTGGCTGTTCACAGCAGCGGGACATTCCGGTCCTAGGCCGACTCACGGGTTTCCCAACGACCAGGGGTGCAGTCACCAGGAAATCCCGCTGGCTGGCTGCCTCGGCTGCTGAAAAGCAACCTTCAGCCTAGCTCCTGAAGGTGCGGAGGAAGGTGTGGAGGATTGAGCACCTTCGGGGCGGCTCGACACCTGAGTGGTTCACGTCACTCCTCGGCGCCGGAACCGCCCGCCCGCCGGGTAGGGGAGAATCCTGCCCAACATGTATCAGACTCATAAGCTGCATTTTTTATTTTTAAATTTAGATTACCCAATTATTTTTTCCAATTAGGGGGCAATTTAGCGTGGCCAATCCACCTACTCTGCACATTTTTGGGTTGTGGGGCGAAACCCACGCGGACATGGGGAGAATGTGCAAACTCCACACGGACAGTGACCCAGAGCCGGGATCGAACCTGGGACCTCAGCGCCATGAGGCAGCTGTGCTAACCACTAGGCCACCGTGCTGCCCTATAAGCTGCATTTTTAATGTAGGCCACTGGGTCACCTATTTCAAATATCATCGACTCATAACTTCACTCCATCCTCATTCATCCAACTGTTGTCATGAATGTGCTCAGAAACCCCTGCAGGGAGCTTGATTTTCAGCAAGGCTTTTCTTTTTGAAAATTACCATAAGCTTTAATTTTGTTTCATTAACCATGCTGGCTAGTACCACAGTGAATCTTGTCTTCTCATGCAATGTGGATTTAACGAGAACTGTTTTGAATCTTTCCATTCATAGTTTAGTTGCTGGACATATCAAAATTTGTGAGCTGGATTCTCTAATTCTGCGGCTTCTCTGATTCTGCGGCTTTGTCCGGAGGATGCGTCTGGTCTTACGACCAAAAAGTTGGCACTGCCCCTGCACCCATGCTCCATCCGGTGGGGGGGCAGCAGCCGTGCCACTCCTGGCTTTACCTGCCGATGCAGATGCAGAAAGGCCGGGTCCGTGGCTGCGCATGGCAGTGGCCTGCGGCGGCTGCGTCGTACATCATGGGGCCGGCCACACGTGGACCCGGCTATGGCAAAAACTGTTCCCCTGTAAACCCCCCAGCCTTTGCCAACCCCCCCCCCCCCCCGCCAGCGAAACGGCTCTCCCCCTCCTGACTGTGGCGGCACTGGACACAGTCCGCAGCCGCCACGCCATGTTTACGAAAGTTGGGAGGACACGCAACCGACGCTGTCGGGAAGTTGGCTCAATGTGGGGGCGGAACATCGGGGGAAGGCCTTGGGTGACGTCCTGAGGCTGCCCCAGTGGCGGGAGTAAGCTATTTATGAGGGGGCGGAGCTTCAGAAAAACGGTGCTGCTCCCGATTTTGTCGTAAAAATGGATTCTTCGGCCGATCGGCGAACGTGATCGGCAATCTGAGAAACTCGCCCCATGTGTGTCATCCACATTGCAAATGTGGGTATAATGGGTATTTGTGTTTTTACTGCTGTCTGATTTTGAATCCATGGGATCTGGTAATTTTTGCATTGAGGTCTTTTAATAGTTTCTGAGCAATCTTGGTCCTATGTGTAACCCCATGGACGGAATTTTCTAATAATGGGGCTATGTCCCCACGCTCGCGGGAAAACGTGCACAAATCACTGTGGACTTCCCTGGAGAAAGTCCGGAGTGATTCTCCGCTTTGCAGGGGCACTGCAGGGCCCAGTAGTGCTCCTCCCAACTCTAGCTGCTGATATGGAACCCTGCACTTCCGGCCGTGGGTCCGCGCAACATGGTGGACCCATACCCCAGGCCGGCTCCGACAATATAGGCCCCACTGAGATCGCACACGCCTGCCGATCGGTGGCCCCCGAACGTGGGTTTGGCCGTCCTCCCCCCACCCCCCCAGGGTGGCTGCGGACCCGGTTCGCAACCGCCACTCTGAGCTACCGCCAGGTGGAACCACGAGTGAGACACACTGGTGGGAACTTGGCCAGTTGTCGGCGGGGAATCGCCGCGGGGGCCTCTTTCAGTGGGACCCAACTGGTGCCGTTCAGATTCCTCCTCCTTTCATTCTCACACCAGTTTCTCACCAACACTGATATCCTCCGCTGCAGGACAGATATTTGGCGGGTTAGCAAATGAGATGACTCTTGGTGTGAAACCAGATTCACAATTCATTCCTTTTCTTTGTTATTTGCCATGCAAGGTCTTCTCTGCCATGCAAGGTCTTCTCTATGTGGGCATGCCTTAAACATTCTGCACCTTGGCAACACAACCTGTATCACCTGCCTGATTCTTTGTGGCAGTTTATAAGCTAAGTAAAGGTGCATTTGTGGGACAAAAAATTGAGGCTGACTGCTAATGCAAGCAGAGCATGCTGTGGCTACAAAGGTGGATCAACTTTTTATGCTGAATATTTACGAGAACATGGGCCGGGATTCTCCAAGCCCACGCCGGGTCAGAGAATCGGCGGTGGTGGTGGGGGTGGGGGGGGGGGGGGGGATGCGAGAATCCCGCCACGTCAGGCTGCTGATTCTCTGGTGACCGGAAAATTGGCGCCAATCGCACCCACGGGGTCACTGCGGCGCCGGTTGGGGACCATTGAAAGCGCCCCCCCGGCGATTCTCTGCGCTGGATGGTCCGAGTTCCGCCGGTCCCGCCGGTGTGGTTTAGATATGGTCTCACCCGGCGGAACCTAGACGTTCTGGCTGCGGTGGCCGTCCTGGTGGGTGGGAGGGCGCGACTCGCGACTCCTGGGGGTCCTCCACAGTGGCCAGGCCTGCGATTGGGGGCTACCGATCGTCTGGCGCGTTCATTCTGGGGAGGGCCTATGTTCCTCCATCTCGGGCCCCTGTAGGGCTCCGCTATGTTGTGCGGGGGCCGGCGCAGAGACGGCATTCGTGGACAAGCGCCGCCCGAGCAGGGCCGGCTTTCAGCGCCGGAACAGCGCACGGCACTCCAGCGCCGTTCTAGCCCCTGAAGAACAGGAGAATTACTGGGTCGGCAGGCCCGTTGATGCCGGCGTCAACACTTGGCCGCGATATTGCAGAATCCCGGCCATGATTTTTGGGGTTGAAAAAAGGGGTTGTCTATAAGACAACTGGGCCAACGTGTTGGCTATGCTTTACAGTATATATTTCGGTTGTGGTTACAGTAAACATCAGTCTGCCAATCAACCTGTTAACTTTTCCGATATCCTTGGTGTTGGCTTAATCATATTGAATTCTGGAAACTTATGTACATGTACAGTTTTGCAACTTAATATAGAATTTTTTTTTAAAGTGGGGAGGGGGTGTAGTATGTTACATGATCTGAGTATTACCGTCTTCTCCATTGGGCAGGTGTAAATAAAATGAAAAATAAAATGAATTCACTGATGGCAGTCTGCAGTGATTCCACATTGTCAATCTTTTTCAGTATATCTCGCAACATTGGGTAATACAGCAAGGTTCTGTTTGACATTGATATTATTTCAAGTGGATTTCTATGACATAATTTGAGGAGTAAGAAGGAAACTGGCTAACACTACTATAATAACAAAGGCAATGACTTAACTGATCAGTGTTTGAAATGAAAATGAAAATCGCTTATTGTCACAAGTAGGCTTCAAATGAAGTTACTGTGAAAAGCCCCTAGTTGCCACATTCTGGCGCCTGTTCGGGGAGGCTGGAACGGGAATTGAACCGAGCTGCTGGCCTGCCTGGGTCTGCTTTAAAAGCCAGCTCTTTAGCCCTGTGCTAAACCAGCCCCTTGCTGCGTGCCGCCTTACTGCCTGCCCCAGCCAAGGAAAGAAAATCACCCATGCTGGTTTTATTTTTCTCCCTTGATGGTGAGGAATTGGAATTGTATGATGTATGGACTGATATAACAGCTCCTAGAAAAATTACACCATGTTCAATGATGTGTAAGTGGGCTTCAAGTGGGTTGGAAGCATGTTATCTTGTTCACAATGCTTTTATTTTTTTTCACTAATGTTCCTCTTAATGGAAACTAGAAGAATGGATTGAAAATATGTCAAAGTGGAACAGACATAATGTTCAATGTAGAATGGCAGTGATGCAGCTGCCAGCATGTCTCAAACAGTCATGACCATTTTAGGAACAATCTCTGCCAGAAAGCTCCCCTATGAGGCAAGTGTAAATCCTTTTTAACAGAAACAAATTAGATGCACCAGCAGCCACTTCAAATGCACACCACTGTTGCTTTTGATTCTGGCTGCAATATTTGTAGTATTGATGAAATTTAAACTTTCTTTTATCGGCAGGAACACGGGTGGGAATGTAGTCTGGGAAGTGTCACTTTTGGCCTGCTTGACAAGTCAATTAAGAAACAGTTGAGCGGATGGCAGAGGTTAATCTGATTGAGGAGGGGAGTGAGTTGTGTAGACCATAAGACATAGAAGCAGAAGGAAGCCATTTGGCCCATCGAGTCTGCTCGACCATCCAATGTGAATAATGACTGATCTGATATAATCCTCAACTCCACTTTCCGGCCTTATCCCCATAACCCTTGATTACCTTGTTGATTAAAAATCTGTCTATCTCGACCTTAAACACAATGACCCAGCCTCTAAACCCCCCTGTAGTAAAGAATTCCACAGATTCACTACCCTCCTGAGAGAAGAAATTCCTGCTCCTCTCTTTCTTAAACCCCTTACTCTGATCCTAGACTCTCCCACAAGTGCAAACAACCTCTCGGCATTTATCCTGTCAAGTCCTCTGATAATCCTCTGTGTCTCATTAAGGTCACCTCTCATTCTTCTGAACCCTACTGAGTACAGTCCCAACCTACTCAACCTCTCATCATAAGAAGCAACCTAGTGAACCTTCTCTAGACTGCCTCCAATGCCAAGTACAACTTCCCTGAGAAAAGGGGACGAAGACTTTTCACAGTATTCCAGGTGTGGTCTAACGAGTGCCTAGTATAGTTTTAACAAGTTTTTATACTCCATTCCCTTTGAGATAAAGGCCAACATTCCATCATCCTTCCCTATTAGCTTTAAGTTCCTGGGGGTCACTATCACCAATAGTCTGTCCTGGTTCATTCACGTTGATGCAACAGTCAAGAAAGCTCAACAATGTCTCTACTTCCTACGGAGGCTAAAGAAATTTGGCATGTCTGCATCGACTCCCCCAAACTTCTACAGATGTGTGATGGAGCGCATTCTATCCGGCTGCATCACAGCCGGGTATGGCAACTGCTCGGTCCAAGATCGTAAGAAACTGCAGACCGTGGTGAACTCAGCCCAACTCATTACACAAACCTGCTGCTCCCACATTGATTCTGTATACACCTCTCGCTGCCTGAGGAAGGCAGACAGCATTATCAGAGACCACTCCCACCCAGGCATTGCCTTCTTCCAGACCCTTCCATCAGGCAGAAGGTACAAAAGTCTGAAGACCTGCACATCCAGACATAGGAACAATTTCTTCCCCACAGCTACAAGACTCCTCAGCGACTCCTCCTCGGACTGATCTGTTCCCTGTAAGAACACTATTCACGACACCCTATGCTGTTCCTGCTCATGTGTTTGCTTTGTTTGGCCCCTTGTTCTGCACTGTAACCAATCACTGTTTTGTCGATGGAGTACTTGTCAATGTTCTCTGTTGATTATTCTTGTGTCTACTATGAACGTACGTTCCTCGGCTGCAGAAAAATACTTTTCACTGTACTTCGGTACATGTGACAATAAATCAAATCAAATCTATTACCTGTTGAATTTGCATGCTAGCTTTTTGTGATTTATGCATGAGGAACCTCAAATCCCTCTGTGCTGCGGTTTTCTGCAGTCTTTCTCCATTTAAATAATACTCAGCTCCTTTATTCTTCTTACCAAATGCATAACTATAGGGGAACATAAAGAAAATTGCTTGTCTGAATTGAACGTTGTCATATAGTAAGCAACTTGTGTTTATCGTAGAAAACACAAGAAATTCTTTTGATGGTCATTTGCTGCTGGTAAAACAAAATGAGACAAAGTGGAATATTACTGCCTCTGTTTCTAATCTATCCATCCTCTATATATTCCTTACTTTATCAATAGCATATAATATAAACCACATAGAAGTCCAATGTTATATATATTTCCGAATGTTTTGGGTAATTGTGATAAACCTGTAGATTTGCTCCCAATGTTGTTGAGTCTATCTTGGGCTAGGGCTGTAGTAGCGTAGTTCAATTAGTTCCTTGCCACCTTCCTCTCGGCTTTCTACTGCATAGTATTTAAAAAATAATTTTTTGAATGTTTCCAATTAAGGGCAATTTACCGTGGCTAACCTGCACATCTTTGGGTTGTGGGGGTGAGACCCAGGCAAATGCTGGGAGAATGTCCGTGTGGAGTTTGCACAGTGACCCAAGGCCGGGACGGGATCAAATCCGGGTCCTCTGTGCCATGAGGCAGCAGTGCTAGCCACTGTGCTACCCATTGCATAGTATTTTAAAATTGCTTTACTTCTTGTGTTAATACAGCCGAAATGGAGGAATCGCATTTCCTTCTTTGGTAATACATTTGCGTTTCTAAACTGTAATCAGCTTGCTGCTTCCTGTGAATGTCCCCTGAGCATGCTACAGTATCAACATTTTGTTTCTGAACGCACAGCAATTGAAAGGGCTTTGATTGCCTGCAGTTATTTGCATCACATTTCCGTGATGTGTGATACCCTGCCCAAATGGAATGTTGACTGCTGGCTTTAATGAATATAGTGCAGGATGTCTTTCTTCCTCCCCGGTTCAATGATGCCCGATGTTTCATTGTGCTTAACAAGTTATTTTAATTTGACAACCTTGCGCCACAAAATCACTCAGGCTCTCACTCTTGCTGTTCCTTCTGGCCTGGCTGCAACACACGCACAAGTGGTGCATAATCGGTCTGATTTTTCTTTTGAGAGGTTTGACTTGGTCATGTTGAGCACAATTCTGCCTTTGTCCACAGCTGATCCTGTCTCACTCTATGCGCGTCTGAGACCAGAGGATAAGCATAGTTCAAAATTTATTTTCTCTATTCTTTTTATTTTAAATTTCAATAACCCAATTCATTTTTTCTAATTAAGGGGCAATTTAGTGTGGCCAATCCACCTGCCCTGCACATAGAACATAGAACCTAGAACAGTACAGCACAGAACAGGCCCTTCGGCCCTCGATGTTGTGCCGAGCAATGATCACCCTACTCAAACCCACGTATCCACCCTATACCCGTAACCCAACAACCCCCCCCTTAACATTACTTTTTAGGACACTACGGGCAATTTAGCATGGCCAATCCACCTAACCCACACATCTTTTGGACTGTGGGAGGAAACCGGAGCACCCGGAGGAAACCCACGCACACACGGGGAGGACGTGCAGACTCCACACAGACAGTGACCCAAGCCGGGAATCGAACCTGGGACCCTGGAGCTGTGAAGCATTTATGCTAACCACCATTCTACCGTGCTGCCCCAAATCTTTGGGTTGTGGGGGCAAAATCCACACACATACGGGGAGAATGTGCAAACTCCACATGGACAGTGATCCAGAGCCGGGACGAACCTGGGGCCTCGGTGCCTTGAGGCAGCAGTGCTAACCACTGTGCCACCGTCCCGCCTATTTTCTCTATTCTGAATTACCTGCTCAAAACTCTTTTTTTCCGTGCCCTCTGTATTTTTGATGCAAAAACAAGTGAAAAAAGTACACAACTATACATCTCTTCCTGACACCTATCCACATAATACCTGTCAACGCTAAGTTGTGGGTGAGGGAAAATTTTCTCGAACTGAATGTCTGGAAGAGCAAGGCCATCATTTTTGGCCCCATCGTCAGTTGAAGTCATGGGATGTTACAACACAAAAAGAGGCCCTTCGGTCCATCGTGCTATCAAGCACCTATATCTTTGAATCCTATTTCCGCATTTGGTCCATAGCCATGTATGCTGTAGTGTTTCAAGTGCTCATCTGAATGCTTCTTAAATGTTGAGGGTTCCTGCTTCTACAATCCTTTTCAGGCAGTGAGTTCCAGATTCCCATTACCCTCTGGGTGAAAAGATCTTCCTCAAATCCACTCTTAAGTTCTCCCACCCTTCACCTTAAATCTATGTCCTGTTTATATAATAACCGCAAGAACCTTTGGAGAGTCGTGAACACAACCCAGCACATCACAGGAACCCGCCTCCCGTCCATTGACTCCATCTACACCTCCCGCTGCCTGGGGAAAGCGGGCAGCATAATCAAAGACCCCCTCCCACCCGGCTTACTCACTCTTCCAACTTCTTCCATCGGGCAGGAGATACAAAAGTCTGAGAACACGCACAAACAGACTGAAAAACAGCTTCTTCCCCACTGTTCCCAGACTCCTATATGACCCTCTTATGGGCTGACCCGATTTACACTACACCCCTGTATGCTTCACCCAATGCCGGTGTTATGTAGTTACATTGTGGACCTTGTGTTGCCCTATTATGTATTTATTTTCTTCTATTTTCATGTACTTAATGATCTGTTGAGCTGCTCGCAGAAAATTGCTTTTCACTGTACATCAGTACACATGACAACAAACAAATCCAACCCAATCCAATGTCCGCTGGTTATTGACCCATCTACTAAGGGGAAAAGCTCCTTCCTATCTATGCCCCTCAATTTTGTACACCTTTATGAGGTCTCCCCTCAGCCTTCTCTGCTCTGAGGAATGCAACCCCAGTCTAACCAACCTCTCTTCATAGCGACACAGTAGCACCATGGTTAGCACTGTTGCTTCACAGTGCCAGGGTCCCAGGTTCGATTCCGGCTTGGGTCACTGTCTGTGCGGAGTCTGTACGTTCTCCCTGTGTCTGTGTGGGTTTCCTCCGGGTGCTCCGGTTTCTTCCCACAAGTCCCGAAAGACGCTTGTTAGGTGAATTGGACATTCCACCAAAAATCTATCCTGGTCCACCCATGTCGACGCTATCACCAAGAAAGCACAACAGCGCCTTTACTTCCTCAGGAAACTAAGGAAATTTGGCATGTCCACATTAACCCTTACCAACTTTTACAGATGCACTATAGAGAGCATCCTCTCGGGCTGCATCGCAGCCTGGTATGGCAACTGCTCGGCCCAGGACCGCAAGGAACTTCAGAGAGTCGTGAATACCGCCCAGTCCATCACACGAACCTGCCTCCCATCCATCGATTCCATCTACACCTCCCGCTGCCGGGGGAAAGCAGGCAGCATAATCAAGGATCCCTCCCACCCGGCTTACTCACTTTTCCAACTTCTTCCATCGGGCAGGAGATTCAGAAGTCTGAGAACACGGACGAACAGACTCAAAAACAGCTTCTTCCCCACTGTCACCAGACTCCTAATCGACCCTTTTATGGACTGTCCTCATTAATACTACACCCTGTCTGCTTCATCCGATGCCAATGCTTATGTAGTTACATTGTATATATTGTGTAGCCCTATTATGTATTCTCATGTACTTTCTTGAATTCTGTTCAATTCCCTTTTCTTCCAATGTACTGAATGATCTGTTGAGCTGCTTGCAGAAAAATACTTTTCACTGTACCTCGGTACACGTGACAATAAACAAATCCAATCCAATCCAATCCAATCCTGTGTACCCGAACAGTCGCCGGTGTGTGATGACTAGGGGCTTTTCATAGTAACATGATTGCAGTGTTGATGTAAGCCTACTTGTGACAGTAATAAAGATTATTATAGCTGAAACACTCCAGTCCAGGCAACATCTGGCGAATCTCCTCTGTACCCTTTCTCGTGCACTCACATTCTTCTATGGTGTGGTGTCCAGAACAGCACACAGTACTCTAGTTGCGGCCTAATAAGCATTTTGTACAGCTCTGTCATAATCTCCCTTTCTTGTCCCATATTCCAGCTGTGCAAACCCATTGAATTCTCTTCACTTGAGAAATGAATTTTGAAAGCTACATTCAATCCATCACCGAGACTACTTTTAATTTTTTTTAAATAATCTTTATTGCCACAAGTAGGCTTACATTAACACCGCAATGGAGTTACTGTGAAAAGCCACTAGTCGCCACATTATGGCGCCTGTTCGGGTACACAGAGGGAGAATTCAGAATGGCTGGCTGTGTAACAGAAGCTGTATTATTTCCTCCCTTGCACCGAGTGCAGCTGAGAGCTTGATTTGTGCCTTGTTGCTTACAGATGTATTTCTTCAATGGGGCATATGCGATTTTCTTACCGCCATCTTGGGTACAATTTTACGGCCACGCTATGCCCAAACGGCAGCTCGAGCTCGCTGCGACATAGCTTGGGCGATAGAAGCCGGGGAGTGAGCGGGGGTGTGTTTGGGGGGGGGGGGGCGTCGGGAATTTCTATTTATCCAAAATATTAGAACTTCGTGCAGGTGACCAGAAGTACAATATCTTCTCTCTCAGGTGAATCCCTCCATGGTCCCTGCCCCCTGCCACATTGCCTCTTCAATCCTCTCCTGCACCCTTCAATTTTGAACTTCGATGCTTGGCGAATATGCCTCACTGTCCCACCATTAGTGACAGAACGTTCAGTCAACTCAACCACATTCTCTCCAGAGATCCTTCACAAAACTCCTTTAAATATCTTCCCATTTGTTTTATTAAGCTCTCTTCTATCTCAGTTTTTGCTCTATTTATTGAATTATTTCTATCCCTCCACAAAGTGCCACATGCCATTTCCTACAATAAAATTGCTGTGTAAGTGCAATTTGCCTGTTTGGCTTTTAAGGGTGGTAAGCATTGCTATTTTATATTAAATAACAAGTTCATAACAGTTAAATGGGAGCAATTGCAATTTGTTTCCAGAAAAGTTTCCAAAGTAATTTGAGGAAATAATGCTACTAAATCTAAATACGGTTGATGAAAACGTTGAAATGTACATGGGGTGGGGTAAATTTGAATTTTTAGATTTTAATATATTTTCATATTTTTTCCTAGGCTTGATATCTACAGGAAAGTGCCAAGAGACCTTACACAGCCCACATACACGGGAGCTTTCAGTAAGTATTGTGATACAGCATCCTGCTTGCTTCATCAACTTGATCCCACGCCAGTTTTGCAAAAGTGTTCCTGAGTTTTCATGTGAGAACAGCAGATCAAAAGAGTCACTTCGTGAATGGAAAGGGTCTTCATGACCCATTCTGCTGTTGCAAAACAAAAATATCCCACTCCTATCTGATTCCAACAGTTAGGATATTTGAGATGTTGGAGGTGCTATGGTCAGTGCAAGTTGTGCTTGAATGCAGATCAGCTGTGTCCAGTTTGGCAACTCCATTTGCAACAAAGTAAATCTGCATTTTTAAAAGTAATTTATGGAATATGGGCATACCAGGCAAGACCAGCATTTATTGCCCAACCTTAATTAGCCTTGTGTAGGTTGTGGTGAACCACCTCCTTGAACCTCTGCAATCCATGTGGTATAGTTGTATCCACAGTGCTTTCGGAAGGGTGTTCCAAATTATGATTCAGCGACAGTGAAGGAACGGCGATGTAGCTCCAAGTCAAGTTGGTTGTGTGGCATGGAATGGAAATTGCAGATGCTGGTGTCTCCATGCAGTTGCTACCCTTGTTTTTCTAGGTGGTAGAGGTTTTAGGTCTTGTAAGTGCTAGCAAAGTAGCATTGAAACACACATCAAATATAGAAGCAGGAGGAGGCCATTCAGCCCTTCAAGCCTGCTCCGTCATTCATTGTCATTCATTATGATCATGGCTGATCATCCAGTTCAATATCCTGATCCCGCCTTCCACCATATCCCTGGCTCCCTTTCGCCCCAAGAGCTATATCAAATTTCTTCTTGAAATTACTCAATAATAATAATAATCTTTATTAGTGTCACAAGTAGGCTTAAATTAACACTGCAATGAAGTTACTGTGAAAATTCCCAGGTTGCCACGTCCGGTGCCTTTTCGGGTACACTTGGGGGAGAATTCAGAATGTCCAATTCACCTAACAAGCACATTTTTGGGACTTGTGGGAGGAAACTGACGCACCCAGAGGGAACCCATGGAGACACGGAGAGAATATACAGACTCCACACAGACAGTGACCCAAGTGGGAATTGAACCCGGTCCCTGGCGCTGTGAAGCAATGCTACCTACTGTGATGCCCATGTTTTTTCCTCAACTACTTTTTGTGGACGTGAATTCCACAGATTCACCTCTCTCTGGGTAAAAAAAAAAAAATTCTCCTCGCCTCAATCCTAAAAGGTTTACCCCTTATCCTCAAACTATGACCCCTAGTTCTGGACTCCCCCACCATCGGGAACATTCTTTCTGAATCTACCCTGTTAGAAACTTGTATGAGATCCTGCCTCACTTTTCTAAACGCCAATTAATATAATCCTAACCGATTTAGTGTCTCCTCATATGGTAGTCCCAACATCCCAGGAATTAGCCTGGCAAACCTTTGCTGCACTCCCCCCATGGTAAGAACATCCTTCATCAGATAAGGACACCAGAACTGCACACAATACTCCAATGTGGCCTCACCAATGCTCTATTCAATTGTAGTAAGACATCCCTCTTCCTATACTCAAATCCTGTCGCCAGGAAGGCCAACATACCATTTGCCGCCTTTACTGCCTGCTGTACCTGTGGTTTACTTTCAGAGACTGACGCACGAGGACACCAATGTCTCACTGAGTATCCACCCCCCTTAATTTACACCCATTCAAATAATAATCTGCCTTCCTATTTATGCTACCGAAGCGGATAACCTCACATTTATCTACATTATACTGCAACTACCATGCATGTGCACACTCATTCAGCCTGACAAATCCTGCTGAAGCATCTCGGCATCCTCCTCACAGTTTACCCTCCCACCCAACTTTATGTCATCTGAAAATTTGGAAATACTATATTTAGCTCCCTCGTCCAAATCATTAATATCTAATGTGAACAGTTGGGGTCCTAGCACAGATCCCTGAGGTGCCCCACGAATCACTGCCTGCCAATCGGAAAAAGACCCATTTATTCCAATGTTTTGCTTCCTATTTGCTAACCAGTTTTCTAGCCATCCCATAAAGCCTTCTGAAAGTCTAAATAAACACATAGCAGGTCTCCCTGATCAACTCTCAATATTTAAAAAAATGTATTCATGGAATGTGAGTGTCGCTGGCTGGGTCAGCATTTATTGCCCATCCCTGAGAGCATTTAAGAGTCAACCACATTGCTGTGGACCTGGAGTCACATGTAGGCCAGACCAGGTAAGGGTCTCCGCTTTCCTTCCCTAAAAGTTTAGTTACATTTTCAAAGAATCTAGTAGATTTGTCAAGTTTTATTTTTCTTTCATAAATCCATGCTGACTTTGTCTGATTATATCCTTGCTTTCCAAATACTGTGCTATGAAATCTTTGATAATGAACTCTAGCAATTTCCCTACTACCAACGTTCGGGAGTGGGGGAGTTTGGGGAGTAAAGCGCTTTCCACAATTTTCAGCCTGTAGGAATTGGTTCTTGCTCTGCTGCAGGGAAAGAAGCTAGCTGTTTGGTGCGTATCTGGTAAGTGTTTGAGGTCTATTCCAGTCCTCGTGTTAAAATAGCATATATGGTAGTAAAGTTAATAAAATATACAGAAAAGGAAAATAAATAAGTGAATACCAGAATTAAGTAATTGGTTAAAACATACCAAAGGTGACAGGAGAAATGATGTGCCAAGGTTACAGCATGTGGGAACTTCTGGATACCATTGTGATCCAGGGCAAACATGTCTGTAATAAGTGAATGAAACAGGTGAGGGGACCGAAAGGGCAGGAGTGCAGTGCCTCAATTTTTTACAATAGATTTTATATAAATGACTGTGGACAAAGAGATCGAAGATATGGGCTGGGATTCTCCCCTACCTGGCAGGGCGGGGGGTCCCAGCGGGACGGAGTGGCGTGAACCACTCTGGCATCGGGCCTCCCCAAAGGTGCGGAATTCTCCGTGCCTTTAGGGGCTTGGCCCGTGCCAGAGTTGCTCCCGCTCCGCCGGCCGGCATGAACAGCCTTTGGCGCCCCACCAGCCGTGGCCGAAAGGCCTTCGCCGGCCGGCGGAAGTCCGCGCATGCGCTGGTGCGTCAGCGGCTGCTGACGTCATACCGGCGCATTCGCAGGGGAGGGGGTCTCTTCCGCCCCCGCCACGGTGAAGGCCATGGCGGGGCGGAATAAAAAGAGTGCCACCATGACACAGGCCCGCCCGCCGATTGGTGGGCCCCGATCGCGGGCCAGGCCACCATGGGGGCAAACCCCCCCCCCCCCCCCCCTCCCCCCCCCCCCCCCCCCCCCCCCCCCCCCCGGGGCCAGATCGCTCCGCACCCCCCCAGGATCCCGGCGCCTGCTCGCACCGCCAATCCCGCCTGTCAGCGGCGGGACTTCGGCCCATCGCGGGCCCAGGGGGTCGGAGAATTCCGCCCATGGTTGCTAAATTTGCTAATGACAGGCTATCTTTGTAAGATCTGAAGAAGAAACAAGGAGGCTACAAAAGGATATCAACAGATTAAGTGAGTGAGAAAAGTTCTTGCAAATAGAGTATAATGTGGGAGAATGGAAATTGTCCATTTTGGCAGGAAAACTAAATAAAGCCAATATCTAAATGGTGAGAGGTTGCAGAGGGATGTGGGTGCCCTTGTTCATGAATAGCAAAAGGATAATATGCAGGTACAGCAAGTAATTAGGAAAGCTACTAGAATGCTATCAGTTATTGTGAGGGAAATTGAATATAAAGTAGGGAGGTTATGCTTTAGTTGTACAGGGCACTGGTGAGACCACCTCTGGAGTACTGTGTACAGTATTAGTCTCCGTATATCTCCGTATTTAAGGAAGGATTTAAAGTCATTGGAAGCAGTTCAGAGAAGTTTACTAAACTAATATCTAAATTGGGCGGGTTGTCATATGAGGAAGTTTGGACAGGCTAAACCTGTAACTCTGGAGTTTCGAAGAATAAGAGGCGACTTTGTTGAAAAATGTAAAATTGTGAGGGATCTTGACTGGGTGGACGTGAAGAGGATGTTTCCTCTTGTAGGAGAATATAGTACGAGGGGCCATTGCTTAAAAGTGAGGGGTCTCCCATTTAGGGCAATATGAAGAAAAATCTTTTCTCTGAGGGCTGAGTGTCTTTGGGACTCTCTTCCTGCGAAGCTGGTGGAAGCAGAGCCTTAGAAGGCAGAGGTAGATAGATTTTTGATAAGCAAGGAGGTGAAAAGCCATAGGGGCAGGCAGGAATGTGGAGTTGTGGTTACAATCAGATCAGTTATGATCTTGTTGAATGGTGGGCCAGGCTCGAAGGGTAAAGGGGCTGACTCCTGCTTCTAATTTGTATGTTTGTATTACAGAGGTGAATGTGCTGCTAATAAACCTGGCTGCTTTGTCGTGTATGCTGTTGAGCTTTTTGAATGTTGTTGGCGCTGTATTCATCTAAGTGGAGAGTATTCAGTCATACTTCTGACTTGTGGATAGTGGGGAAGTGAGTTACCTGCCACAGAATTCCTAGCCAAAGACCTGTTCTTGTAGGTACAGTATTTATTTGGCTGGCCCTGTTAAGTTTTTGGTCAATGGTAACCCCAAGATGTTGATGGTGGGGTAGTCAATGATGTATATGCTATTGAATGTCAAGGGGAGATGGACAGATTTCAATTACCATTGGCTGATAATTATATGACCTAATTGCGACTTATCAGCCTAAGCCTGAATGCTGTTTGAGTCTTGCTAGATACTGGCACAGACTGCTTCAGTTCCTGAGGAGTTGTGAATTCTGCTGAATGCTATGTACAAGCATCATCAAACAGCCCACTTCTTACCTTACGATGAAGGCCATTGATGAAGCAGTTGAAGCTGGTTGTGTCAATAACATTACCCTGAGATTGGGATGATTGACCTCCAACAACCATCTTTATGCTAGGTATGACTCCAACTAGTGGAGATTTTGCCCTTGAGTCCATTGACTTCAATTTTATTGCGGCTGCTTGATACCACCCTGAGTCATTGCTGCTTTGAAATGAAGGGTAATCACTCTCACCTCACCTCTCGAAGTCAAACATTGCCTGTGTTTGACAAATTCTGTAATTAAGTCATGGCTAAGGACATGACTAGTCCTGGGGCACAAGATTGTATGCTACTGTGTCACCAACTCTTGATGGGTCTATCCTGCTGTTGGTACAGAAAATATTCAGGCATGGCGATAGAGGAGTCTGGGACATTAACTGTACAGTATGATTCCGCGATTATGGATGTTTTTTCACTCCTTTGTGGGGCAGCTCTCTCAATTTTGGCACAATTGCTCAGAGTTCAGTGAGGAGGACTTGACATGGTGGTCTTTTGTTGCTTCTAGTGTTGGAGTAGTGTTCCCCCCCCCCCACACACACACACGCACACACACAATCAACATCCTGGGTGTTACATTGACCAAAGATTTCACTGGACCAGCCATATAAATACTATGGCTACAAGTGAAGGTCAAAGGTTGGGAATTGTGTGGCGACTAACTCACTTCCTGGCTCCCAGTATCTGTCCACCAATACATGGAAGAAGTTAGGAGTCTGATTGAATGCTCTCCACTTGCTTTGAGTACAGTTTTCCTCTAAGCTCAACACGATCCAAAACAAAGTAGCCGATTTGATTCGCAATCCATCACACTCACTCTCTCCAGCACTAATGCATAAGTGGCAGCAGCAAGTATCATGTACACGATACGCCTGTGGCAACTTGTCAAGGCATCTTCAGCAGCACCTTCCAAACCCAGAACCTCAACTGCCTAGAAAATCAAGTAAGAAGTCTTACAACACCAGGTTAAAGTCCAACAGGTTTGTTTCAAACACGAGCTTTCGGAGCACTGCTCCTTCCTCAGGTGAATGGAGCAGGGCTCCGAAAGCTCGTGTTTGAAACAAACCTGTTGGACTTTAACCTGGTGTTGTAAGACTTCTTACTGTGCTCGCCCTAGTCCAACGCCGGCATCTCCACATCATAGAAAATCAAGGGCAGCAGATGCATGAGAACGCAACTACCTGTAGGTTCCCCTCCAAACCCCACACCATCGGGAATTACGTTGCAGTTCCTTCACTGTCGCTGGGTCAAAACCCTAGAACTCTTTCTAACAGCACTGTGGAAATACCTATGCCACATAGACTGCAGTGGCTCAAGATGGCACCTCGCTGCCACCTTCTCGAGGGCAGTTAGGGATTGGTAATAAATGCTAACTATGTTGGCGACACTGTCATCCCATTAACACATTTTTAAAAAAGACCCATCCCCTTCTTGTATTCTTGTATTCTATCCCTCACTCACCATTCCAAGCATCTTCTATAATTCTGATGAAAGATTATTAGCCTGAAACAATTAACTGTTTCTCCCTCCACAAATGTTGGCTGGCCGGCTGAGTGTTTATCAGCATTTGGTGTTTCTGATTCAAATTATGTTTTAAAAAGTTTTCTGGAGTCTTGCATGTCTTGTGGCTTATGAGGCGACTCATTCCTTCATCTGCTGTCTGTCCAAATCAAGACGTTTGCTTTCAAGGGAGTATCATCTTGCCTTACTTCCGACAGATCACGGCTGTCCATAGGTGATAATTAAATGTTCACGTCAGTAGCCGATTTGGCTTTTCTCTGGGTTGTTTCCAAAATGACAGGATTTTTATTATGTGGACAGCCCCTAAGCTTGATTCAGAGCCCCTGATCATGAGTGCAAGTCAACTACCTTTAGTATAGCTCCTATGTTTTCCTCCTCCCTGATTGCCAGCTATACTCCTGTGAACATGGCTATTTGGGTTATGAGAGAATGAGGTCTTCTTCCCAACACATCAAGGTGCAATCCTTAGGGAAAGATAGCTCAGTTTGAGACTCCTAAACACTTCATTTGTGTCAGGCACCCAGCGGAGAAAAGAAAATCATTTGAATTGATTTTCTTTTTAAGGGGCAGCATGGTGGCGCAGTCAGTAGCACTGCCGTCTCATGGCACCGAGGTCCCAGGTTCGATCCCGGCTCTGGGTCACTGTCTGTGTGGCATTCTCCCCATGTTTGCATGGGTTTCGCCCCCACAACCTAAAAGATGTGCAGGCTAGGAGATTGGCCACGCTAAATTAACCCTTAATTGGAAAAATAAATTGGGCACTCTAAATTTATTTAAAAAATAAAATAAATTGATTATTATTTTTTGGGGTCGCACTGTGTTAAGTTTCACTGGTTGATTGTTTTCATGAAAATAATAACTTTCCTTCAAAAGTATTGCTTCTTGATGAACTTAATATGATTGCTTCAGAACCAGAATGAACAAAACAGATAATTGAGCACAACTCTTGGTGAGAGACAATAGTTCACTATTTTAACAGCGCCTCCAATGAAGTATATTACAACACCTTGGGCTGCGGCACAGTCAATCCCAGCCCCCTTGACTCTAGGTCGCAATAAATGAATTGACAAATAATTCTTATAAATATACCCAAAGTCTTTGGCCAATGGCTGCCCAATAATTACTGTCACCAGGTTTCAGGTTGAGGTGTCTGTTTGCAGTTTGTAATCATTTTTACTGTAGATTCATTCATTCAGGTTCTCTGTAGGTTCAGGAGGATAGCAGCTCACAGCATTTCTGGAGAGAGAGAGATAGAGAGAGAGCACATTCTTGTCTCCATATTCCGGATTCTGGGTTGAATCCCAGCCCTGGGTCACTGTCCGTGTGGAGTTTGCACATTCTCCCCGTGTCTGCGTAGGTTTCACCCCCACAACCGAAAGATGTGCAGTTTAGATGGATTAGCCACACTAAATTGCCATTTTTGATCCATGGATGCTTAATGGACATGTATCTTTAAGTCAAGTAACAGAATGAGGAATTCAAGAAGTTGCAACATAGTATCTGGTGCTAGCGTTCAAACAGGAGAACTCAGACTTTATGGCACCCGACATTGCAAAATATCCTAAAGCACCAAGGTACAGTGCCACGTGCTGCCCTCTTGGTTGGCATTTACTGTGGTAGCTGGGCAAAAAAGAGATCTTTCTGAAGGTCTGCAAGTTCAGCAGTATTAACATTTTAAAGGGCAGGAGCTCATTTCTGGTGCAGTTTTGGAATAGGGACAGCACTGCCACCTGTGGTAATCGGCTAAGCCAAATAATCCACATGAAAAAAAACGATTATTGTTTATAAAGTGCTGCATATTGTTTTGTTTCCCTCACAAAGTTTAGAGAAATCTCTTATTTTGTCCACCGCGCCTTTAAAAAAAAAAGTTTTCTAATGTACCTTGGTGCTTTAGGATATTTTGAAATGTCGAGGGCACTTAACATAAACACAACTTGTTGTTCATATGCCCCTTTCATGTTTCTGACCAAATGCTCATTCTAAATCCAGTGCGCCTACAGTCATGAGCCAAGTTCATATTGAGTGACCTAGTGATGGGACAAGTGACTGTTATATTTGAGTAGAATTGCAGAATTTTACAGAATGGGAGAGCAGCTCCTTGAGTCCATAGGGTTCATGCCAACATTTTGTTAAAACTAATCATTCCCAGTTAACTAGTTTTCTGCCTCGGCTACCATGGGTTAAAGACTTAACATAACCAATTCTCATTACACTCCAGCTTCCTCTGTGTTACACTTTTATTCCTATTTGGCATCAAAGATACAAATAACTGTGCCACAAGCACATGGCAAAGTGTTCCCTAGTCCAACAGCTCTCTGAATAAAGTCATTTCTCCTGTCCCTTTGACAATTGTAAATAGCACCAGTGCTGTTGGGAAAAATGTTGTTTTGAAAATTGAGATAAAAGTAATCCTGAGGTAAATAATAGAAAACAAAATTTCATTTGGCGACCATTGTAAATTGATAAGCCATAGGGTGGAACGGTGGTGCAGTGGTTAACACTGCTGCCTCACAGCGCCGAGGACCTGGGTTTGATCCCGGTCGTAGGTCACTGTGTCCGTGTGGAGTTTGCACATTCTCCCCTTGTCTGCATGGGTCTCACCCCCACAACCCAAAAAGATGTGCAGGGCAGGTGGACTGGCCACGCTCAATCATAGAATCTACAATGCCTGTCGTGTCTGCACTGGCCCTTAGAAAGTGCACGCTACTTAATCCCACACCTTTTCCCTATCCCTGTAACCCAGTAATCCCACCTAACCTTTTGAACACCAAGGGGCAATTTAGCATGGCCAATCCACCTAACCTGCACATCTCTGGACTGTGGGAGGAAATGGGATTACCTGGAGGAAACCCACACGGACACGGGGAGAAAGTGCAAACTCCACTCAGTCACCCGAGGCCGGAATTGAACTCGGGTCCTTGGAGCTGTGAGGCAACAGTGCTAACCACTGTTCCAATAAATTGCCCCTTCATTGGGAAAAAAAATAATTGGGTACTCGAAATTTATTTTAAAAAGGTAAATTGATGAGATGTGGCTCCTGATTAACTAGAGGAAATATTCTTGGGAAAAATCATTCCAGTATTTAAAAAAAAACACCTTTTAAATCACCTTTTAACCCTCGGTCCTCCTGTGGAAATAGGACAGCCTTTCAAATCTCTCCGGAAACAACAGCTTCCTTTCCTTCATTTCATACCGTTGGCATTTACACAATGCATATTATCTATAACTTTAATGTCCTTCCTAAAATGAGATGCCTGAAATTTTCAAGCGATAGCCTAATGATTGCTTTGTACAATTTTGATGTTACGTCTTTACCTCTTGCCTCCATTTGTAAAACCCAAATAGACCAGATAATGGTTTCTGTATGATACTATTAATTTTTTTTTTGTGTGATTTCGATTTGAAGTAGAAACATGCTTTATTGTTTGCCTTGAATATTTGCGCCTCTATCTACTCACAGTTACACAAACACACGGTTTAGTTATTGCAGTTGGATGGCGTAACCAAGCTTTCCTGAACACTATTTCAGAAAAATCACATGATTTGTAACTGGACAGTGGTGATGTATTCAGATTACTCATTTTGACAGTTTGGTATTATGAGTCAGTATAATTGACTTGTAGTGACTGGTTAGTGACTGTAGTACACACCTAATATTGCGAGACATTTCCTCCATTTTGATACACGTCACAACACACATATTTCTCACAATACAATGATTACCTTCAATGACAAACCAAATGTTACCCGTAAATTGTTATGAAGTGTGAATTACATATTCTGTGCCCTTATTGCCTCAGTGCCTCCAAGTGATGTTGTAAAATGAAAACTCTTCTAAAATAAAGACTGTAGTTAAAAAAAATTTAAGTATCCAATTCTTTTTTTTCCCTATTTAGTATGGCCAATCCACCTACCCTGCTCACCTTTGGGTTGTAGGGGTGAGAGCCAAGCAAATACTGGGAGAATGCGCAAACTCCACATGGACAGCTGGGATCGAATCTGGGTTCTCAGTGCCGTGGGGCAGCAGTGCTAACCACAGTGCCACCGTGCTGCCCAAAGCTATAGTTAATTAGGAAAATTAAGTCTATTTCAAATCCAAAACAAGGATGTAAATTGTGATAGTAAATTATCTGCATAAGAGTGAAATGACATTAAAGTCACCATAGTCTGAGAGGACCATAGGCTGCTCTCCCCTTTGAGAGAGAGAGAGAGAGAGAGCTGACCGGTGGGAAATAACCTCGGGGTCACCACACTTCTGGTGAGGGGCATGGTTGAGAGGGCAGGGCTTTCATGAATAACCTCAGCCAGTAGGGGAATTGAATCCACGTTATTGCACGCGCTCCACATCACAATCCAGCCAACTGAGCTAACTGACCCCTCAGTATAAGAGTAGAATTATAATTAATGCCAGTATTGCTAGATAAGTTTGTATCTTTCAGAATTTGAGACCAAACTAATCCTGAGATTAAACAAAGGAAACAAACTTTGATATTGGGTGGGATTTGCTGGCTGTTCACGCCGGCTGGATATTCTCATCCCACGCCAGCACATGGGTTTCCCGGTGCGGACGGGTGCAGTCAATGGGAAATTCCGTTGACAACGGTGGGACCAGTAAATCCCGCTGATGGGTCACTTCCACCCTGGAAAAGTGGCGGGTTGGTCGGTAAATCCCACCCATTATTTCCAAAATGCACAAATACGACATTCCCCAATACAAGGTAGAGAACCTCTTTCACAAACCCGAGACTCAAATAAGAAAGCTTATGGTTGAAGAGGACAGAGTTACAAGAGTAAAGATTAAAATTACATCTCAGCTCCATTTTCTCAAAATAGATAAAATTGTAGACTATGATTCCAGAAAACATAATCTTGTGTAATAATAAAATTAATCTTTTGGCTTCTGTAAGAGAATCACTCTGGCAAGCAGATGATGACAATTAGAAACTTCTGTTTTTTTTTAAACTGATCTGGGGGAGCTACTTATTGCTATGATATCGCTGTTCTTTTTTTCATTCAGGAGGATATTGCTGTAACAACAGTGACAGCACAGTGACATATTTGGAAGTTGGGATGTTTTGCAACTTGGAGGGGAACTTGGTGATTTTTGTCTCAGATTTAGTTATTTATTAAAACTGAAGTCAAATTCTAAACTGCAATGGTGGGATTTGAACTCCTATTCTCTGGATTATAAATCTAGTAACATACAATCCTTTTTTTCATAGTGGTAGTGCCACAAGGCATGATGGAGGGAGATCATCAGTGTGGATATAGGATGTGACTGCCAAACTGACTATGCCGAGCTTAGTCCCATCAATGTTGTCCCAGACAGATGTGTCTACAATAGATAGATTGGTGCAGACTGCTCAAGTCAGTTATACTGTTGCATCAATTCTTGTATCATATGCAGCAAACCCTGCCTCAGTCTGGGACTCAACCGGCTAGGTTCATTGCAGTATCACCAAGCAACTTAAATCACCACTATGTGCACATTCTGTGCCCTTATCCCTTCAGTGCCTCCAAGTGGTGTTTAGCATGGAGAAGTACTGAAACATCAGCTAAGGGAAGATGGCAAGTGATAATCAGCAGGACATTTCCACCCATGTCTGACCTGAGATTCTGAAACTTCATGGGGCCCAGAGTCAATTCTGAAGACTTACAAAGCCACTCCCACCTGACTGTAAACCACGGTGTCCCCATCTGGGATAGAACATACCGAGGGACGGTATTGAAAGAATCAGCTGGGACATGAGCTGTAAGGTATAATTCTGTGAGCAGTTTGGTCAGGTTGCAGCTTGACTTGTCTGTGGGACAGAACTCCCAGTTTTGGCACGAGTCCCCAGGGTGAAACGTTGTGTGCCTTTGTTGTGTCCTAATTCTATGCCGAGGTCCGAGCCATTTGGTTTTATTCATATTCTTTGTAGCAGTAAGAAGCACAGGAGCAGTGGGGGGAGACCTCACCCTGAGTAAGACACAGTCTGAGTGAATATATTAGGATCAAAATGGGAATTTGGTGCAGAGAGGAAAGAGGTGCTTGTTTGCTTTCCAATTTTTTCACTCTTCCGAAAGTGGTTTTGCCCTCCTGCAAGAGTAGGTATCTGTTTGTTGTGCATCTGGTTAGTAAGTGTTTGAGGTTTATTCCATTCCTAACCTTTAAAATAATATAGGATCTGTTCTTTCGCAAGTCGAAAACCTATAAAATACGTCACAAATAATTAGATAATTCAATTCAGAAACTATTTAAAACGCATTATGGATGGCAGGACAGGTGAAGTGCCACGGCTGCAGCATGTTGGAGGTCCCAGATGGCTTGGTGATCCAGAGCAAACACGCCTGCAGAGTTTGTGGCTTGAGGAACTTCGATTCAGAGTCAATGAGCTGGAGGCTGAGCTGCAGACACTGAGGCACACCCAGGTGGGAGAGAGTTATCTGGACACTTTGTTTCCGGAGCCGGTCACACTCCTTAGGATAAGGTTTACTGGTTTGGAAACTGGTCAGGGAAGGGTGGAGGGGGTGTGACTGCAGGTGTGGGGATCAATAGGGCAGGAGTGTCAGCCTCTGCAATTGTCCAGCTGCTTTGAGGTTCTCTCTGCTTGTCTCGATGAGAGTGGGGGCTGCAGGGTGGATGAGCTGACTGGCCATGGCATTGTGGTACAGGAAGCCATCCAAGTGGGAGGAGGGGAGGAGCAAAGGAAAATATACTGGCAGTTTGGGACAGTAGGTGGGGGGGTGGGGGGGAGCTCACACTGTTCTTTGCAGCAAATAGCGAGAGTCCAGGTGGACTCTTGTTCGGGACATCTGCTCTGACCTGGAGAGAAATCTGTAGTGGGAGGAGGCGGATCCCTTGTCGTGGTCAATGTAGGTATCAATGACATAGGTAAAATGAGGAAATATGCTCTGCATAGAGAGTCTGAGGAGCTAGGCACAAAAACAGCAGAACCTCCAAGATTGTGATCTGTGGATTGTACCAAAGCCGTGTGTCAATTGTCATTGGACACATAAAATTAGAGAGATAAATACATGGCTGAAAGACTGGCGTGGAAGAAGTGGGTATTGGTTTGTGCCGCATTTGGGATCAGTAACTGGGGAAAGTGGGGGCTGCACCATTGGGATGGCTTACATCTGAACCATGCTGGGACCAGTGTTCTTGCAAAACGCATAACGAGGGTGGTAGAGAGGGCTTTAAACTAAATAGGCGGAGGGATGGTTCTGGAGGGGATATGTAGTCTGACAAAGCAAAAGGATATGACTGCATTGCAAGGCAGCTATTTAGGGATGTACAGCTATTTAGAGTGTACAAACATTTTTTAAAAATCAGCAAATAGGGTCAAAGGGGCAAAATGGTAAAAAGGCAAAATTAATAGTGCTTTACTTAAATGCAACACGTATTCAGCACAAAATAAATGAATTAACAGTACAAATTGAGGTTAATGGGTATGATATAGCAATTACAGAGATGTGGTTACAAGGCGAACAAAGCTGGGAACTAAATATTCAGGGGTATTTGACATTTTAGGAAGGACAGGAAAGAATGAGTGGTGGGGTAGCTTTGTTAGTCGGAGATAGAATAAGTACAATTGCAAGAAAATATCTTGGATGATGTAGAATCCATATAGGCGCAGGTAGGAAATAATAAGGGAAAGAAGACACTGGTGGGAGTAATCTATAGGGCGGCACGGAAGCACAGTGGGTTAGCACTGTTGCTCGCAGCGCCAGGGTCCCAGGTTCGATTCCCGGCTTGGGTCACTGTCTGTGCAGAGTCTGCAGGTTCTCCCCATGCCTGCATGGGTTTCCTTCTGGTGCTCTGGTTTTCTCCCACAAGTCCCGAAATACGTGCTTGTTAGGTGAATTGGACATTCTGAATTCTCCCTCTGTGTACCCGAACAGATGCCGGAGTGTGGCGACTAGGGGATTTTTACAGTAACTTTGTTGCAGTGTTAATGTAAGTCTACTTATGACGATAATAATGATTGTTATTATTTACAATATATATTAGTGACTTGGACAAAGGAAGTGAATGTACCATTTCCAAGTTTGCGATTACACAAAAATAGGTGAGAAGGCAAATAGTGAAGATGACAGAGTCTTCTGGGGGATAAAGACAAGTTAAGTGAGTGAGCAAAAACTTGGCAGATGGAATATAATGTCGGAAAATGAGAAGTTCTGCACTTTAGAAGGGAGATTAAAGGAGCTGAGCATTACTTAAATGAAGAAAGACTGCAGAAAGCTGCAACACAGGAATTTGGGCGGCCTCATGCATAAATCACAAAAAGCTTGCATTCAAGTTTAACAGTAATAGAGAAGGCAAATGGAATGTGGTCCTTTATTTCAAACGGAATGGGGTATAAAAATAGGGACGTCTTGCCAAAGCTATATAAGGCACTAGTTAGACCACACCTGCAATACTGTGAACAGTCTTGGCCCTCTTAAGGAAAGATATACTGGCATTGGAGGCAGTCCAGAGAAGCTTCATTAGTGAAGAGATCTACCATGCGGATTTTGTGGCACTTGGGGACACTAAAACTCAGTAGAAATTTGAGTTAACACTTCTCGGGTGCAAATAAGAATTGTTTTATTTGTCTCTATTGATTACAATTGAGAATCATTTAAATCTTATTCTCTAATAAATCCAGCTAGCAAAAGGACTCGAAAGAGAAGCAATTTTGTAGACAATATAACTTTCAAATAATACAGAAATGATTTTCTTGCTTACGGCAAAACAGCTTGCATTTACTTCGAGAGTTAGAGCTAGAAAGTGAAAGTATGAAAAATAGACAGTGAATAGCTTAGATTAAAGAATATAGAATGATCCGGATAAAAATGGCTGTACGATCTATCACGGTTATACTAAATCATATCTGTCTGTAGCCATTTAGCTATACCCCTATGTAATCCTAATTGGTTTGGGTTAGAATCAAATAAGTTTGATTTGACAGTTAGCTGTCTATATTTAATGTGCAATATTAATTTGAAATGTTTCATAAATGAATTCTTATGTGTTCTGGAATGCGATTTGGTGCCGTTATCACAAACGGCTTGAACTGGACTCTTGCTGACTTGACTGGAAGGACAATGGTCCCTTTAGGTTACTGTACCGTTGCTATGCTGTTGTCATGGAGTTGCCTTGTCCTTGGACTGCTTAGTGTCATATTATCTTGCGAATGTATTAGTTAGCTGAATAAGAATGCTGTTTTAATCTATAATGATTTATGCTGTTTCTGTGTTCTGTTGAAGCTATGTTTTGAAATGAATTATGCTGAATATATGTTTTTAAATGACCTGAGGTTATGAGTGAGTTTTAAAATGGGTATTCAATAGACTAGGAGCTTAATGCCAAATAGCTATCTTTTATCTATTATTTTTACCTATTTTACCTATCAGGTGTGTTAGAAAGTAGCTGGCTTCTACAACTAGGTTGATCCTGAGTATGGGGGGATTTTCTTATAAGGTGAGGTTAAGTAGGTTGGGCCTGCGCTCATTGGAGTTTAGAAGAGTGAGAGGTGACCCTATTGAAACATATAGGATTCTCAGGGGGCTTAACAGGGTAGATGTGAGAGATTGTTTTCCCCTTGTGGGAGAGTCTAGGACCAGAGGTCATAATCACAAAGTAAGGGGTCGCCCATTTAAGACAGAAATTAGGAGGAATTTCTTCTCTCTGGAGGCTCGTGAATCTGTGTAATTCTTTACCACAGGTGGCTCCAGAGGTTGGGTTGTTATATTCAAGGCTGAAATGGACAGAGTGCTAATCAGTATGGGGGTAAAATGGGACTTTCTTTGTCACATCAGCGGGTAGTTCTTAAAAAGGTCAACCACTTAGCTGTGGGCTGCAATTGCCTATAGGCCCGATGGGCTGAGCACAGTAGATTTATTTTCCTAAAGGCACAAGTGAAACTGTGAACAATATAATCCCTTTAAACAACCATGATATTCATGCTTACTTTGAATGATAATTCTAGGCATCTAGATTACTAGTCCAATAACGTGACTGGTAAACCACTGTGAACTCTGTTTCAATAAGGAAGCCACTTCTGCTGTATTTTTCTTTCACAAAGAGCTTCAGTTTAGCTACTAATGTTGTTTCTTCTGTTCAAAAGTAAACAGTGTAGAATAGACTAGAGATTTTAATCTTATTGAGCAACCGTCTGACTCAGAGGAAGGGGATAAAAGATGTTGCAAAACGAACTTTATCAGTCCCCCATTTAAGAGCTGTGTTCTTAAATTGACGAAATAAATAAACATGAGAGTCTCTTTTAACACTTACTCTCTGGAAACCAGCGGCAACAGCATATCACAGATTCATGGTGAACTGTACTGTTTGTACTTCCTCTTATTTAGAAATTCCGGAATGTATGACTCTTCTCAGAATGCCGTTAAATTTGTCATCGCGTGAGGAGGCGGTGGCATAATGGTATTGACACTGGGCTAGTAATCCAATGGGTAATGCTTTGGTGACCAGAATCCCACCACCACAGCTGGTGAAATTTGATTTCAATAAAAATCTGGAAGTAAAAAGTCTGACGATGACCATGAAACGATTGTTGTAAAAACCCATCTGGTTCACGAGTGTCCTTTCGGGAAGTAAATCTGAGTTGTGGGGAGAATGTGAAAACTCCACACAGAGTGACCCAGGCCCGGGTCCTTGGCACCACAGTCCCAGTGCTAACCACTGCGTCACATGCCACCCCCATTAAATTCTGAAGTACTCTGAACTTTACAGTAAAACTTTCTTTGGTTCAGTATTTTTGTCTTTTGTTCAATATTTTCTCACATATGGAATAAATGAATAGCAGGTTTCTTTACAATATTTTTCTTGATCTTCATGGTTATCATTCCTTGGCAGCGCACGCTTCAGTAGTTCCAAAAGATTTGGTATGTTAACATTTTACTGTTTTTAAATTCTGACATACTTTAATCTGTATTGATATAATTATGCGCCAAGATAATTTTGATGGAACACTTGGGAACTTTGGGTTATTTTCATCACAGCAAAAGAGTTTATAAGGGGATTTGATGGGCTTGTTTAAAATTAGAAAGGGATAGGCACAATGGACAGAAATGCACTGTTTGCAGTGGTTGAATGAGGAGACATGTGGTGCGATTTTAATGGAAAAGCCTGGTTGAGAGGGGGAACTGCCGCAATCTTCCCGACTCTCAGCCTGGCGAGACTGGTAATATTATAAAACGTTAATTGGACCACTTAATGAGGCCCATGGAGGGCAGCACGGTGGCCTAGTGGTTAGCACAACCGCCTCACGGCGCTGAGGTCCCAGGTTCGATCCCAGCTCTGGGTCACTGTCCGTGTGGAGTTTGCACATTCTCCCCGTGTCTGCGTGGGTTTCGCCCCCACAACCCAAAAATGTGCAGAGTAGGTGGATTGGCCACGCTAAATTGCCCCTTAATTGGAAAAAATAATTGGGTAATCTAAATTTATAGGAAAAAAAAAATGAGGCCCATGGGTTTCATGCGGCAAATGATTGTCCCACTGGGACCGCCATGCCAGCACCCCCTGCTTCGCCTATATTCCCCATCCCCCCCGCGCGATGAACAGCGAGTTCAGCTCACGATGCCCCTTCAAGTCTTCGCAGGAGAAGTTGCCCCACAACAGACCGGAGAAGACCTAGATGGGTGACAGGGTGCCGTACATCAGAGTCCTCAGTCCCTATGAAGAACGGGCCCTGGAGATTGCGGGGATGGCCGAGGACAGACCTGTCACCATGTAGAGGTTGGCGTAAGGTGCAGAGGTGAGGTTCCACCCACCCCCACCAGATGACCCTAGTCGCAGGGTGGGGGTATGTCCCAGTCCCAGGTGGACCTTGATGAGGCATTGCGGTGCATGTCTCAAATCGCTGATGGGCTTTACTGCAGCCCTAAGAGCATGTCCCGATCGCTGAGGGAAGTGTCCCAGTCCCAGGTGGGCATAGCCAATATGCTGTGGAACATGTCCCAGTCATTGAGGAGCATCACAGTGGGCGTCAACATCATGCTGCACACATTGGGGAGCAGCCAGAGCTTACAGAGCCAGATGATGCAGGGACAGCGAGGGCTCCATCCAACTGCCCCTCTGTCCCAGGGTGAACCCAGGGCTCTATGGGCACCAACCGGGCCACCCTACGGAATGGCAATGGCGGCCACCAGCTCTCCCGAGACCCACCCCCCTGAAAACGGCGCATCTTGGAATCAGCACCCAGAACAGGATGGCACAACAAGGCATATGCCGCCGGCCTTGTGGGCTGGGGCCATCTGGTGCCAGGGCCCCCAGAGGACACTTGCCAGGGACATCGAAGGTCACGGGACGCGTTAGACAGCAGGCTGCCTCCACTTCTGAGGTGCACCCTGTCGATACACAGGTGCATTGGTGGAGCATGGAAGTCTAAGCAGGTTGAAGATCACTGAGAGGGCATGTGGGTAGCGGTAAGGAGGGATGCTGCGATGGGCTGGAGGTGTGGCGGGGGGAGAAGTTTGGGTGGGGTGGGGAAGGTGGAATGGCACTATCAGGGGATTGGGCAGTCGCGGCACATATGTACAACATTATAAAACGTTGCATTCTGGAAATATGACGCCTCTGGCATTTTCTACTGTATTACATACCGAGCACCAATCCCCTGCCTCGGCTCCCCAGGCATGGAGCTCCTCGATGCCTCTTTCCTTCCCCCAACCCCAAACACACCACGTGCAGGTGATGGTGTGAGCGAACACTCAGCGGACAGGCAGGAGTCAGACTATGGCATAGATTGAGGAGCACCAGCTCTTGGCGGGTTATCATTCGACAGTGACCCGCTGATAGCGCCAACACTGTCCCATCTCCCTGGACTTATGTTACACAGAACCTGGGAGAGTGGAACAGGGTGGGGGCGGGGGGTGGAAGGAATGGGGGGGGGGAGAGAGAAGGGCAGGATGTGGGGAGGAGGGGGAATGACGGATGAGGCCACATCCTACGTGAGATGGGTGAGGTTGACGGCGTCCCTGGCCTTCGAAGCTTGTCAGACATTTGATGGGAGAGGGTGTAAGACTGACAACCAGTGGTGAATTTTACCCTGGGACCCTTGATTCCCCCATTACCCCCCCCCCCCCCACTGCTGGCCACTAAACACACAGCCCTGGCTGCAGCCCCCGGACCCCCAGACCCTGTACCCCAGACACCCGCATGTAACGTAACCTGGATCTGGCGCTGGTCCTCTCACGAGTCCTCACACCCACCCTCTGGTTGCCAAAATGCCCAGCCCTGGTGGTGGCATGGCAGACCCGTGGGTGCTGGGGCACCCATTGCTTTCCTCCACCCCCCCCCCCCTCTCTTCCAGGCCATGGGCTGGAATCCCCACTACCGATGACGGGCCACCCTGACCAAAACTAGTTCCCAAGGGCAACCTCCTCTCTCTCTTTCCCCACCCCCCACCCCCATCCGAGCACAAGGGCAGCGACCCAGAATCCCTGGACTCATTGCCTGGGAGCGAAGATGGCTGCTAACCTCCTCGGATGCCCACAACAGCCATTCTGCCAGCCTCACGTTTTTAAAAAGATGTACTAATTTGTACTCGTGATCACTTACTGAGGAGGCAGTTAGGTCAGGGGAGGCTGATAGATAGGGGGTCGCTCCCATTCATTGTAGGGAGGTTGGCTTTGTGTTATTCCTTGTGTCTGAATAAAGCTCGTAGTCTAAAGCTCGTCGTCTTACAGTTGAAGTAGATGCTTTATTGTGAGTTTGTTCTCTCTCCAGCGCTTATACCATGTTACATCTGAGCTGCCTGTCTGTGTCCTGCCATTCCTGTGAAGAGTGCCCCTTGACTTCCTGTTTGTCTGTATTTCTACATTCCGCGTGCTCCCTCTCGTGATTGCTTAGTTATATTACATTTACATTGACCCCTTGTGTGTATATATACACAGATATGCAGATCACTACAGGCTTTAAGTGGTGATTATTGGTTTCTCATCACGCTATGGGTTCCTGATTTTGCCAACGAGAGCGAGTTGGTTAGATCGCAAACTGACCGCCTCCCGGCGCGATTATCGTTTTGGCCGCTCCTGCGATCTAATGGCCTTGTCGCACTCTGGCTCAAGTGCAATGCAGCCATTAAATTGCACCTATAGATACTAAAGGACAGCAAACTGTCTTTTTACACAGCCTTTTACACAGTGCTGTGAGGCTTTGGAATTAGTTTAAGAATATGTTCGATTAGATGGTTGAAGGGAAGAGGAGTAAGAGGATATGGAACAGGGAGGTCACGTGGAATTCGGACTGCACCTCATGAGGATGAATACGAACAATGGAGTGAGTCAGCTGAGTTGCCTGTTTCTGTCTCATGATTTCTATGTGCATCTGTATCAATGCTCGTGATTAGGGCGATGTCTTTTATTGTGTATTTTTCTCAATAGAATTGTCCCATCAGATTATGAAACACACTGAAACTTCACCGACACTTAACGATTTATTAATTTTTTTTGGATCTCTTTTCAAACCTAAGGGTTAAAAGAAGTGAGAACTGATGTTTTCTGATCAGACATTCCACTCCAGTGATCTCATGAGTGAGTGCTGCACACAGCTCACCGTTTTGGTTCATGTCACTGAAGGGGAATTTCAGGAAGCCACACCAGGGGGAGTTCCACAGTAAGGATACGTTTCCAGGCTGTGCTAAACCAACAGCAGCTGCTAGGCATAAGCTAAGCATAGTAACATGGGGGCTGGCTGAGATTCTGCCAAGTCGCCAGATATTTCCTTCAATATCACTTGGGATTACTTGACAGTCGCAAGGAATACAATTTCCTTCAAGATCGTTTATTAAGTTGTGTTGTACTTTCTGAAGGTTTCCTTTAAATATGTCCACATATACCCAACACATTTGGCTTTTTACAAAATGCTTTGGAAATTTCAGCCAATAATATGCCTACCTGATTTCTGAACGGTAACAACATACTGATGGGTGTTGGTTTCTTAGAGCAGAGAAGAATAAGGGGAGAGTTTGTAGCAGTGCTTAAAATCATGAAAGATTTTTGGTAGGTAGACGAGAATAAACTATTTTCCTGCTGTAAAAGTATGAGTAGGTTTGAAGTAATTGTCCTTAGAAACAGAGGTGATGGAGTGGAGGAAGCAAATTCAGCAGTGATTTTCAAAAGAGAACTAGATAGTTGACGAGGAAAAATTTGTGGGCCAGAGGGAAAGGTCAGGGATGATGAGTTAATTAGTCAGAGTTGACGCAAATCATAATTAGACCATAGGATGTAAGAGCAGATGTCGGCCATTTCGCCCATAGGTTGACTCCGCCAATCAATGAGATTATCACTGATCGGAAATAATGGCTGAGGTTCTCCAACCCCGCACTGGCTCGGAGAATCGGCGTTGATGCCGAGACGGCAACCGGAGAATCGCCGCCAGCTGCACGGCTGACGCGGTGCCGACCGGGGGCCAGTGAAAGAGGCCCCTGCAGCGACCGGCCGAGTTCCCTCTGGCGTGGTTCTAACATGGTTCGGGACCCGTGGCCACGGTGTTGTCCTGGTGGGGGGGGGAATCAGACTCCCCGAGGGGGGGGGGGGGGAGACTCCACGACAGGCGGGCCCGCGATTGGAGGCCAGCGATCGGCGGGCGGGCGCAATCCGGGAGAGGGGCCTAGCTTCTTCCGCGCCAGCCCGCTGTGTGGCTCTGCCATGTTGCGCAGCGCAGGCACGCAAGTGGCCGGCGCGCACATGCGTGGACCCGCAGCGAACAGTGCAGGGCCCCGTATGGCAGGGCAGAGCACTCCAGCGCAGTGCTGGCCCCCTGTGGGCAACAGAATCACGCCGCCGCGAAACACTCCGATGTTTTCAAGAATCCCAGCCATGAATCCTCAACTCTACTTTCCTACCATATCCACAGCGGTTAGCACTGAAATGCTAACCAGCGCCAGGGACCCGGGTTCGAATCGCGACTTGGGTTGCTGTCTGTGTGGAGTCTGCACGTTCTCCCCATGTCTGCGTGGGTTTCCTTCGGGTTCTCCAGTTTCTTCCTTTAGAAGATGAGAAGGGAGTTTTAATAATGGGAGATGAGGAAATGGCTGAGGAACTGAACAGGTTTTTTGGGTCGGTCTTCACAGTGGCAGACACAAATAACATGCCAGCGACTGATAGAAATGAGGCTATGGCAGGTGAGGACCTTGAGAGGATTGTTATCACTAAGGAGGTAGTGATGGGCAAGCTAATGGGGCTAAAGCTAGACAAGTCTCCTGGCCCTGATGGAATGCATCCCAGAGTGCTAAAAGAGATGGCTAGGGAAATTGCAGATGTACTTGTGATGATTTACAAAAATTCACTAGACTCTGGGGTGGTCCCGGTGGATTGGAAATGAGCAAACATGACACCACTGTTTAAAAAAGGAGGTAGGCAGAGAGCGGGAAATTATAGACCAGTGAGTTTAACTTCGGTAGTATGGAAGATGCTGGAATCTATCATCAAGGAAGAAATAGCGAGGCATCTGGATAGAAATTGTCCCATTGGGCAGACGCAGCATGGGTTCATAAAGGGCAGGTCGTGCCTAACTAATTTAGTGGAATTCTTTGAGGACATTACCAGTGCAGTAGATAACGGGGAGCCAATGGATGTGGTATATCTGGATTTCCAGAAAGCCTTTGACAAGGTGCCACACAAAAGGTTGCTGCATAAGATAAAGATGCATGGCATTCAGGGTAAAGTAGTAGCATGGATAGAGGATTGGTTAATTAATAGAAAGCAAAGAGTGGGGATTAATGGGTGTTTCTCTGGTTGGCAATCAGTAGCTAGTGGTGTCCCTCAGGGATCCGTGTTGGACCCACAATTGTTCACAATTTACATAGATGATTTGGAGTTGGGGACCAAGGTCAATGTGTCCAAGTTTGCAGATGACATTAAAATGAGTGGTAAAGCGAAAAGTGCAGAGGATACTGGAAGTCTGCAGAGGGAATTGGATAGGTTAAGTGAATGGGCTAGGGTCTGGCAGATGGAATACAATGTTGCCAAATGTGAGGTTATCGATTTTGGTAGGAATAGCAGCAAACGGGATTATTATTTAAACGATAAAATATTAAAACATGCTGCTGTGCAGAGAGACCTGGGTGTGCTAGTGCATGAGTCACAGAAAGTTGGTTTACAGGTGCAACAGGTGATTAAGAAGGCAAATGGAATTTTGTCCTTCATTGCTAGAGGGATGGAGTTTAAGACTAGGGAGGTTATGCTGCAATTGTTTACGGTGTTAGTGAGGCCACACCTGGAGTATTGTGTTCAGTTTTGGTCTCCTTACTTGAGAAAGGACGTACTGGCACTGGAGGGTGTGCAGAGGAGATTCACTAGGTTAATCCCAGAGCTGAAGGGGTTGGATTACGAGGAGAGGTTGAGTAGACTGGGACTGTACTCGTTGGAGTTTAGAAGGATGAGGGGGGATCTTATAGAAACATATAAAATTATGAAGGGAATAGATAGGATAGATGCGGGCAGGTTGTTTCCACTGACGGGTGAAAGCAGAACTAGGGGGCATAGCCTCAAAATAAGGGGAAGTAGATTTAGGACTGAGTTTAGGAGGAACCTCTTCACCCAAAGGGTTGTGAATCTATGGAATTCCTTGCCCAGTGAAGCAGTTGAGGCTCCTTCATTAAATGTTTTTAAGGTAAAGATAGATAGTTTTTTGAAGAATAAAGGGATTAAGGGTTATGGTGTTCAGGCCGGAAAATGGAGCTGAGTCCACAAAAGATCAGCCATGATCTCATTGAATGGTGGAGCAGGCTCGATGGGCCAGATGGCCTACTCCTGCTCCTAGTTCTTATGTTCTTATGTTCTTCCCACAAAGATGTGCTTGTTAGGTGAATTGAACATTCTGAATTCTCCCTCCGTGTACCCGAACAGGTGCCATAGTGTGGCGACTCGGGGATTTTCACAGTAACTTAATTGCAGTGTTACTGCAATCCTACTTGTGACACTCGGGAAGAATATTATTGATTATTATTATTAACCCAGGATTCCCTTACTGATTAAAAATGTCTATCCCAGCCATGAACATACTTAATGGTCAAGCCTGTACCGCTCTCTGTGGTAAAGAATTCTACAGATTCACTACCCTCGTGAGAGAAGAAATGCCTCTTCATTTTTGTCTTAAGTGGGTTACCCCTTTCTCTGAGATTATGCCCTCTGGCCCGAGACTCTTCCACAAGGGGAAGCGACCTCTCACTATCTCCCCTGTCCAAGCCCACTGACTCCCCTGTCAAACCCTCTGAGAATTCTATATGTCTCAATAAGGTAGCTTCTCATTCTTCTAAACTCCAATGAGTACAAACCCAACCTACTCAACCTCTCATCAGAAAATCCCTCCATATCCAGGATCAACCTAGTGAACCTTCTCTGGACTGCCTTCAGTGTCAGTATATCTCTCCTTAGATATGGGTACCAAAACTGTTCATAATATTCCAGGTGCATTCTAAGCGTAAATAGTTTTTGCTAGACTGTCCTATTTTTATATTCCATTCCATTTCAAATGAAGGCCAACATTCCATTTGCCTTCCCCCAAAACCTGTTGAAATTTCATGCTAGCCCTTTAAGATTTATGCATGAGGCCTCCCAAATCCCAGTGTATTGCGGCTTTCTGCAGTCTTGCTCCATTTAGACAACACTCACCTCCTTTATTCTTTTTTTTTATAAATGTTTTTTATTCAGTTTTCATGTTTTATATTGAACAAATGACAAATTGTTAGAGAAAGAGAAAAAAAAAGAACACGCAAAAATTAACATATATATTTACAGGTAAGCATCTTCGTAGTAATAACTGTGGCCTCCCCCTTTTCGCCGGCATACATATTTTACATTCCCCAACATGTTTATTGGCATTTATTTAGTTTGGTTTTGGGCCTTAGCTAGCCATCAAACCCCCGTAACGAGCCCGTAGCCCCCCCCCCTCCCCGCCGGCTACCTTCCCCCGACTATTCTTCCTCTTGTACGTTGGCCACAAACAGGTCCCGGAACAATTGCATGAATGGCTCCCACGTTCTGTGGAAGCCGTCGTCCGACCCTCGGATGGCGAATTTGATTTTCTCCATTTGGAGAGAATCCGAGAGGTCGGACAGCCAGTCTGCAGCTCTGGGCGGTGCTGCTGACCGCCAGCCAAACAGGATTCTACGGCGGGCGATCAGGGAGGCAAAGGCAAGGGCGTCCGCCCTCCTCCCCAGGAATAGATCTGGCTGGTCTGAAACCCCGAAGACCGCCACTATCGGGCATGGCTCCACCCTCACCCCCACCACTTTGGACATAGCCTCGAAGAAGGCTGTCCAGTACTCCACAAGTCTGGGGCAAGACCAGAACATGTGGGCGTGGTTGGCCGGGCCTCTTTGGCACCGCTCACATCTGTCCTCCACCTCCGGGAAGAACCTACTCATACGGTTTCTCGTTAAGTGGGCTCTATGTACCACTTTTAGTTGCGTCAGGCTGAGCCTTGCGCACGTGGAGGTGGAGTTGACCCTATGCAGTGCTTCGCTCCAGAGTCCCCACCCTATCTCCACCCCCAGGTCGTCCTCCCATTTCCTCCTTGTTGCGTCCAGTACGGTGTCGTCCCTATCTACCAGTTGGCCGTACATGTCACTACAGTTCCCTTTCTCTAGGATACTTGCGTCCAGTAGGTCTTCCAGTAGTGTCTGTCGTGGCGGTTGTGGGTACGTCCTTGTCTCCTTTCGTAGGAAGTTTTTGAGCTGCAGGTACCGTAGCTTGTTCCCCCCAGCTAGCTGAAATTTCTCTGTCAGTTCGTCCAGTGTTGCGATCCTGTCGTCCGTGTATAGGTCCCTGACTGTCAGTGTCCCCCCGTCCTGTCTCCACCTTTTGAAGGTGGCGTCATTCAGTGCTGGTTTGAACCTATGGTTGTTGCAGATGGGAGCCTTGTCCGACATTTTGTTCAGGCCAAATTGCTGCCGCAGTTGGTTCCAGGATTGGAGGGTGGCTGTCACCACTGGGCTGCTGGAGTGTTTTTTGGGTGGGGATGGGAGTGCTGCCGTGGCGAGGGCCCGGAGGGAGGTCCCCATGCAGGAGGCCTCCTCCGCACGCACCCACTCGGCTTCTGGCTCCTGGATCCATCCCCTTACTCGCTCGGCTGTTGCCGCCCAGTGGTAGAATTGTAGATTCGGGAGGGCTAGCCCCCCCTGGATTTTGTTTTTTGTAGGACCTTCTTTGGGATCCTAGCATTTTTACCCCCCCATACGAACGCCATGATAAGTTTGTCCAGCGCTATGAAGAAGGCCTTGGGGATGTAGATCGGAATGGATCTAAACAGGAAGAGGAACCTGGGCAATACGTTCATTTTGATCGTCTGGACTCTTCCTGCGAGGGAGAGTGGGAGTGTGTTCCATCTTTGCAGGTCCTTTTTTACTTCCTCCGCCAGGCTGGTGAGGTTCCATTTGTGGATCCCTTTCCAGTCATGGGCTATTTGGATCCCCAGGTAGCGGAATTTATGTCGGGCTTGTTTGAACGGCAGCCCCTTTAGTGCTGCCCCCCCCCCCCCCCCCCCCCCCCCCCCCCTTGCTGGTGTACTGGGAAGATCTCGCTTTTGCTCATGTTGCGTTTGTAGCCCGAGAAGGCTCCAAACTCTTTCAGGAGCGCGATGATTCCGTCCATGCTGCTTTGTGGGTCCGAGATGTAGAGGAGCAGATCGTCTGCATAGAGTGAGACTCTGTGCTCTCTGCCTCCCCTTTGGATCCCCCTCCAATTTTTTGCTGCCCTGAGCGCAATTGCTAGCGGTTCGATTGCTAGTGCGAACAGCAGTGGGGACAGTGGGCATCCTTGTCTGGTGCCCCTGTGCAGCTGGAAGTATTGGGAGTTGGTATTGTTGGTCCGTACACTCGCCATGGGGGCGTTGTATAGGAGTTTTACCCACGCGGTGAACCCTGTTCCAAGCCCGAACCGCTCCAGTACCTCTATGAGGTATTTCCATTCGACTCTGTCGAAGGCCTTTTCTGCGTCCAGGGAGACGATCACCTCTTGTGTTCTCTCCCCGGAGGGGGTCATTATCACGTTCAGCAGGCGCCTGATGTTCGAGGTGAGCTGTCTACCTTTGACGAAGCCCGTCTGGTCCTCTGTGACCACCTCAGGTACACAGTCTTCCAGCCTTTTGGCTAGGATTTTGGCCAGTATTTTGGCGTCTGCGTTCAGCAGAGATATGGGTCTGTATGACCCACATTCCGTTGGGTCTTTGTCTTTCTTAGGTATCAGCGAGATTGAGGCCTGTGCTAACGTGGGTGGCAGTGTGCCCCTAGCTAGCGAGTCTGCGAACACCTCCCGCAGGTGCGGGGCCAGCGCTGTCGCAAATATTTTGTAGAAGTCCGCCGGGAATCCGTCCGGTCCCGGCGCCTTCCCCGTCTGCATGGAGCTGATACTGTCCATGATCTCTCCCAGTGCTAGTGGTGCTTCCAGGTACCTCCTTTATTCTTCCTATCAAAGTGCATAACTAACATTTTCCTACATTATGTTCCATCGATCAAGTTTTTCCCCACTCAACCTGTCTTCAGGTCATCCACAGAACTTGCCTTCCCACCGATTTCTGTGTCATCTGAAAACTTGGCAATAGTACAGTCCCTTCCCTCGTCCAAGTTATAAATATATATTGTAAATAACGTGGCCCCAGCACTGATATTTGTGGCAATCCACTAGTTACAGGTTACAATTCTGAAAATGCTCCTGTTATCCCAACTCTGACTTTTATCAGTTTTCAAATCTTTACTATCCCCAACACCATGGTATGTTATTTTGTGTGGTATCTTATTGCATACTTTTTTGAAAACCAAGTGTATTACATCTACTGATTCCCTTTTATCTATCCTGCTCCTTACCACCTTAACGGATTCTAATGCATTTGTCACGTATAACTTCCCTTTCACGCAGCCTCTGCTTGATTATCATGTATATTTCTAAATGCTCTGCAATACATTCTTTATAATTTTTCCAATGACATATGTTCGGCTATCTGGCCTGTAGTCACCTTTTTCTTTTTGCTCACCCCCCCCCCCCCCTTTTTTTGAATAAAGGTGCTACATTGGTGGTTGTCCAATCTTCTGGGACTTCCCAGAACCTAAGGATTCTTGGAAGATTATTACCAGTGCATCTGCTATCTCTGTAGCTACTGCCTTTAATATCCTAGGATGGTACCCATCAGGTCCAGGGGACCTATCTGCCTTGAGCCCCATTAGTTTCCCTAGTACATTTTTGTAGTGACAGTTATTGTATTTATTTTCTGCCCAATGTTTGCCTCTTGATTATTTAGTATTTTTGTATTGCTATTAGTGACTGACTCAAAATATTTATTTAACTCCTCTACCATTTCCTGGTTCCTCACTCATGTTCTCTAAGGACCCTAAGTTCACTTTGGCCTCTCTTCTTTGTTATATATTTAAAGAGGCTCTTACTGCCCATTTTTCTATTACTTGCTATCTTACCCATAGATCTCTCCCTCTTTATTTTTTTGGTCATATATTGTTGGTTTTTGAAACTTTCCCAATCCTCAGGCACCCCACTAATTTTTTTTCTTTCAGTTTAGTATTATCCGGCCTTGAATCCTTCCTCCTCACTGGGATATATCTTTGTTATAAACCATAGACTTTTCATAAATGTCTACCATTGCTGATGAACTGTCCTTTGCGTCCAGCCAACTCTGCCCTCAATCCTTTGTAATTATCCTTATTTAAATTTAGCGCAGTAGTTTCTGACCAAAGTTTCTCACTCACAAACTGAATGCTAAATTCTACCATGATATGGTCACTGTTTCCTTGGGGATCTTTTATTCTTAAGATTGTTTTTTATAACTGCTGCTTGACCTACTGCAAAATAGCCTGACCCCTGATTTGATCCATAACATAGTTTTCTAGGACACTGTCCTGAATACACTCTCATGAATTCTCCCTCATGGCTACCTCTGCCAATTTGATTTCCCCAAAGTCACCCATGATTAATCTGCTGCTTTTGTTTACATGTCCTCATTAACTTCTGATTTACTTGCAATCCTACAATATAGCTATTGTTTGGGGGCTGATAGACTCCCACCAGTATCATCTTCCTCATGTTATTTCTAACCCATATGGATTCTATATCATCCTCGATGGGCCAAATGGCCTCCTGCACTGTAGGGATTCTGTTCTATTCTATTTATCCACTTCCCTCTTCAATTTCAAAATTGATCACTAACTATATCATCTCCTTTGCTATTTGAATCCTTTACCTTGAAAGCGAGCACTGTGTCGGTTAGCCCTGCTGCCTCATGGCGCCGAGGTCCCAGGTTCGATCCCGACTCTGGGTCACTGTCCGTGTGGAGTTTGCACTTTCTCCGCGTATTTGCATGGGTTTCGCCCCCACAACCCAAAAGATGTGCAGGGTGGGTGGATTGGCCACGCTAAATTGCCCCTTAATTGGAAAAAATATCAATTGGGTACTCTAAATCTATTTTTAAAAAGACGTGCTATTATGTATATTTTCCTTCAAGACTGACATTCTCTGGGAAATATTTGTATTAAAAGTGGACGGCAATGGATTTGCTGGATGAGTTACTTTTAGGAAAGTCCAATGCTCTTTCTTCTTCGGATTTGCTGTCTTTTTCTTTGGAAGAATTACTTGCCATTTGTCCAAGATCTGTTTGTGACAGGTCTATTGGGTGGCAGTTGTTTAACATTTCTTCATACTCAGAATCCAAATCGAATTCAGAACTATCATCTGAATCTTCACCACTGCTATTACCATTAGACTCGGACTCCTCTTTATTCGGATCACCTTCAGTCTCGGAGTTCTCAGAATCTGGTTGTCTACTAGATTTTATCTTTGCCAAACTTCATTCTCATAGAGTAATTTCATCAGTATCAGCAGAATCAGATTCACAACCATTGACGTTTGATGTGTGATTAATGTCTTTCAACATTTCCTTCTTTGAGGTATTTATTATATTTATGAAAATGAGTTTTCCTAATTCCCATCTGACCTGCCATTGTTTTCCGCAGTGCTTTCCTCTGACTCGTTGTAATTATGAGTGACGCTACAGCCTTCACTCCTGTCAAATCATTCCCCAAAAGTAAGCCTCCTCCATCCACTGGTAACTACTGGATTTGACACTAAAACATCCCACTCCAATTATACAATGGAACCGGGATATAATCTCCACTTAGCCCCTTCAGTACTACCGCAGCTTTCATGAAACTCTGGGGGGAAACAAAATCCTTCTCCAGTAAGAGTGTTTGTGTACCGCCTGTGTTCCTTAAAATAGTTATGTGTTTGGCTACTTCAGTTGAGGAAAATGGGGTAATCGTCCCCTTCAACAAAAACTCTGCATATATCTCAGCTACCTCGTTCATCATGCATGCTTTCATGGCAGTGTTTACCTCGCGTCTCCTAAGTCCTGTTCGAGCTACAGTCTGTAGTCTTCTCCACTTTTGTTCCCTTTTCAGAATCTTCCTTATGAACTCCCAACAAACCCCATGGGTTTTCCTCACAACTTCCAACATGCTGAACGAACATCTCCAACCTTATAACAATGGTAACACCTAGACTCACCTTCACCGTCAGTACCTTCCTTCCTGGTCTGAGGAGGATATCTGAGCATTCCCAGCTATCCATTCCTTACCTTGGCTTCCTGCTTTCCTTTCACTCTTCCACTTACTATCTTTTTCAAAATTATGGGGGTGAATGATCAAAGGTTTTAATTTAGGGATCAGCTCATAATCCTCAACCATTACTGCAGCTTGTCTTTCAGTTTTCACCTTTTGGTCTTCAACGTGGGTTCTTATCACGGAAGGGGGGGAATTCTTAAATTCTTTTAAGAGAATGACCTCTCTCAGAGCCTCATAGGTATTTTCAATTCCCAATGCTCATACCCATCTATTAAAATTTTTCTTTTTAACCCTATCAAATTCGGCAGACGCATGCTCTGGCTGTCTCCTTAAATTCGGAAAGTTTTGCCTATGTGCACCCAGAATAGCCTTATTTACCTTGTCATTATTCTTAGACAACTCCTCTGACAGGGAATCATAAACTTTCTGTGCCTGCCCCATCAATTTACTTTGCATGGATAATGCCCACTTTTCTTTTCGTCACTCCATTTGGGTTGCTATTTTCTTAAATGCCCTCAAAAAGGTTTCTACTTCCTCCTTGTCAAACCTTTGGAGGGCCATTATAAATTTAAACAGATCACCATTGAGTTCCGTTCTACGTTTAAGCTCCCCTCAAGCTCCTTTCTCATGCCTTTTCCCTTTATCTCGCTCTCTCTCTAATTCCTACCTCCTCATTTCAATTTCCATTTCTTTCTCTATTTTTAATTCCCCCTCATCCTCAAACTGCAACCAAATTCTCTCCAGCTCAATTTCCCCACCAAAATATGTCTTTGGTGCTGCACTACTTTCGTGGGCTCTCCTGTGTCTCTCCCAGAACCAAGTATTCAACCAGTTTATCATATATCTCCGCATTCCTAGCTTTAGCTGGCACCTCTATTTTTAATTCACCTGCCAATTTAATTAGCATGTCTTTTTTGAAGCGCTTTTAAATAAATCAAAGATGAGTCGTCCATCTGAAGAAAATTCTTAGCAGCTTCCAGAGCCATCCTGTTACATTGCTACAAACCTGGGCCAGGATTCTCCCCTACCCGGCGGGGCGGGGGGTCCCGGCGGGACGGAGTGGCATGAACCATTCCGGCGGCGGGCCTCCCCAAAGCACCTTTAGGGGCTAGGCCCGCGCCGGAGTGGCTCCCGCTCTGCCGGCCAGTGCGAACGGCCTTTGGCGCCCACCAGCCGGGGCCGAAAGGCCTTCGCCAGCCCGCGGAAGTCCGCGCATACGCTACTGATGTCATACCGGCGCATGCGCAGGGGAGGAGTTCTCTTCCACCCCCGCCATGGTGAAGGCCATGGCCGGCGGAAGATAAAGAGTGCCCCCACGGCACAGGCCTGCCCGCCGATCGGTGGGAGAATTCCGCCCCTGGTTTTTTTTACTTTATGCTGTAACCCAAACATCGCTGTCTACCATTCCAAAGATCACAGACCCGACTTGCTGGCTAGTGAACGGTCAATTCCATCCCCACTTGACCTGGAATTGCAACACAATCAAAATAAATATTTCTTAGAAAAAACATCCAAAGTCTTTGACCCTTAACTGCCCAATAACTACAGTCAACAGGTTTGTAAATTTAAACACAATTAAGTTTATTAATAACAGCTACAATTAAATATTTGGCAAATACAACAGACTAACTATTATCCAATTCCCTGAACTTGCTCCACCCTCTATATATATCTTCCTTCAATTTAGGTTTTCTGTTCGAGGCTTACACTAGATTCATGCAGATTCTATGGACTGCTATGCAGCCTTTTTGGAGAAAACATGGGGGCGAGAGGGAGCAGCTTCTTTCAGAGTCCCAAGACCCTGACTGACCTCCCCTGACTCTCTGAAAATCAGCCCACTTGGGCAGGATCCAATCACCGCCTGTTATCGGGCAGAATACAACTTTCTGGTCAATTCATTGACCATCGGCCAACCGATCGAACCGAGTCCCAGCGATCCCTCGGGTGCCAGAAGTCTGTGTTTTGCTGTCCAAATCTTGCACAATGCACTATGTTGTAACTTTCAAGTTCCTCATGTCCCCTGCCCAATCAAAAGATATATGTCCATAAAGCATCCATGGATGAAAACAGCAAAAATGAATACAGGGAAAAGGGAACAACCAGGAATGGGCCTTACAATGGACCACAACAATGGGATCCTCCACCTCCCGCTGCAAGTTCCTCCTTAGCCAGGTACAGATGTCCCTAACCATAGCACTGGGCAGGCAACACAGCCAGCTGGACTCTTGCTGTTTGCTGCAGAGAACAGTGTGAACCCCCCTCACTATACTATCCCCCACTACCACTACACTATTGTGTTTTACGTAATCCCGACAATATCGTACTCGTTTATATTTATTTGCGCAAGTAATTAATCCACTTTATTGTGTATGCTCCGCGCAGTAGGGCACAAACCCTTGAGGCTTGCCTTTTTAACATTCCTTGTCCCGTTCACATTATTTTTCACTGTGGCCCTGTTGGATTCTGGCCCTTGATTTCTCTGGCTATTACTTTTCTTTCTGCCTTTTGTTCCTTTCCTGGTTTCTCCCTTGTCTAACTCCTTGCTGAGGTTCCCATCACCATTTTAGTTTAAACCCTCTCCAACCACTCTAGCAAATAGTCCTCCTAGGACATCAGTCCCAGTCCTGCCCAGGTGCGACCCATCCAGCTTGTATTGGACTTACTTCCCCCAGAACTGTCCCGATGTCCCAGGAGACATCCCATCGCACGATCTCTGAAGCCACATATTCCCTGCTATTGCTGCTCTGTGTAGCATGTGGCACTGGTGGTAATCCTGAGATAATTATTTTTGAGTTCCTACATTTCAACTGACTTCCTAATTTCCTATTTTCTGCTTTTAGGACGTGATCCTTTTTTAAAAAATCTATGTTGTTTGTTCCAATGCATACCACAACCTCTGGCTGTTCATCCTCCCATCTACAATGTTTTGTAGCTGCTTTGAGACATCCTTGATCCTAGCACCTGAGAGGCAACGTGCCATCTTGGAGTCTAGTTTGCGTCTATACAAACGCCTATCTATTCCTCTTACAATTGAACCCCCCTATAACTATTGCAGTCTCACACTTTTTAATTCCTCCCCCAGGGCTGGTTTAGCACAATGGGCTAAACAGTTGGCTTGTAATGCAGACCAAGGCAGCAGTGCGGGTTAAATTCCCGTAGCGGCCTCCCCGAACAGGCGCCGAAATGTGGCGACTAGGGGCTTTCCACAGTAACTTCATTGAAGCCTACTTGTAACAATAAGCGATTATTATTATTACTATTATTATGATTATGCAGCAGAGCGAACGATGCTGCAATGAATTTGACTGTTTCTGCTATCCCCTGGAAGGCCTTTTCCCCCCAACAGTATCCAAAGAGGTATATTTGTTTTGCAAGGGAATGGCCACAGGCGAATACTGCACTGTCTGCCTCGTCCTCTTGCTCTGCATAGTGCTCACCATTCGCTTCCTGCCTGTGGACTCTTAGTCTGCAGTGTGACCACCTCGCTATACGTGCTATCCACAGTACTCTCTAACCCGCGGATGCTCCACAGTTCCCAGCCGCTGTTCCAGTTCTGAAACCCGGGCTTCCAGGAGCTGCAGCTGGAGACACTCCTTACACACATGCTGGTCCCGGGTACTGTAAATGTTCCCAGTTTCCCACATAGAATAGGAAGAGAAACCAACGGCTTTGTGCTCTCCTAACATGACTTACCCCTTTGAATTAAACCTTTTGGAAGTTAGGTAAAATCAAATAATATGAATTACTCTCGGGCCCTCCTTCCCAGGTCCTTGTTACTACAAAATATAGCCTTTATAAATTTTAAACCACAAAATAAAATCCGTACAAACTATAAGCGATAAAAATAGTAAATACTTACCCTACTGTACTCACCCAAGCTGTTTCCATTTGCTCTGCATTTCTTTTGAATATATGGGAGCCCATTAAAAACTTCTGCTGTTATGGGGTTAATCATCTTATTGGCTGGTCCTAACATGGTTACATCCATGGAATTTGGTGACTTAATTGGTCTGGGACTTCTTCCATATTTTTGAATTACATTTTTCCAATTAAGGGGCAACTTAGCGTGGCAAATCAACCTGTACATTTTTGGGTTGTGGGGGTGAGACCCACGCAGACATGGGGAGAATGTGCAATCTCCACACGGATAGTGCGCCGGGATCTAACCCAGGTTTTTGGCACCATAATGCAGCAGTTCTAACTACTGCATAACCGTGACGCCCACTCCTTCCGTTTCTTCATTGTTCTCCGTGGGAAGAGTGGGAAGATATGAAAACTATGCCAAAATAATATTGATAATCTTGTGCAATCTGAGTAATGATGTGAGGGGAATGGTTTAAATTTGAGCCGTGACACCAATACAGTCTGTTGTGCATGAATTTTCTATATTTGAGGATTCTTTGTGGCAATATGGGAACCCTGATGGAGAGCTTTCCATATTGAGGTGTCATGCGATGGCTTGTGTACTTGTGCTTCTTCATGGGCGTTACCATTGTCTACCCATTTTGCTGCTCAGAAATCATTTACCATACGTATATACAGAAATAAGAGTATTGACCCCATTCCACTACTTGAAAGAATTGTTGCTTAATGTTTGGCCACTGTTCTGATGAATCTTGTTATTTTGGGGCACTTGCCCTGTTGGATCTGCTCGTGGATAAGTTCACATGAGGAGAATCTCTAGGCCAGCTCTCCCTGAATGTTTGCCGTTGGTCTCGTCAAAAGTGACTAATGCACCGTGCAATAATTTTGTGTAGTTGTTTGAAAATGAATGAAATTTTGATTTGTTCTGACCAGCCAATGGATTTTTTTCTTGTGGGGAGGTTGGACTTGGGAGGTGTTTTAGTTTTGCTGATTCTTAACCAACTAAACCGATGCTTGGTTAAGAGAAAGGAACAAACATTGTATTTACATAGCAATTTTCACAACTACAGGAACCTTAAAGTTCTTTGCAACCAATTAAGCACCTTTAGAAGTCTACTGACTTTTGTTGTCCAGGGAAGGGGATGAAAAGATGAGATATTCACAAGCTCTGACGAGCTGCAAAGCAAGCAGCCTTCCATTTGCCAAGTGACATCTGTTTGATCCTTCATCGCCCAAGATTTTATTGGTCAGCTGTATTTTTGCTAAATCTGACCTTTGGCAACTCAACAGTAAAGCTGTGGCACACTCCCTTTACATTAAGTCTATATAATGGTTCACTACCTGAATGCATAATTGAGTTAGCATCAGAAAAGTAGAGTCGCATTGCTTCTCCAAATCAAACTGTGATGCGGCCACTTGTTTATAGGCTTGTTTCATTCTCCCATCATTACACAGTAACATGAACATTAGTTATTTATAATACATATGGATCCAGGAGCATAAATCTCTTGCAATCAATTTTTTTTTGTCTTTACAGGGTTGAAAAATGCAGGTCAATATTCTGGTAGAAATGTGTTTTAATGTTTTACTTGTTTCTTTACCATAACATCACCCAAGTGACCAGTTTGTCAGCCTTTACACCAAAGCACTGTGAATCTTTACTACTGTATATAAAAGAGTGGTTACATTGAATTATGGTCTGTACCAACAGTCAAATTTCTCACACTATACAAAGTCTATATATCCTGCATTTTGAAAGAAATAGCACTGAAGTTTGTTTTTTAAATGCATTCATTTTCTTTTACAGTTTCCATCTGCTGCTGTGTGTTCATGTTGTTCCTTTTCCTGTCAGAACTGACTGGCTTCATTACCACTGAAATGTAAGTATGACACCCTATCCCTTAGCTCTTACAGTTGCTGTAGTATTGATTAAACATTTCATTTGCAGGCATTAGCTAATACACAATATTTACTCCTCTTCCTTTCAGTTTGTATAGAGCGACAGGGCTTGAATAAATCCCCACATAAGATGTGTTTTTGCGCAGCATTGAAATGATTAAGCCATTCAGTCCCTTGTGCTCTCGCTGCCATTTAATTGGATTGTGTTTGATCCGTATCTTCATTCATTCATCCTCCTTTATTTTGGTTCTCTTGATACCTCTGCTTGACAAAATTCCATCAATCTTGGGTTTTTAAATTTCCAATTGGCCTCACCTCAGCGGATTTTTCATTTTGTGGGGGGGGGGGGCTGCTCTTATTTCTGCGCAACATATAACAGGTGGGGTGGCAACATGGCACAGTGGTTAGCACTGTTGCCTCACAACTCCAGCGACTCAGGTTCAGTCCTATATTTTTCATGTATGGAGTGCTCAGCCTAGACTGTGCGCAGACCAGTATTTTTCACTGTACCTCGGTACACGTGACAAATCTAATCTAAACGGCTAAGTATCATAATATGTGGGTTGATGTGCTTACTGTGCCACTTAACATCTTGCGGAGACGACCTCCCCAACCCCACCACAAAGTTTTATTTTGCATGTTTCTACACTTTTTCCTGAATACTGCTAATTTACACAGCACAAACTGAGAGAATCAGAGCAGAGCAGCAGCTGATAGGGCTGGAGGGGAGGAGCAAACTTCTTTGATTGTTCGATGAAAGATTTCCCTCCTGACTCCGGATTTCTGTTCCGACTCTGCGTCAATTTAAAAATCAAAGACTAACTGCCATGGTTGAGAGAAAGTGATGGAGGCAATTGAAAAGAAAATCATCACCAAGCGATAACTGAAATAGTGGGCACGATTCTCTGAGGCCGCACCGGTTGGGAGAATCGCCGGCCGCGCCATTATATCACGCGACGCCGGTCTGACGCCTCCCGCCATCCTCCCACCCGGCGTGAATGGCCCCGCCGAGTTCGGCGCCGCGCCAGCCGGAGAATCGCCCGAGACCCTCACAACGGCGATTCTCCGGCTCCCCGTTGGCACACGTTTCCTGGGGCGACCCGGCTTCGATGGGCCAGGATGCTCAGCGGGCATGCTGGATGGCATTGTGCCACCCTGTCCTGCCCGCTGCCACCATATGCGCTAGGGATGGAACAGGGGGGAGGCCGAGTGTTCAGGCACTCCCCCCCCCCGGTGATGGAGTTACCGGCATCGACCAGGGTCCGAGCGTTCAAAGCGACGGAGCCCAGGGAGTGCGACATCCCTGTCAGGGACTGTGCAACCTCTACCTGTGAGTGCGCTACGCCATCCAGCATGTGCGCCATGCGGCTGATGCTCTCAGCGATGGACTGCTGGGACTGGGCCATGACCTGCTGGGACTGGGCCATGGCCTGCTGAGATTGGGCCAGTGCCCGGAGTGCGGCAGCAATGTCCTGTTGGCTCTGTGAGATGGCTGTCTGTGAGAGGGCAGCCCTCTCCTAGGCCACGGATGACGCGTGCACATGAAGCCCAACGCCTTGCAGAACCTGACCGATGGCCGAAACCGTTTCCCCCATTGTCTCCACCGCGGACGCCACCCGTGCGGTGTCAGCCTGGGTGGCTGCGATGAGCGGCACCACCCCCTGCTCCTGGACGCGGATAGACTCCTCCAACTGCGTCTGCAGGTGCTGGAAGATGGCCCTCATCCGTTGTTCAGTCCCTGGGTCTCCACATGCATCGGGTCTCCGGGTGGGTCCAGTAATTCCAGGAACCCGGGAACCGTCTGGGCGGCAGCTGGGTGCTGGGCCTGGCCTGCCCTCCGACCGTCCAGCCCCTCGGCTGCTCCAAACTCCACCTGCTGTACCGGCTCGGCTGTGTGGTGCGCACCAGTCCGTGACCCGGGAGCCTCATCACTTTTGTGCCCAACAGAGGTGAGGGTATCCAGGACTTCCAGGACTGGCAGGGCCAGATGTCGGTGGTGTGACGGCGCACGTCTCCGATCGCACCTCCGTCCCATGGTGAGGCCCGGGGGACACCGGGCCCCCCGAGGGAGGAGGTGGTTCTGGGGCCCGTTCCGGTAACTCCATCACCGGGGGGGGGGGGGTTGGGTGTGACCCGGGGCACTTTCGTTGCACTTACCCTGGCAGCCCTCGTGAGGTCGTGGAGCTTCTTCCTGCACTGCTCCCCGGAGCGGGGGGTGTGCCCCACAGCACTGACCGCGGTGGCCAACCTCCCGCCAGCCACGCCTCACAGTGCTTGACGGTTGCCGATGCCCACGTCTTGGGCAGAGGATGACCCTGCGTTACTCTACCTCATCCAGCAGGGTGTCCCGGAACCTCGGTGCGGCTCGTCGCGGCTCAGCCATCTCGTCGTCTTGGGTCCTGTGCGAGGATCACGCCCTTTAAATGATGGTGCGCGGCGTCAGTCGGGCGTTGCGCGATGACGACGCTGCTTTTGCGCCACGCCGACGGCGTTCATGACGGCGCGGGGACTCTGCCGCAATGTCGGAGAATCCCACCCAGTGAGTTTCTATTTAAATGTCAGCGTGTAAAGCAAAGGAGAATGGAAATGTGCTCAGTGATGCAAACACCTCTCAGGAAAAATAAATCTTTTTATAAAATCAAGTTTTGGTTACTGTAACTTTCGATTAAATGTTTGCGTATTTTTTAAAAGTGCTCTGATTGCTTTTGCTGGTGCAAATATAACTTGCACTGAAGTCAGATCCTGTGCATTGCACATTAAATGCAATGCCTTGAATAAAGATGTCTATTTACTAACTGATGAAACTTTTTCTCCTTAATTTGTAAAGTTGTCTTCATTTTTATTTCTTCTCATAATTGGGTCCAGGCCATTACTATGTTGTGATTTCAAACTTTAACCCCGAGTCTTCAGGAGGTCCTTTACCATTTTCTGAATACCTCCTATGTGCCTCATTGTTACTCAGAACAAAGCAGTCATCAGAAAATAACTTAGAAGTGTAGTTTGACTTGGTCATGTTAAGTAGCCAGCTGAAACATTAGAGGAATTTTGTGCGGCCAGGGGAGCTGTAAATTAATTCAATCATTTTGCTACACAGGGGGATGTCACTATGAGTAAATTTATCTGCATTGCGCTCGGATTGATTGTACATCAAATGTGTCTAATTATATGCAAGTGGAGGATTGTTTGGTGGTTTTGCCTGAACACATCGAAACAGACTGAAACTGCTGAGTTAGGAGGTATACGCCTGTAATTTTCACTCTGTAAACAAATATAAGACTGAATAAGTACTAGCTCCAGTGTCAGCATTCACCAACTGGATTTCCAGAATATAATAATTAGTAAAATGCTGCATTTCATTCTATCTTCGGTGTTGCCTGCAGGAACAATAAACAAAATCTTAGCGCCAAATGTTCTCGGAATGAATGGTTGCCATTTTATTACAGAGTGAATGAATTGTACGTGGATGATCCTGACAAAGATAGTGGAGGAAAAATTGAAGTAAATCTAAATATCAGTTTACCTAACCTTTCATGCGATGGTGAGTATAAGTAACCACAAATGAACAAAATTACGAGAAGTAATTATTATTATTTTTTTCTTAATTTAGAGTGCCCAATTTGTTTTTTCCCAATTAAGGAGCAATTTAGCGTGGCCAATCCACCGAAGCAGCACATCATCGGGTTGTGGGGGTGAAACTGACACAGACACTGGGAGAATGTGCAAACTCCACACGGAGAGTGACCCAGGGCCGGGCTTCGAACCCGGGTCCTCAGCGCCGTAGTCCCAGTGTTAGCCAGTGCGCCACTGTGCTGCCCTTCCAAGAAGGAATTATAAAGTCAGTTTACCCTTTTGTTTATGTCTGAATGCGCAAAGCATCTTGGCCAAACTTTATCTGTCCTTTAAAAGTTGAATTCAAGTCTGCTTCACTGCTACTTGTTTGCTCAACAATCCGGTCCTTGTAGTGTTTCAACCAAATCTGCCTTTACTACAGTAGGATGCATTCTGTTCTCCTTGTAAGCTAGTCTAACCGTGAATGTGTTTTGGTTTCGTTTTTTTTAACTGATAATTCTGCTTCTCAATTCGCTGGTTAGGAAGGAAGAGCATTTTCACATTTATCTCCTTCCATTTCATATTTGGATCATGACTTCACCCGATTCCTTCCAGTTCCCTGCCCCCACCCCCATCCCCATTGTCCTCTTTGCGATGAGCCGGTTTAACTTGTCTTGGCACTCTTCATACCTGCTTAATGCTTCATACCTGCTTAATGCTGTTGCTGTTTGTGGTTGTGTTAATGTTTGTTGTAAATGAAATCAGGATTTCCAGTATTTCCTGGCTTGACCTCTGAGGTGAACCAGAAATACCGTGCATTTTTGAACTGCACAGAACCTGTGCAAGTGCAGTATTGTGCTCAGGATTCCTTTTGCCCTGCTTTCCTTCCTTTGTTCTTTCCTATACGCAGTGGTATGTGGGGCAGACAGAGCGCTGCTTATGTCCGTTTTCATGGCTAGTTTTTCTTGGGATGGATTGCCAGCCTATTGCCAGGTCCTATAACTTGAGGGGCACCACTCTACATCAAACATGCTGACCAGGACACTCCCCCACTCTTACCTGCAATCGGAAGCTCTTGGGAAAGATTTTAAGGTTAAGAATCAATGGCTGGGATCTGCCCCCCCCCCCCACCCCAATGGTGGATTTACCAGGATGTGGTGAGCTATTGTCTGCTGGCAGGATATTCTGATCCTGCCAAAGTCTACAGACTTTTGCATGGCTTGCCAATCCTGCCACCGGATACATACTGCGGGGGACCAACTTTGGTAGGACAGGTTGGAGAATCCCACCCAATCTTTTTGGCCGCAAACATGAATGCACTTTCTGTGGCCAGTCAGTCCTGGAGTGCAACTCAACCCCAGAGCTTCTGGCTTGGAAGCAGGGACAATATCCAGTGTGCCACAGGACCTCCTGGTTCAGGTGAAGGTAGGTCAGAAAAACATCAATCATGTTGTTGTATCAATCCCTGCCCAGTGAAGCAGTTGAGGCTCCTTCATTAAATGTTTTCAAGATAAAGAAAGATAGTTTTTCGAAAAATAAAGGAATAAAGGGTTATGGTGTTCGGGCGGGAAAGTGGAACTGAGTCCACAAAAGATCAGCCACGATCTCATTGAATGGCGGAGCAGGCTAGAAGGGCCAGATGACCTACTCCTGCTCCTAGTTCTCATGATCTTGTCTGTTCTATGCAGGTCCTGCCAGCGTACATTGGACTAAGTCCCTTACCGGCGGGACCTGGCGGTGCGGGCGGGCTCCGGAGTCCTGGGGGGGGGGGGGGTGTGGGGCAATCTGGCCCCGGGGGGTGCCTCCACGGTGGCCTGACCCGCGATCGGGGCCCACCGATACGCGGGCGGGCCTGTGCCGTGGGGGCACTCTATTCGCGGAGGCTTACAGGGCCAGCGCGAAGGTGAACCCCCCCTGCGCATGCGCGATGATGACAGCAGCTGCTGATGCATTTGCGGATCCGCGCCGGCCGGCGGACCCTTCGGCCCCGGCTGGCGCGGCACCAAAGGCCTTCCACGCCGGCCGGCGGGGTGCAAACTACTCCGGCGCTGGCCTAGCCCCTGAAGGTGCGGAGGATTCCGCACCTTTGGTGCGGCTCGATGCCGGAGTGGTTCCCGCCACTCCATCCCACCGGGACCCCCCGCCCCGCCGGGTACGGGAGAATCCTGCCCCTTATTTCACTCTGTTACTTAACCACATCAGTGTTTGGCACTGATGGTCAACCGTTGCAGAGTTTCATCAGCATTTACTAGCTGGAGACATTTGATGTTGTCACAAAATGACCCAAAATTCCCTTCTACACATGCGATCCTCAAAGCTTCCATAGAATCCATATATTCTGCTGGCTCATCCTCCAAAATTGTCCCAGAAGTCCTCCTAATTTGCTCGTAAGCACAGAGGAACTAGTGTGTACGTGTAATTGTGAGTCTCTGGCTGGTTTGTCATGACATTGTGCTTGCAAAGGAGTGGGTGGGGAGTGAGAGCGTAATCAAAGAGTTGGAGTCGCCCATTCATGACAGTGAGGAGGAAGGATTTCTTCTGAGGGTAGTGAATCCGTTGAATTCTTTACTGCAGAGAGCTGTAGAGGCTGGGTCATTAAGTATGTTCAAGGCGAGGGCTGCACGGTGGCGCAGTGGTTAGCACTGCTGACTCACGCCGCCGAGGTCCTCGGTTCGATCCCGGCTCTGGGTCACTGTCCGTGTGGAGTTTGCACATTCTCTCCGTGTTTGTGTGGGTTTTGCCTCCACAAGCCAAAGATGTGCAGGATTGGTGGATTGGCCGCATTAAATTACCCCTTAATTGGGAAAAAATGAATTGGGTACTCTAACTATATATTTTTTCAAAAAAGGAAAAAAAAGTAACTATAATTTAACAAAAAAAGGAAAGAAAAGTATGTTCAATGTTGAGATAGACAAAGTGTTAATCAGTAAGGGAATCGAAAATTATGGGGACACGGTGGGAAAGTGGAGTTGAAGGGCAGCACGGTGGCACAGTGGTTAGCACAGATGCTTCACAGCTCCAGGATCCCAAGGTTCAATTCCCTGTCTGTGCGGAGTCTGCACCTTCTCGCCTTGTCTGCGTGGGTTTCCTCTGAGTGCTCTGGTTTCCTTCCACAGTCCAAAGATGTGCAGCTTAGGTGGATTGGCCATGCTAAATTGCCTTTAGTGTCCAAAACGGTTATGTGGGGTTATGGGGTTGTGGGGATAGGGTGGAGATGTAGGCTAAAGTAGGGCGCTCTTTCCAAGGGCTGTTGCGGACTCGATGAGCCGAATGGCCTCCTTCTGCATTGTATATTCTATGATTCTATGATATCAGAGGCCGTGATATCAGAGTGACGGAGCAGACTCAATGGGCCGAGGGCCGACTTCTGCTCCTATGTCTTGTGGCTATAGAGACTGGTTATGTAAATATCAGTAGGGAGATGAGTTGATGTTCAATATATCAGGGAGATATGCTGAAAAACCTATGTAATATATACCAGCAAAGATGATGTAAAGAGCAATGGCCAATGCATGACAATCGTCATTTTTAGCCTGACGACTGGTTTATCAACTCTTGCCGTAAAAATGAAATCAATTGTAGCAACTAAAAATATTTTGATGTTTAGGGTATCTGTAGCCCTTCCATGATACAATTATTTTGGCTTACAAGATAGAATTGTGGTAGCCTTCGAAACACTGGAAACACGCCAAAACAGTAAAAATCTGGACCCATAATCAGGATGTGCCTTAAAACAGCCTGCTTGCTACCACACTGTGTGTTCCTAGGTTTTATATTTTGGAAAGAAGCTGCCAGACACCTGTACTGAGTGGATCTTGGGAACCAGCTTTGGAGGGACTCTGTTTGATTGGTTAACTGGCAATCGATGGGTTGGACAGGGACAGTGTTCTACCTGCTAACAGTCCGTGATTGGTTCTGCATGATGCTTTCTGAGAGAACGTAGCAGAAATGTGTAGACCTTGGAAGTGAAAGGAATGCTCGCTCTCTCTCTCTCTCTCCTGATGGCTGAAGTGAAAGAACGGCTCTATTGTTCTGAAAGCAGTGAGTGCCAGGCATATCCTTTGTTGTGAACCTGAAATGATCCTGAGTCTACAGAGAAGGCTGACAACCTGGCCAGAGAAAACCATCTCAAGCCTAGAAGGAAGAAGTACCAAAATGGAAGCCTGAATTTCAGAAAGACATCAACTGGAAGCCATCCCAGTGCATCAAAGATCTTTATCCTTTGTTTTATTCATATTTTCTTTCCCCATCAACCGCCTTTCCCCTCTATTGTTTGTCTGAGTGTGTGTGTAGAGAGTGGGGATAGCTAGGAAGGGGGCTTGGGAAAGTGGTGTTAGATAGTCAGTTACATTTTCTGTCAGTTTAATTATAATACTGTACATCATAGGAACATAGGAATTAAGAACGGAAGTAGGTAATTCAGTCCTTTGAGTCTGCTCCGTTATTCAATCAGATCATGGCTGATCTCTTCCTGGTCTCAATTCCACCTCTCTACCTGTTCCCCATATCTCTTTAACCCTTTAGTCAAAGTCTGCTTGTGTTAAAGTTACGAACCTGGGGACAGTAGTTTCTCGGGCTCATCCAAAGACCTTGGTTATTTTTAATGAAATCTAATTTCACCTGTGTTGCGACTCTGGATCAGCTTGGGCTGGAATTGACTGTGCACTAGCCCAGGATGTCGTGACACCCTATCACAGACCTATACACAGTGGATTGTTTCGAGATTTGTGCATTTTAAAGGCTGTTAATAATGATTAATTCTAAGGTATTTATTTTAGACCAAATATCCTTGGTTTTACGAGGACTAAATGCACTCTTCATGCACATTCTAGCCAATGTTTTATTGTGTCAGTAATTCACAAATAGAATTGTCACATACTTCTTTGACTAATGAGGGGCGAAATTCTCCGCAACGGCCGACGCCGGCGTGAAACCCGGTGTGTTTCACGCCGGCGTCAGAGGCCGCTCCTCGCCCCCTATTTTCTCCTCCCGGGGGGGGGGGGGGGGGGGGGCTAGGAGCGGCATTGTGGGGAACTCGGCCGCCGGGCCTTGACGCTTCAGGTTGGCCGGCTCCAACCCGCGCATGCGCAGTTGCCGTCTTCCCCTCCGCTGCCCCGCAAGACGTGGCGGCTTGATCTTGCGGGGCAGCGGAGGGGAAAGAGTGCGTCTCTTAGAGACCCGGCCCGATGATCGGTGGGCACCGATCGCGGGCCAGTCCCCTCCTGAGCACGCCCGTGGTGCTTGATCCCCTCTCCGCCCCCCACAGGCCCCACACTTACCTGTCGCGCGCTGTTCACGCCGGCAGCGACCAGGTGTGGTTGCCGCCGTTGTGAACCCGTCGGGGTCGTCAGGCCGCTCGGCCCATCTTGGCCGGAGTATCGCCGGTCGCCGGGAAAAACGGCGAGCGCCGATTCTCCGAGCGGCGTGTCGCAAAACGCGACACGCCATTTTGGGGGGGGGGGGGTGGGAGAATCGTGGGGGGTGCCAGAGCGGCCCTCCCGTGATTCTCCCACCCGGCGTGGGGAGTGGAGAATCGCGCCCCAGTCTAGTATTAATAATTAGCCCCTTGTTATTTTAGAACTAATTGAATAGTTATTTTAGTCCATCAAAAGCCAATTTCAGAATTTTAAGTAGACAGTATAGTCAAAGTTACTTTGAAAGTTTTGTGGACTTTTGTTTCATGTTTGTACAGTTTGTAGCGATTCGTTTATTTTAAAATCTTTTTTTTTTAGTTGTTGGACTCGACATCCAAGATGAAATGGGAAGACATGAAGTTGGCCATATTGATAACTCCATGAAACTTCCTCTAAACAATGGCAAAGGCTGCAGGTTTGAGGGACAGTTCAGTATTAATAAGGTAAGTTTGAAAGGATGTTTTACAAAGTTTAAAAACTGCAAAAATCTTCATGTGTTCAGAAATGTTATGATTCATGTCCAAACTTCTACTACTTGATCGAATAAAGGAAAAACATGAACACAAAGAGGACGGGGGTGATAAAATTTTCACTAGCTTTCTGCACAAATTCCAAACCAGCAGAAATGGTTCCGCACACCTAACTGGCCATGTCCCCAGATTGACATTGCAAGAATCGTCCGATTTGTGTTGGTCAGGAAGACTCTTTAGGCTTACACGCACTAATAGGCATGTTTTTGAAAGGTTTTCCAACTATCTAACTGACAAAGAAACTTGCTAGTGTACACTGAACTATTAAATGGTTCAGTGTGGTATGTTTTAGTAATTTTTCACTGATTTCAAATCTGGTTTAAGTGGAAGACTGGACACAACATGCTTATTTTTGGTGATAAACCCGTTTTCAGCGGCAACAATAAAACTGCACTAGTTTACCAGTCCTAAATACAGGAAGCAATGTCTTTTATGGAAAGGGATAAGTGGTTACATTCTAGTGCTTTGGTTCACAAATTTTAGTTTGTGATTATACTCATTAATTTTTGCAGAAGCTTTGCATTGTCGGGTGAGATATTTTGGCCTCTCCGCGCCGTGTTTCACAGCGGTGGGAGCAGCCCTCCGTTGGCCAGTGGGTGGGATCTTCTGGTCTTGCCGTTGTTGATGGAATCTCCCATTGGATCCACCCCATGCCGCCGGGAAACCCGCAGCAGGTGTGCGCCAATGGCAGGACCGGAAGATCTAACCGGCGTGAACAGCTCGAAGATCTCGCCTGTAATCTAGCCAAGCACATTTTGGGTCCAATTTCATAATGTTTGCCATGTCGGAACTCTACCCCAAACGATTCATAAGAAATCACAGCTTTACTTTTATAAATTTAGAGTAGCCAATTCATTTAAAAAAATTTATGGGGCAATTTAGCATGGCGAATCCACCTACCCTGCATATCTTTGGGTTTGTTGGGGGGGGGGGGGGGGGGGGGGGGGGCAGGCAGAGGGGTGATTATCCCACGCAGACACAGGGAAAATGTGCAAACTCCACACGGACAGTGACCCGGGGCCAGGACCGAACCCAGGTCCACAGCAGCGTGAGGCAGCAGTGCTAACCATGGCGCCACCATTCCGCCCTCAATCACAGCTTTTAAAAAAGCGCACAAAGCCATGCCTCATGCAACAATTGTGAGGATTTTTGAATTGTAGACATTAAGGGAGGAACCAAATTGTATAAACAAGGAGATTTGTTCAGTTTAATGCATGATCACAAATGATTTCTGAATCAAAATATCAGATATAAAAATCAGAACAAACCATATGTCATAGGAAAGGTTTCTCAGTGATTGGATCTGTTCATTTTACTGCGTTTGCAGAAAATAATCAAATTGATTTGAACTGGAAAAGATAAAGTGGACTAAACTAGATTCTGTTGTTAGGAAGCGATCGGCGCATAAATTTATGATAGGTCAAATAGCATCCCTTCTGTGGAACTTTATGTGGTTGACCCATCCTTTTAATTAATTGGAATATTTATTTGGTTTGGAAATATGTACGCCTACTTCTGTTTACTTAAGTGACAAAAAGTAATAGTTTCATAACTCGATTTTATGCTGCAGTAAAAGGTCTATACCAGCTGCACTGTTTTGTTCAGGAGAATAATTTACTGTATGCGCTATTAAAGTGAGGTAATGGGGTTTTACTCAATATGTTTCCAAGTCTTGACTCATCAGTAATCTTGTGAATCAAAATTTCTTTGAGTTGCCGTACCTCACTATCAAATCCTGATCCAGCGACTGGTCGACCACAGGCAACACTTTATTTTTTGTAACTGCCCTTGTGACTTAGATTACTTGTGTAAAGGATATTGAGTCATATGGTAGGCATCTTTCTCTTTGTCTTGATCAAGCCAGTAAAGTGTAAGGTAAATGCTATTTAATCTTCCGATAACTTTGAGTGACTTGGAAATTGTTTGCTGTTTAGGAGTGGCAACTTTTGACTAATCACTGAATTTTTTTTAATGATGGGTCCATATAGGTAATATTAGTCAGTAAATGCAGGTCTCAAATTGGAGCGTGACGAATGTACACTGATGCCCGCTAATGCTTATCCTAAAGACAGTGAGAAATATCTTGCTATAGTCTAAACCATCGTTATTTCACCAGATGTCAGCTGATGCCAATGGAGTAGGATCACGTCATTACCTTCAGGAGTGGAGAGGAATAAATAAAATGTGGACTTGATCGCAAACGCTGGCACACATGAATCAGCCTGATAATTCCCTCAGTATGCTGAAACAGAAAGCAGCATCTTGATAGATGTCCCGATGAGTAATGATTCAACCCCTCCATTTGAAACCTGGCATGACTTTGCTTAATGACTTCTGTACGTCACATGCTTACAACCAGTCTGTATAGAATCAGTGGCCAAATGTCAGGAATTTCTACCCTCATTGAGTAGTTTAAAGCTATCAAAATGAATGCAGTACAAATTGTACTCTGTTTTTGACAGCATTTATTTATGACTTGTGTTTTGTTTAATATAATATTTTTTTAAATTTCAAGAATGAAAAATGTTTATGAAATGTCTGCGTGGGTTTCTCTAGGTGCTCCTACAAAGATATGCAGGTTGGGTAGATTGGCCATGATCAATGCACGGGGTTACGGGGAGTGGGTCTAGGTAGAATGCCTTTTTGGAGGGTGGGTACAGACCCAATGAGCCACTGGCTGCCTACTGCACTGGAGTGATTCTATGGAAAATTGAAACATACTCATTTGTCGCCTATTATTTAAAATTACATTGATTGAAAATTGTGTGAAGGGTAGTGGTTCAGATTCTGCGTTGATAATAACAGTGAGGCGAATGGCGCTCGCCTATATTACAGTAAATCAGATACCAACTTCTGCTATCCACCCATCTGGAATTTGCTGTCGGGGATACCTGCTCCTCCACAGGGTGCACTGTCGGAGTCCTTTGCTGATGATTCAATATTGAAAGACATGCAATGGCATATATAGCTTCAACGATTTGCTCACTAGAAAGACATCATTAAAAATTAGGGCTGGTGCACTTAGGAGCAGATAATTTTTTAATGATGTAATAATTGATAGCTGATGCCAAGCAACCTCTCTGGTCCTGAAAATGTAAATTTCATTTTGACTCTCGCCCCTTCAAAAATTCATAAGTGTTGGAGATTGTTTTAAAAATGATGAACTCTCTTTACTTTTCCTGGCTGAGTCTTAACCCTGGTTAAGACTCTTTTCTGGTCTTTATTTCTCTTATTGTATGTGATCTATAACTAATTTGCATGTCACAGTTGGGATTCTTTAACCTGGTTGAAGAGCTTTGCTGCATTTTTTGCCTTACTCACAGATGCCGTGTGGAGAACACTGTGCTGGATCAGACACCTGATTGCAGCACGTCTCCACTCTAAAGCCCATGAAAACCTTGTGGGCGGCAGTCAGAATGTTAACTGTAAGCGGCATTCATTTGGTGCTAACCGCAAAATCTGGACCAAAACCTTTAGTTGGATTTAAATATAACATTTTGCTCCTCTCCAACCCACCCCTGTGTTAAGCGTTCTGTATTTTTGTTCACTCGCTTATTTTGCATTTGTACATTAAGTGTAATTCTGGGGTTAAGTTGTTTTGTGTAAGCAAATAAATATGTCTTTGTTAGGTTCCAGGCAATTTCCATGTATCCACACACAGTGCCACCGCGCAACCAGATAGTCCAGATATGACTCATGTAGTGAACAAACTGACATTTGGTGAAATAATAGAGGTAAGTGCATTCTTCTCCTTTAAAATCATTGCCATTCTCAAGACCGATTTTTAAAAACCCTGCCCAATGTGGCAAGTGAATGTTACTCTTTCATCAGATTTAACTGCCAGTATCAATGAGGTCTAGAAACCCTTGGTTTGCCGGTGTTTCTTCAATTCCAAACTTATTATATTGGGTAGACTTGTTTCGTAGGTTTTCACCTCTCACACATTTTGATGCTACTGAATGAAGAATTTGCTTTTTGTCATGGCAGTGATTTATGGTCAGATTCACATAATTCAAGATGCTTTGGCATAACTTACAAAATTGGACATGCTAGGTGTCTCCATCTCATTGACTTAAAAACTATTTTCTAACTGCTTATGGCATATCCTTCTTTTGACATTTTGTTTAGGGTTCCCTGCTTCACAGCCTTTAGGTTTTTAATTAAAAAAAATTAGATTGCCTGAGCAGAATCCTGATCCAAAAGCTTCTGTCCCCCTTTCCTTGTCTTTATGTTAGATCTCTCACTGCTCACAGCCAAAAAAATGGATCCATGACCAATAAAACAGTGTGCTTGGTATGTCAATGATATGTCAATACATTATTGAGCCAAGCTAACAAATTGTTTATAATACACGGACTATTGGGTAAATATTCAGCTAGCTCATTATCATCCGAACTGCCCATTATTTTTCACACTATATAGGGCAGCATGGTGGCGCAGTGATTAGCACTGCTGCCTCATGGCGCCGAGGACCCAGGTTCGATCCCGGCCTCGGGTCACTGACCGTGTGGAGTTTGCACGTTCTCCCCGTGTCTACGTGAGTCTCACCTCACAACCCAAAGAAATGTGCAGGGTAGGTGGATTGGCCACGCTAAATTGCCCCTTAGTTGGAAAAAAAGAATTGGATACTCTAAATTTAAAAAATAAACCTTTCACACTTTTTTTTATATACACAAACCTCACACAATTTTTTTATATGCACAAACCTATTATGTTTGATAAGCCAGTCAAAGCAACACTTTATCCTGTGAAAAGCTAGCAAACACTTAAGTGCAGCACCTGAGAGAGTGCCACACTCAGAGGTACTGCTCTGACTCCTTTAAGAGTGAATTGTGGTATTGAGGTGCGCTACATTCAGGTAACTTAATTGGACTTTAATACCTGAGAAAGGGCTGATAGTTCTCCTAGTGTCAAATAACCAATATTCATCGGACTATCTGACCGTTAATCCGGTGACTGTGAGATTTGTCTGTTCACACTTCAGTGAATCAAAAAGAAATATTTTTATTGAAATGATCTATGAGAGTCAGGATAAAGTGCCATGTAATTCATGGTTTGTCCTTTAATTTAAATCCAATGATGATGAAATAGAATGATGCTGGTATCTGAGAGAAGGGAACTGGCTGAGGGGTATAATTCACTACAAGTACCATTTTTCCTTTAAAAGTTTATCCTTTGCATGGAATTCAACGGCATGTTCATCTCCAGTGATTCAGAAATAACTTGTGGATATTCGTTTCTTTGTGAAAGTTGCTCTATAAGTATTTATTCTAGAATTGCAGCAGGGGCATTTGTCTTATACGAGTAAATTGACCACCTTCAGTAAAAGAACACAGCACGTTAGCGAGCAACAGATAAAGAAATGCAAATTAAAAGTTAACGTATCCATCGGACCTCTGATCTGTCGAGTACTTAAGCAGCTAATCCTGGGGCTGATTCCCAGATTACGTATGGAGCAGGAGGAAAATGGAAACAGAAAATAGATTTAAAGTTTGCATAATTCTTTAAATGTAACTTTCTGTTTTGTATACTTTAATAGTATTGGTGACGACAGGAAGTAGAGAGGAAATAGAATGGAGATAAGGACAAGCTGAGCATAAATATATCTATGATGAAGCAGCCAGGCATTGCAAAGACCCAGGATAGTATTTGCAAGCAGGTAGAATTGTAGTAGATGAAATTCAGTACAGGTCTTGCATGTTGGAATAAAACATTTGGGAACATGATTTGAAGATGTTAAACCTGCTACGAGAGAAGCTGAAAGATGCCTTTGATTGTTACATGATTAGTAATGGGGGGGGGGGGGGGGATCTGATCCTCGAACCTGGACCAGGTGCAGGTGTCTGAACCCTGCCCAGTGTTGGGAGATTCTTTTCGAATCCGGTGATGGGGAAGGTCCAATCTCTAACCCTGCAGGGGATAGGGAGTCGGGAGGGACGTTTTTGAAGGTGGAGGAGTTTGGAAGGGCAGAAGGAAGCACTCCTGTCCCTCCTGGCTCGCAGGGAGTGTCATGAAGGCATTTGCCTTCTCCTTCAGGCTGTTTCAACCTTCCTGTTGCTGCTAAGATGTCCTGAGACCTAAGATTATTGACGGGCTACACTCAATAACTTGACTGGCCACAATTAAACCTGAATCTGAGGCTTTCACCCTCATTATATTTGAAATGACAACCCGCCTCCTGGGAGTGTGTTGGCTGGCGGGCCTTGTCTTGTCCTGCCTCAGTGAAACCTGCAAGTTGGTGGCTTGTTGCTGACTTCCCTATGTGCTTGGACTGTTTGCCAATTTAAAATTCCAAAACTACTGCCCTGACCAGATCCCTTTCACTCAGCTCCATCCACCCGCGCCCCCCCCCCCTCCCCCCAGCCAATTATGACTGAAAACAGAATATTTACTACATATGTTGAAAGGTCTTAATAAAAGAGGAAAAGTCTCCTGAGCACTGTCAGCTGCTTCAAGTTAAATGAATGTTACATTAAACATGAGGAAATTATTTCCAAAGCCAGTATGTTTATGGATAAAAGTTACCCTTGTTTGGTTTCTTCAGGTTAAAAATGTTCAAGCTGCTTTTAATGCCCTAGCCAGAGCGGATAAACGTAGCTCAAATCGTAAGTATTTGCATGAGTCAGTTTAGATGCTTGACTTTAATTTTACTTCTCGTATTATTGCATTAAAAAGTGTGACTAGTAAATTACATTTCAAGGAAACAATTCAGCTGTGATCTACAAATTACCACAAGGTAATTTGGAATACCTACTGAAACATTGGACAGAGTCTTCTACTGTCTCTTGCGGCAGGCTGGGCATGGCATGTAATTAGGTGAGATGGTGGCGAACTGGAATCCTGCCTCCTCCAGAATCAAGTTCTGAGCAGGAAGTCTCAAGGTCGGCCTTCCTGCCTCACTGCCTATTGAGGCCCTTAAGTGGTCTTGTCCTGCCGCTGCTGGTATTAACCAACTTAGAGTCACTTCCAGTCCTTGCTGCCAATGCCATCCCCTCAATCCCTAACAAATTTCACCTGAGGCCTGGGTTGCTCTGCGATCCTGGGACTCCGCGAGGTGTTTTGCCTGCAACAGCCACTGCTTCCCTGTAGCACTGCTGAGCACAAGAGTTACTGGCCTCTGATCAATAGGTGAGACTTCAACCCCCGGGGTCTTGTTTGGCGTGCCTTCCTAAAAATAGGCAGCTCGGGTCTCTTACTGGCTCCCCAGCTGGCAGGTGGAACCCCCTGATGAGATTCTGCCGTCGTTTGTGAATAGTGCAGAAAATTCAGTTCCTGTTCCTTGCTGCTGTGATTAGTAGAGCTTTTCCGTGATTCATTAAATTCCGACCTACTATTATTTATTGCTGGACCAACTTGTGGATGTCTGAAAAATGGACTTGCTGTTTCTGCAGTGCCTTCAACCGTGCCCTGCACTAATTTAACCTGGCAGTCGCTTTGTGTAAATCAAGTTATCTGATCTAACAGTTCACTTTCAAGCAATCCAGCCAAATAGGACCAGAAATGGAGCCGCCTGTGTGGATATTTTGAGTCTAGAGTAATGGTTCCCACTCCCTGATTAACATGTTGGAGGGTACATGAGCAGTTTGAGAAGATCAAACCCCACCAAATGTGGCTGGCAGCATTGTCTGCAACTATTGTGAGTTGCTGGTGCTTGTACTGCTGTTGAATAGTCCCGTGCCACCTGGGTGCCAGATATCGATGCTTAAAATTTTATTTTCACTAAATTACCCAGTTGGAATTGTGTCCTAATTGCTTCAGTGGTGATTCAGTCTTCCTCACATTTTTATTTAAAAATCTACTGAAGGCAAGTCCTCTGGTTGGTTACACTAATCATAACATGGCAGATGATGGGGAGTCGATCATAGTACCTGTATTTCGGTGAAATACTGCAGATTTTTAAGGTGTGGTGGCCGCAGTGAGGTAAACAAAGAAAATATACTGCTCCCTGTGCCTTTGGCTATGCACTTTGACAAAATATTACTCATAATCCTTCTCAAAGTGCTAAGGTCTTTGTTGGAGCTGTCAGTGTGGTAATGATGGTAATTTACTTGGAGATTGTTATTCCTTGTCTTTTGGACAAGCCAAAACTGAAACTCTTAATTAGCTTTTCAAATCATATATTGTAAAACCCAGAGTACGAGTCACGCTTTGATTCATATCTAGAAGCAAATAACCGTTTAGGTCGGTGTTGCTGTTTATTTTTGTACCTTGAGTGATAGGTTAAAATTGTTACATATAAATGACATACCATAATACCTCTAGGAATCCAGTTGAAAAGTCTTCACTAAATATTGCAATGTAACCATTTGGCTCTCTTTGCTTTCACACAGCTCTTGCTTCACATGACTATGTATTGAAGATAGTCCCCACAGTATATGAAGATTTAAAGGCAAATCAACGCTTTTCCTATCAGTACACAGTAGCACAAAAGGTAAGGTGACTGCGTTTTAAGGGGGTTTTAGGAATGTAAGATTATGCTCCCATATAACTTCAATTCAAATTGATGTAGAATAAATACTATTCTCATATGAGTGATGCCAGACTAACTTTTTAAACATTAGTTTATGAAGTATGGATGTCGCTGACTGGGCCAGCATTTGTTACCCATCCCGAATTGCCCTTGATGGGCCATTTGGTCTCCGTCTGCACTGAAGGGAGTCTGTGAACTGAGCTAGACCACTTTAAAGGTCAACTGCATTGCTGTGGTTCTGGAGTCACATCTAGCCAGAGGAGAATGATTTCCTTCCCTAAAGATCATTAGTGAATCAGATTGATATTTACGATAAACAGCAATGGTTTCATGCCCAATTTTAAAAAAAATTGGATTTAAGTTTCACCATCTGCCATGGTGGGATTCAAACCCGGACCTCCAGAGCATTACCCTGGGTCTCTGGATTATTAATCCAGTGACAGTAACACTGTGCCAACACCTCCATATATTGTTCTATCCTCTCTGTTCTACATTATTTTCTCACTTAAATTTCACATTCCACATTAGCGGTTATACTAAGTAATGGATGCAATTTAATGGGAAAAACACAGAGTCCCATTTTGGGTGCGTTTAGTGGAGTATTTCTAGGTGACTGTAGCGGCGAAAGCGAATCCGCTATAAAAAGGGACATTGGGTTTCATTTTGGCCTTGACGAGGAATGCCGTGCCAAGGCTGCACTTGCCTTCATTTCACATGAAGAGATCGGCGTGCCAGTTTTAAATGCTGCCTTGATCTCTCAACCCCCCCTCCCCGGTCTCTGCTCTATACCCACACCCATGCCCCAACTTACTTGTTAGGGGGTCCTTGAACCCCACCTGATAAGGGCAGGACACTCCCTGGCAGTGCCACCTGGGCACCCTGGCAATGTCCGTGTGACACTGCATGGTGCCAAGATGGCAGTGCTAGGGTGCGCGGCTGGCAGGGGTACTGCCCGGGTACCATCCTACCCAGAGCTCAACTGCCCAGCGGCCTCCGGTGGCTGTGCTGTTACGCCTGGTCCACTTTTCTTGGACCAGTACTGAACAGCACCATGGCGAGGTCTCCCAGGCACTGGTGTCGAATCCCGAGCCTTGGGAGACTCCGGCACAGACAATTTCAAGAAAGACTAACTGCTCACTTAAATATGCAAATCTGGACCCAGCCCAGTGAGGGTGAGATCCAGATCGCAATGTCTCGAGGCATCCTGAGGTCTCTTGGGGACTGCGAGGCCTTTCCACTGGCGCGAATATTTATTTGCCTATTTTGGGACTTGGAGGTAATTAATTAGGCTCGTATTCAGTATAACAGAACTGAAGGGTGATGCCTTGGCAGAGGTGACATCCTTTTAATGAAATACCACACCAGAGTTTACATTCCTGTCTCAAAAATTCAACTTGACATTAAATTCTCTTAGCCAATCCTCTCCTTCAACGATCACTCGCGAACGAGTATGATTGTCCACGTGTCTTGGTCATGGGTTCTGTGAGTTCTTGAATGAACGATGAGCCTGATCCTTCAGCAGCATCTCCGACCGCACACTTGGCAGGTGTTTCCGGGAGATGGGATTGGTCCTTGGACTCTAGATCACTGGTATTCCTTTCTCAGGCTCTTTTTCTGGACCTTCTCTTACCATCAGGTGCTCTCAAAGAATGTGTCCCTTTAGTCAGGAGATTCCTCCAAGTAGGTCTTCTGAGCAAGGGTCTTCCAGGCACTGACGTCTGTGATGCATTTCTTGAGGTAAGCTTTTAGGGTGCCTTTAAATTGCTTACTTTGTCCTCCTCTGGTTTGGAAGCTTTCCTTGAGCTGGACAAAGAAGATTTGCTTTGGCAATCGTGAATCTGACCTCCTAAGCACGTGGTAGGCCCAGCGGATTTGGTTTTGGATGATCGGGGCTTCAAAGCTGGTGCTTTTGGCTCTTTCAAGGATGCTGATTTTCATATGCCTGTCCACCTAGCTGATGCAGAGAATCCATCTCAGACAGCATTGATGGTATCTCTCCAGGACCTTGTGGTGACGTCTGTACGTGGTCCAAGTTTCTGACCCATATAGAAGAGCTGGGAGGACAACTGCCTTGTACGTGGGGATCTTGGTATCAGCACGAATGTTGAGGTCGTCAAAGATTCTCGTCCTTAGGCATCCAAAGTCGGCGCTCGTGAATTGGATAAAATGTTGGATCTGCACATCAATGTCAGTCTTAGATGAGAAGTGGCTCCCCAGGTAGGGGAAATGTTCTGTGTTTGGGAGGGTTTTCTATTGATTTTGATGGAGGGAGAGACCGGATCTTGCCTTGGGGCGGGTTTGTAAAGGACTTGAGCCATCTTGAGATTGAGGCTGATTATTTGGTATGCTTTCGCAAAGACGTCAAGTGTAGCTTGGAGATTCTCTTGAGATCAGAAATGACATTGGCATCCACTCACTGAAGTTCCATCAGTGATGTCAGTGTTATTTTCTTCTAGGATTTCAACTCGTTGAGGTTGAAAGGTTTTCCATCCATCCTGTAGAAAATGTCCACTCCACTGTGAAGCTAGTTTTTGACCAGGTGAAGGATAGGGGCAATGAAAATGGAGAAAAGGGTGGTGGTGTTGATGACACATCTCTGCTTGACTCCAGTCTTGTCCTTTAAGATTTCTGTCTTATTTCCATCGGAGAGGACTGTTGCCGAAATATTGTTCTGGAGGAGGATGTCGATGAATTTCTATGGACGAGCTGGCCTTTGACAGGGTCTTGCGTAGCACTTCCCAATTGACTGAGTAAAAAACCTTGGTTTGATCGACAAAGGCCATTTAGAGTGGTAGATGTTGCTCGTGGCATTTCTCTTGAAGTTTGCGAGTGGTGAAAATCACGTCCATTGTTCCACGATTTGGTCAGAAGCCACATTGGCTTTCCGGAAGGATATCTTCAGAAACTGGGAGAAGGCAGCTCGCGAGGATTTGGATATTGATCTTCCCGGCGATAGACAGTAGGGAGAATCCTTGCTGGTTCCACAGTCCATTTGTCTCCTTTGTTGAAGTTGGTAGCGATGATGCATACCCAAGGTCAGCAGGGATTTTGTCTCTGTCCCAGATTTCCAGGAGAAGCTGATGGAGATGACAGGCGATTTCTTCTCTTCCAAGTTTGAAAATCTCTGCTGGAATACCATCCATTCATGTGGCCTTTCCATTCTTCATGTGTTTAATGGTGGCTTTGGCTTGATCCACACTTGATGGGAGTGGACTCCAAGATCATCTTTGATGAGGAGTAGGGGAATTTCCTCAAACGCGTCCTCATCTATGATTGTAAGACAGTTGGAGTTATTTGAAGTGTTCTCCCATGGAAGGCTGATATTTTCTCTGTCTCTCAAAAAGCTCTTGAGATGAGCTCTTACTCTGCACTGGTTTGAGGTCTAGGATGTTGGGTCCATATATTGTCTTGGTGGCACTGAAGAAGCCGCGGGTGTCACGCTCGTCAGCGAGGAGTTGTAGCTCCTTCGTTTTCTCAGTCCAGCATTGGTTCTTGTTTTCCACAGTTCTTCTTTGTACCTCCACCTTTGCTATTTGATGAGTTCTCCTCTTTGCTTTGCTGGTAATATTGTTTTTCCAGAGGTGGAGAGCTTTCCTCCTCTTGTCGATGAGGTATTGAATGATGTGGTCATTCTCGTTGCACCAGTCATGGTGTTTCTTGGTCTTGTAGCCAATCATTTCTTCACAGCTTGAGATGATGGCTGTTATCAGTTCTTTCCAATTTTCCTCCACTGCATTAGAAAAGACACGTTGGAGATTTTGGTGAAGACGTTGTTGAACGTTCACCAGCATTATTGGCTCTTGAAGCTGCTCAAAGTTGACCTTTTTTCTGAGCTTCTTCATCTTCCTCTGCTTCTGGTGAAGTTTGATGGACATAGAGGAGCAGATGAGTTGGTGGCCTGTCCAACAGTCATCTGCACTGCTCATTGCTTTGGTAATGAGACCATTCTTTTGGTCACGGGTTCGAACGATAACATAGTCGGTCATATGCTACTGCTTTGTCGTTGATGTCCCGGGAAATCTTGAGCTTATTTGTTTGTAGAAGAATGTGTTTGTAATGACAAATTGGTGTTTCTTGCATTTGATGAGCAGGAGAACCCCAATTCCCAACTCCTTCTACTTTTCAGATGGTTCCTTTCCAGAGTTGGGAGTCCTTTCCAACCCTGGCGTTGAAGTCGCCATGGAGGAGGATCTTGAATCCTTAAGAATGTTGGAGAATGTGTGTCCAGGCTGAAGTAGAAGCTTTCTTTGGACTCGACATTGGTTCAAGGGTTGAGGCCTAGGCACTCACAACCATTGCCTGCTGGTTCTTGACAAGTTGTAGACAGAGGGTCATGAGGCATTTGTTGATGCCGACAGAGAGCTATGAGAGTCAGTTCATGAATTTGTTCTTGATGGCGAATCTAATTGCTGGGCTGATCCTTGGGTTCTCCTCTCCAGAAGGTGTAACCATCGCCTTTTTCCCTCAGTTGCCCATCGCCTGTTCTTGCAGGGCAGCAACATCAATGTTGATGTGCCTGGGTTCACGGGCAGCAAGGGCAATTCTCTGCTCCAGTCGATTTTTTTTTTTTTGCTCGTTATACATGCGGGTTTTACATTCCAGGTTCCAAAATTAAGTATAACTTTGATATCCGGTCAGCACGGTAGCACAGTGGTTAGCACAGTTGCATCACAGCTGCAGCGTCCCAGGTTCGATTCCTGGCTTGGGTCACTGTCTGTGCGGAGTCTGTACGTTCTCCCTGTGTCTGCGTGGGTTTCCTCCGGGTGCTTCAGTTTCCTCCCATAGTCCAAAGATGTGCAGGTCTGGTGGATTGGCCATGATAAATTGCCTTTAGTGTCTAAAAAAGGTTAGTTTGGGTTATGGGGATAGGGTGGAGGCGTGGGCTTAAGTAAGGTGCTCTTTCCAAGGGCCAGTGCAGACTCTGAATGGCCTCCGTCTGCATTGTAAATTCTATGATCCTTATTGCAGACAGATGAGCCTGCTGGATTTGGTTTTCCAGCCAGGTTGGCGATGGAATAGACTATATTTAGGACACCTTTTCTAGCGCTATCCTTATGTGGGGAGAGCACCCCCCTGGTTGCGCGCATCATGTTTTGCAGGGGTGGAGGCAGCCTGCCATTGGCCGTTGTCGTCGGGGTTTTCCGTTGTTTATACCCTGTGCCGGTGGGGAACCCAGAAAACCCTGCTCACGGGAATGGCAGTAAAATCCTGTCCATTGTGTGTGTGTGTGTGTGTGTGATGCACCTTTGAGCTCTTTGCAAGAAGTGTGAATCTGCGATATAAATTCAGTCTAGTCCTTGCCCCTTCTGGATACCAGTGATTGAAATGAATAAATAAAGTGAAAAAAGCTTTTAATGTTTGTCAAAAGTTGGTTAATGCTTAGTTTTTGTATATTTCAGGAATATGTGGCATACAGCCATACAGGCCGCATTATACCTGCCATCTGGTTCCGATACGACCTCAGCCCAATTACTGTAAAATATGTTGAACGGCAACAGCCATTATACAGGTTTATTACAACAGTAAGTGGACACTTATTAATCTTGGTGATGTAAATGCTTAACTGTATACCATGCAGTCTGGATCATACCATGTAGCATATCACAAATACAAAAGCAATTGGGTAGCTGATGTATAAGCCAACATTCTGATGGTATTTTTCGTTTTTCCAGTGACCTTGGTATGATTCGATCTGAATTGAGAAAATCAGATCAATGCACTTTCACTTAATAAAGAAGATTTGAGCTGATATTTCAAAGCTCTCATGCTCATGCTGTGGGTTAGTTATTAATAGCCTTGTGGTTTTCCAGTGCAGCATTTGGGGACTCGATGGGTATTTCCTCTGACTCAAAGGTTCTTGATATGGGTTCTTTGCCGAGAGATTGCTTTGGAGGTTCCTTTACCAATACAGCTTATTTTATTTTTAACTCTGTACAAAACCATTCAGAATTTTTGATATTACTCATTGAATAAAGTGAATTTGCAATGTTAGTGTCAACTAGGTCAAGAGAAGTAATAAAATTAATGTATTGATTTTTTAAAAAATTAAATCTTGGTGTAGAGCATTCCACATTCATCTTTCATAATCGGGTCTTCAGTTTAAATCTTGTCTGGAATAATGAAAGAGAACTTTTTAATCTGTTGGCTAAAAGGATTTTATATGGGGAGAAAAAAGTGTGGGAAATGTGGATGTTATTGAGCATAAAACTGTAACAGATTTGTCCTCTAGTTTGTCAGTAAATTCACTCAGATGTTACAGGATGGCGAGTGTGTCGAAAGGAGGATTTTGGGAAAATTGGATAATAAATGTATTGGTCAATTTAAGGGATAAAAGCCCGAATTGGTGTATGATTGATTGCAGAGGTCCTGTTTTTTTTTAGAGGGTTCTGTTTTGCAGGTCCTGGGAGGTTTTAGCAGCCAGAAGTGAAATTGACAGAAGAATGTGTTTTTCAGTGTGATCTGACTGACGACAGAGCCCGGGGAGATAATTTGCTTTCAGTCTCTGGAAAGTTCATTTGTTTTTCAGCTTCATGAGATGATGTCAGTGCTGGGTAGAGCTAAGGAAGAGGCAGACATTTTGAGAAAGCTTTTGGGGAGAAGAGTTTGATCTTCCAGCCCTTGTATTTTTTGTTGGACCACAAGTAAAGGACGTTTTCTTTCCCAGTGGGATAGTTTAAAAAAGAATAATATTTTAAATGAGGACAGTCTTGTCTGAAGATGTGGAAGGGGCTGAAACCAACCCAGTGAAGCAGCTATTTGAAGATATTCAGCCAGAGTCTCAAGGAGTTCTAACAAGAGCCAGAATCTGGGGCGAAATTCTCTGCAGACCGTCGTAACGCCGATTTCCGGCGAGGAAAATCGGTGTACATGACTCCGGCGTCGGGGCCTTCTTTTAGGCCGCTATTCTCCGTTCCCGGAGGGGCCAGATGCTGACTGACGCAATACGCGTCAGTTTCACCAGCTGCGGAAGTGGTGAGACCCGGCGTTTTTTGGAGGAGGAGAGAGACAGACCCGGCATTTGGGGGGGGGGGGGGTTCCGGCATTTGGGGGGGGGGGGGGTTCTGACATTGGGGGGGGGGGGGGTTGCGGCATCGGGGGGGGGGTTGCAGCATCGGGGGGGGGGGGGTTGCGGCATCGGGGGGGGGGGGTTGCGGCATCGGGGGGGGTTGCGGCATCGGGGGGGGGTTTGGGGGCAGCGGCGTGCAGAGAGGGGAGGGCGACGGATGCCCGGGGCCAACGGTACTGTCGCCCCCCCCCCCTCTGTACGCCGCTGCCCCCTACCCCAACCACCCCCCCCCCCTCACCACCCCAACCTCCCTCCCCACCACCCCTAACCCCCTCCCCACCACCCCTACCCCCCTCCCCACCACCCCTACCCCCTCCCCACCACCCCTACCCCCCTCCAACGCCGCCCCCCCATCTCTCGCAATGCCGCAACCCCCCCCCCCTCAACGCCAGGTCCCCCCCCCTCAACGCCGGGTCCCCCCCCTCAACGGCGGTACCCCCCCCTCAACGCCGGTACCCACACCCCGTCCCCCTCCCTCTGAAGGCCGGTACCCACACCCCCCCTCTCTCCTCCTCCCCCCTTCCTTCCTCCTCCCCCCCTTCCTTCCTCCGTCCCCCCTTCTTCCTCCTCCCCCCTTCCTTCCTCCGTCCCCCCCTTCCTTCCTCCCCCCCCTTCCTTCCTCCCCCCCCCTTCCTTCCTCCCCCCTCCTTCCTTCCTCCCCCCCTTCCTTCCTCCGTTAGTGGGGGGGGGGGGTGCGGCATTAGTGGGGGGTGGGGGGTGGCGGCGTTGGAGGGGGGTAGGGTTGGTGAAGGGGGTAGGGGTGGTGAGGGGGGGGTTGGGGTAGGGGCAGCGGCGTGCAGAGGAGTGGGGCGACGGATGCCCGGGGCCAACGCACCGTCGCCCCCCCTCTGCACGCAGCTGCCCCTACCCCAACCCCCTCCCCTCACCACCCCTACCCCCTTCACCACCCCTACCCCCCTCCAACGCCGCACCCCCCCACCCCCCACTAACGCCGCACCCCCCCCCCCCCACTAACGGAGGAAGGAAGGGGGGGAGGAGGAAGGAAGGGGGGGAGGAGGAAGGAGGGGGGACGGAGGAAGGAAGGGGGGGAGGAGGAAGGAAGGGGGGGAGGAGGAAGGAAGGGGGGGAGGAGGAAGGAAGGGGGGAGGAGGAAGAAGGGGGAGGAGGAAGGAAGGGGGAGGAGGAAGGAAGGGGGGAGGAGGAAGGAGGGGGGGGAGGAGGAAGGAATGGAGGGAGGAGGAGAGAGGGGGGGTGTGTGGGTACCGGCCTTCAGAGGGAGGGGGACGGGGTGTGGGTACCGGCGTTGAGGGGGGGAACCCGGCGTTGAGAGGGGGGGGGGTTGCGGCGATGAGGGGGGGTTGCGGCGTTGAGGGTGGGGGGTTGCGGCGTTGCGAGAGATGGGGGCAGCGTTGGAGGGGGGTAGGGGTGGTGGGGAGGGGGGTAGGGGTGGTGGGGAGGGGGGTGGTTGGGGTAGGGGGCAGCGGCGTACAGAGGGGGGGCGACGGTGCGTTGGCCCCGGGCATCCGTCGCCCACCCTCTCTGCACGCCGCTGCCCCCAAACCCCCCCCCCCCCGATGCTGCAACCCCCCCCCGATGCCGCAACCCCTCCCCCCCCCCCCCCGGATGCCGCAACCCACCCCCCCGATGCCGCAACCCCCCCCCCCCCCGGATGCCGCAACCCACCCCCCGATGCCGCAACCCACCCCCCGATGCCGCAACCCACCCCCCGATGCCCCCCCCCGATGCCGCAACCCCCCCGGATGCCGCAACCCACCCCCCGATGCCGCAACCCACCCCACGATGCCGCAACCCACCCCCGATGCCCCCCCCGATGCCGCAACCCCCCGGATGCCGCAACCCACCCCCCGATGCCGCAACCCCCCCCGATGCCGCAACCCCCCCCGATGTCGCAACCCTCCCCCCCGATGCCGCAACCCACCCCCCCCGATGCCGCAACCCCCCCCCCCCCCGATGCCGCAACCCACCCCCCCCCCCCCCCCCGATGCCGCAACCCACCCCCCGACACTGAACGGCGTCAACCATCATCAATGGTTGACGCCGTTTTAAAGCAACTATGATTTTCGCCGACGTGACCCGTGGCCACGTCGGCGGGACTTCGGCCCATCTGGGCCGGAGGTTTGTGGAATCTAAAAAAAAAATGAAATCCCACCGGCGCCAGCTGTTTTCAGAGGCTGCCGGCGGGATTTGCACAGCACCGGTTTTTGGCCGGTCAGAGATTTAAAAACCCTGCGGGAGCGGGAATAACGCCGCTGCCGGCCGATTCTCCGACCCTGCGTGGGGTTGGAGAATCCCGCCCCTGTTCTGTAAAGCAAGTATTACTTTATGCCATGCCGGTTTAAACCTGGAACGAGAGCTGTATCTTTCTTTTCTTGTTTAATGGAGAATTGAGTCGTAGTGTTTCGGGGGTAATTGTAAGCTGTTATCTTTGGGTGTGAAGTTAATGAGTTTAATATTGTATTCATTGAAAAAAAGGTTCCAATGAAGGGGCAATTTAGCGTGGCCAATCCCCCTGCCCTGTACATCTTGGGGTTGTGTGGGTGAGACCTATGCAGACATGGGGAGAACGTGCAAACTCCACATGGACAGTGGCCCAGGTCCAGTGCTAACCAATGGACGCCCCCCTCCCCCCACCATACCGCCCCTAATATTGTATTCCTAATAATGTTTTGTTTTAAAATACCAAATCCCTATTTCTTCTTGTAATCACTCCTGGAGTGAATCATTCTTTCTGGAGCGAATCAGACTTACAAAATAAACTATAATATTGGGGTTTAGGTCCTGTATCCTAGCCACTTTTGGGGTCTGGTCTGGGATTGCAATACTAGTGTGGGAAATTGAAGGTTATACTCATATAACAGGAGGGCCCCTGTGTTGTGACTGAATTTAAGGAAAGTTTTCCATAACACCTCACTACTTTAGCTGACTTTGCTTAATGCTGGTACTTGGGGCCAATATTTCGCTATGAAGTGAGTAGCTCAATTTGGAAAATTACCAGCCTGAGAAGACCTGGTTAAAACCCGATTAAACTTGAATGGTTAAAAGTACCTGATCCCCCGGATTTGATTGTTACTCTTAAGTTACTTTCAAACTTCAGCCCCAGTGACCCTTGGATTTGGCTGATAACTTACAACCCCCCCCCCATGTGGTTGGTCCTTCTGGCATGAATTGTAGATCTACGAGCCAGATCGACTGTCCTAACCTTTCTTGATGCCATGCCAGACCCTTCGATCTTCTCCTTTTGCTGCTGAGCACCTTTCAATCCCTGTGGCATGTCATGGTCCAGACAGACTCATTCAGCCTGATGTTATTTCAATAACTGAAATACTAGACTCCATTAATATGAGGTATCTCTGGCTCCAACTCTGATATATCTGTAAAGGTTTCTCTCCTTCCTCAGCCGTTGTGAATGTTCTTGTGTGATGGCTGTTGTCTGGGTTGTTTGTAACAGTAGCCTCCTCAGCTTCTTAATTGGTTAAATTAGTAACATTCGCGCCACACAGGTGCCAGGCTATGACCATCTCCTACAAGAGAGGATCTAACCACCGCCCCTTGACATTCGATGGCATTACCATCGCTGAATCCCCCACAATCAACATCCTCGGGGTTACCATGGATCAGAAACTGAACTGGACTAGCCATATTAATGCTGTGGCTACCGGGGCAGTTCAAAGACTAGGACTCCTACGGCGAGTAACTCACCTCCTGACCCCCAAAGCATGTCCACCATCTCCAAGACACAAGTCAGGAGTGTAATAGAATACTCTCCACTTGCCTGGATGAGTGCAACTCCAACAATAGTCAAGAAGCTTGACACCATCCAGGACAAAACAGCCTACTTGATTGCTCCCCCTTCGACAAACATTCAAACCCTCAACCACCGACAAACAGTGGCAGCTGTGTGTACCAACTACAAGATGCATTGCAGTAATTCACCCAAGGTTCCTCAGACAGCACCTTCCAAACCTACGACCACTACCATCTAGAAGGACAAGAGCAGCAGGTACCTGGGAACCCTACCAACTGGAGGTTTCCCTCCATGTCACTCACCACCCTGACTTGGAAATACAATAATAATAATCTTTTATTATTGTCACAAGTAGGCTTACATTAACACTGCAATGAAGTTACTGTGAAAAGCCCCTAGCCACCACATTCCGTTGCCTGTTCGGGTACAGAGGGAGGATTCAAAATGTTCAATTTACCTAACAGCGCACGCCTTTTGGGACATGTGGGAGGAAACCGGAGCACCCGGAGGAAACCCACGCAGGGGGGAACATGCAGACTCTGCACAGACAGTGCCCCCAAGCGGGAATTGAACCCGGGACCCTGGCACTGAAGCAACAGTGCTAACCATTGTGCTACCATGCTACCCATTTCGCCGTTCCTTCACTGTCGCTGGGGCAACATCCTGGAACTCCCTCCTTAACAGCACAGTGGGTGTACTGACACCTCAAGGTCTGCAGCGGTTAAAGAAGGCAACTCATCACCACCTTCTGAAGGGCAACTAGGAATGGGCAATAAATGCTGGCTTAACCAGCGACGCCCACATCCTGTAAATGAGTTTAAAAAAAAAAAAATCTGATGGCAGTTATCTTGTGCCACTGTCGGTCCTTTAATAGCATCAATTCTGATTCGATGTTGGAATGTTTGAAATTAACCCTTGTGCTATAGCCTGCCTCTGTTTTTTGTTGAGATTTGTTTTTATATGCGGCGCTTGTGACTGTGCGTTTTGGTGTTTTTTCATATTTCATAAAGTCCATTTGGAGGGGATGCTGATCCCACATAGAACGGCGGTTAACATTAAAAGGGGGCCCTAAAAATCTTTAACCAGCATATAAGTGTTGGGCGGGGGACATATAAATAGTAAAGGGGGGCCTATGAGGGACAAAAGAAAAAATATTATATTCCAGAGGCACTGGTCATAGCTAAACTACATAATGTGTATTTGTATCCTTGTTTGCTAAGGAAGAGGGTGCTGACAAAATATTCTTAAGATGTAGAGGTGAAAATTGACATTCAGGAAGTACTGGAATGCTTAGAGTGGATAAGTCACCTGGTCCAGATGGCTTGCATCTCTGTTTGCTATGTGAAATGGGGGATCCCCGAGATAATGAATAGGCTTGCCAGAATCTCTCACAGGGAAAATGCCAGATGTTTGGAGAGTGATCAATGTGACATGCTTTGTCCAAGGAAGGGTGCAAGGGCATCCCTGGTAACCACAAGCCAGTTAATTTATCAGTGGTGGGTAAGGTTTTAGAAACAATATGCAGGGGGAAAAGTCCACAGGTGCCTGAAAAGGTTTGAGTTTTTTAGGGAGAGCAGCATGGATTTGTAAGAGACAGATCATGTTTGATGAATCGTATTGAATATTTTTGATGAAGTAACGGACAACATTGAAGGAAATGCGCAGAGGATGTTTGACTTGGATATTGGAATACAAAACTTGGCTGATGTCACTAAATAACTTGGAGGTGTGGTGAAGATAGACTAGCAGAATGGTCAGATTTGTGGTAGATAGAATTTAATATAAATAAGTCTGAGCTGATGCATTTTGGCAGAAGGGATAGTGAGGTGATACATACATTAAGGCACAGTCCTAAAGAATGTGCAGGGACAGAGGGATCAGGAGGGTCATGTGCATAAATCGTCATAGGTGACAGGTCATATTGAGAGAGTAGTTAACAAAGCATATGGAATCTGGGGCTTCATAAATAGGGGTACTGAGTACAAAACCAGGGAAGCTTTGCTGAACCTTTATGAAGCTCTTTAGGCCACAACTAGAGTATTGAACCCAGATCGGATCACCACACTTTAGGAAGGATGTGAAGGTTCTTGACAGGGCGCAGAAGAGATTTACCAGAATGGCCCCAGGGATGGGAAATTTTAGTGACAAGGTTAGCTTGGAGAAGCTGGTGTTGTTTGCCCTGAATCATACCTAGGAGTGTGGTGAGTAGGAGAGTTTATAGTGTTGTTCTTGTTCTTGAAAAAATGTAGTCTAGTCTGTAATTAGTCTGTGGGGAGGTGGGGGTATTGAGGTATTGTCACTGGGCTAGTAATCCAGAGGCCCAGGGTAATCCTCTGGAGCTGGATTCAAAGCATACAAAGGCAGATGGCGAAATTTGAATTCAATGAAAACGTGGAATTAAAAGTCCAATGATGACTACAAAACCATTTGTTGTCGTCAAAAACCCTCCAGGTTCACGAATGGCCTTTTGAGAAGGAAAGTACCATCCTCACCTGGCCTGGCCTACATGTGACTGCAGATCTACAGTAAAGTGGTTGACTCTTCTGTGCCCTCTGAAATGGCCTCGCAAGCCACTCAGTTGTATTAAACCATTAAAAATTTAATAAAAAAAGAATGAAACTGGCTAGATCACCTGCATCAACCTCGGCAGCGGAAAAGATAACCACAAACAGACAGCGCTGTTGACCCTGAAAGGTTCTCCTTACTAATGTCTGGGTGCTTATACCAAAATTGGGTTAGCTGTCTGACAGGCTGGTCAAGCAAAGGCCTGACATAGTCATAATTATGGAATCATACCTTACAGCTAATGTCCCAAACTCCACCATCACCGGCAGAGGTAAAAATAATAAGAATCTTAATTAGTGTCACAAGTAGGCTTACATTAACACTGCAATGAAGTTACTGTGAAATTCCCCTGGCTGCTGCACTCCGGCACCTGTTCGGGTACACTGAGGGAGAATTCAGAATGTCCAATTCACCTAACAAGCATGTCTTTCGGGACTTACGGGAGGAAACTGGAGCACCCGGAGGAAACCCATGCAGACACTGGGAGAACGTGCAGATGCCGCACCGACAGTGACCCAAGCCGGAAATCAAACTCTGGTCCCTGGCGCTATGAAGCAACAGTGCCAGCCACTGTGCCGCCCCTAGTGGCACCATGATATGCAGTTGGGACATAGATGCTATGTGAGACCTCAAATCTGATCAAAAATATGGGTGGCACAGTAGTTTACACTGCGCCTCACAATAGCAAGGAACTGGATTCGATTTAGGCCTTGGATGACTGTATGGAGGTTGCACGTTCTCCCCATGTCTGCGTGGGTTTCCTCCGGGTGCTCTGGTTTCCTCTCACAGTCCAAAGGTGTGCAGGTTAAGTGGATTGGCTGTGCTAAATTGCCCTTAGTGTCCAAAGATGTGTAGGTTAAGTGGGTTGGCTGTGCTAAATTGCCCTTAGTGTCCAAAGATGTGCAGGTTAAGTGGAGTTATGGGGATAGGGCATGGGAGTCAGCCTAGGCAGAGTGCTCTTTCGGAGAGACATGATGGACCGAATGGCCTCCTTCTGCATGGTAGGACTTCTATGGATTCTGTGGACTAACCCAATTCGGTTTTGTGGCATCAAGTCAGATATGTGGAAGTAAACCTCCTGCTGATAACCATGTACTGCTCCCCTTCTCAGCTGGTGAATCAGTACTCCTCCATGTTGAACACCACTTGGAGGAAGCACTGAGGGTCACAAGGAAGCAGTATGTACCCTGGGGGAGAATTCAATGTCTACTACCAAGTGTGGCTCGGTAGAGGGCAGCACGGTGGTGCAGTGGTTAGCACTGCTGCGTCACGGAGCCGAGGTCCCAGGTTTGGTCCCGGCTCTGGGTCACTGTCTGTGTGGAGTTTGTACATTTTCCCTGTGTTTGCATGGGTTTCGCCCCCACAACCCAAAGATGTGCATGGTAGGTGGGTTGGCCATGCTAAATTGCCTCTTAATTGGAATTGAATTTAAATTGAATATTTTAAAAGTCTATTTAGAAACCTTCATTTCAGGGAAGAGACAGGGAACAAGAGAGGAGAACCAGGGAGGTGTGTGTGTGTGTGTGTGTGTGTGTGTGGGGAGGGGGGGGGGGCAGGGAAATGAGAGCCGGAAGGAAGGCACGGGATACAATAACGAACATGGCATCTCCAGGAGTAGGGGATGAGGAGAATAAAGACGAAAGACGGGAGGAACGGCAGAAGCGGAGGTGAGCGAGAGACGGCAGCGAGATCAGTCCAGGAGAAGCAAGCGACAACACCAACACCAAACCCATTCGAGTATTGCCCACTGTAATTGATTATCCCTCCCCCCCACCACACCTGGAGTATTGTGTTCAGTTTTGGTCTCCTTACTTGAGAAAGGACGTACTGGCACTGGAGGGTGTGCAGAGGAGATTCACTAGGTTAATCCCAGAGCTGAAGGGGTTGGATTATGAGGAGAGGTTGAGTAGACTGGGACTGTACTCGTTGGAATTTAGAAGGATGAGGGGGATCTTATAGAAACATTTAAAATTATGAAGGGAATAGATAGGATAGATGCGGGCAGGTTGTTTCCACTGGCGGGTGACAGCAGAACTAGGGGACATAGCCTCAAAATAAGGGGAAGTAGATTTAGGACTGAGTTTAGGAGGAACTTCTTCACCCAAAGGGTTGTGAATCTATGGAATTCCTTGCCCAGTGAAGCAGTTGAGGCTCCTTCATTACATGTTTTTAAGGTAAAGATAGATAGTTTTTTGAAGAATAAAGGGATTAAGGGTTATGGTGTTCGGGCCGGAAAGTGGAGCTGAGTCCACAAAAGATCAGCCATGATCGAATTGAATGGCGGAGCAGGCTCGAGGGGCCAGATGGCCTACTCCTGCTCCTAGTTCTTATGTTCTTATCACTCGCCCACTTATCTGTTGTAAATAATTTTGCCAGGTACACAGAGTTGCTGCTGTTGAGCTGGTGCACAATACCCTACCAGTTATTCTATTTTATTTTTTATTGTATTTTTAAAAAATTATTTGCTATTTTCTTTTCTTTGGTATGTTTGGGTGTGCCCTTCTCTTCTATATATGTGCTTTTATATATATATATATATATATATATGTATGTGTCTCTTATCCTGTGTACATAACGGTAAATATACTTTGTTCAAAAACCCAATACAAAAACATTTATATAAAAAAAGAAACCTTCATTTCAAGGGTGGCATGGTGGCTCAGTGGTTAGCACTGCTGCCTATGGTGCTGAGGACCCGGGTTCGGTCTCGGCCCCGGGTCATTGTCCAAGTGACGTTTGCACATTCTTTCTGTGTCTGTGTGGGTTTTACCCCCACAACCCAAGGTGTGCAGGGTAGCTGGATTGGCCATGCTAAATTGCCCCTTAATTGGAAAAAAAGCATTGGGTACTCTAAATTTATGTAGAAAAGAGACCTTCAGTTCAGAATACACTGCTAATTATTGTGTTCTAAATAAAATGATTTTTTTTCTCATTGTACATGCTGCTAAACTTTAAATTAGAGGCTGAACCTGTTGAAAATATTCTGTCAATGCGAAATAGACCCATTCTTTGAATTAGTTTTTTGTACAATATTGAGATACCCATGATGTCATGGTGATGAAGTAGGCTTCATGAATGGTACAACAAGCTTTGAACTGGAATTGTGGTTTGATCAAACGGGTTTTAGTAATTCTGCAACTTGTCAGTTTTTCATCCCATTCTGAAGTGTCCTTCTGTTTATGATGTAATTGTACAATTCCAGAAAATGAAACTGGGCCAATCGCAATCCTTTTCTGCACTTCTAACATGAATCTTAGCTGCTTATAACTTACATAATGCATAGTGAAGCAGATTCTAGAGGATCAGAAAGTACTTCAAAAGAAGCCTGGCATAAGAAAGACTGGCTTGTTTAATTCAAACTTTGTGCACATTAGTTCCTGTGAAGCTATTATTTGTCAGATATTCAAATGATTTATTTTGGATTTAGAAATTGCTCATCTCATCACTTGCAGCTCCCTTCATTCCATGTTTTTGGTTGCATTTGGTACCGCAGGGAAATCGAGGCGCCCTTGCATTGTTGCACTGTGAAACTAGGTAGAATTACTCGTATTGCAGGGAAGGGGTGAGGTGGCAACATACTGCATATGCTCAGAAGCATGGAGTTGCAGTCTGCATATCTCACTCACATTTTGAGGGGCGGCTGTTCAATGGAGCAGTAGCACTGCAGCACTTGGGGTTTGAGTGCTGTTTAACTAGCTCTCGCTGTTATTCTTGTACTAGTCTATTGCCAACCGACGAATCCTTTTAAAGCAAACACTTAAAGCGGCTTCAGATCAAATTTACATAATGTCTCTTACTTGCCTCGTGGGCATTCAGGTTCTTTCAGCTGGCCAATTCCAAGAATGTATGCATGATACGCTTGAGCTATTCACTTCAATTCCCCACTCAAGGCTCCTGCCAATTACCAAGCTGAAACTTCAAGACGAGGAACAGAAATGAAGGTTGACATAAAGTGAATCTGACCACTGTATTTAGGGGTCAGAAGAGATTACAGCATCTGAGGTTCAGAACGCTTACTGAGAATTATTCTATCCAACGGAGTGACCAAAATCTCTGATAAATCTTCTGAAGCTTTAGGAAATATATAATTCTGAATTTAATCCAGCTCTCGGTTGTAATTTAAGGATGAAGAAATGGAATAAGAAAACGCCATGGATTGAGGATTAAGACTCCCTTAAAGTGCTATACTTCTGATTCTCAGGCTGTAATCGAAGGATATCGTTCTTATGGGCCAAATATAGAAAGTAATAGTGTTAATCGTGAGGATTTGCATCATTGTTGCTATGGCAGTGTGTGAATCATCACTGTGCACTGCAAGCTATCCAGAGCTGTTTCTAGGGAGATTATCTGCTGGCTGGCAGATGGTGTATTGTTTATGGAGCAAGCATTTGGGATGAAGCAGCAGCTTTCACACCTACGCAGCAAATACATATTCATCAAATAGTATAGGTAACAATTTTAATTTCATAAGTAATCAAATACAGTCTTAAGTGTCCACATATTTGTGATTTTGGAAAAGCAGTGCACTTAGTTTGAACCTTGTAACCTTACTTATTCTAACTTCTGATAAAAATGCAATAAAAATTAATAATGGTGTAAAAAACTGCAAGATTTACTCTGATTGTATTAAATCTATTGGATGTGTTTTTTAAATGGATTTATATTGTGATATATAATGCAATCCACTTTAATTAGTGTAGCCCTGGGGAGGTTTAGGACTGCATTTTAATTGAGTGCATAATTTTTAGAAGAAATGATCCAAGATTCAAAGCTCCCAGAGAGAATAAACGTTATAATTTAAGAGCCACGGTTAATCTTTTGGTTTGCTGCAGAGATGGGACCAGAGTTACCAGCAAAACAATCCCCCCCTCCCCGGGTCATTTTCAAGGAAATCACGTCAGAGACGAGTGGCCAATTGAAGCCATTTTAAGGTCCTTTCCTTGCGCTGATTGGAATTTATAAATTGGTAGGCGAGCCCCCTCAGCAGTGACTGAAAAATGGCCAGTGGAAGGAGCTGCTTCCTAGTGGCAGGCAGGTAAGCAGTAATGTAAACCTGCCGCCACATGCCCCTTCCCCTCGCACCCCATGCTACCATTACAGAAAGATCATCATAGAATTTACAGTGCAGAAGGAGGCCATTCGGACCGTCAAGTCTACACCGGCCCCTGGAAAGAGCAACTAGCCAAGCACATGTCTCCACCCTATCCCCATAACCCGAGTAACAGCACCTAACCATTGGACACTGAGTGGCAATTTAACATGGCCAATCCACCTAGCTTGCACTTCTTTGGACAGTGGGAGGAAACCGGAGCACCCAGAGGAAACCCACACAGACATGGGGAGAATGTACAACACCACTCATAAAGTCACCTGAGGCCGAAATTGAACCTGGGATCCCGGAGCTGTGAGGCATCAGTGCTAACCACTATGCCACCCTGCCGCCCTAGCTATATCCACAGTCTGTCCTGTGGAGGGCATCCACCTCCACAATGGTGATTGGGCAGCAGCTGTGGTAATTTCAATTAAAAAGAAAATGCTGGAGGGGGCACCTCCATTTTGACATGCTTTCGCTTTCCCTTCCTTCCATCAGCAAACTGCAACTGTCTCGGTGCTGGAGGACCTCCTGCAGGAACCTCTCACTGCCCTTAATTCAATAGTGAGCATGCCCTCTCGCCACCAATTGACCAATGCTTCAGAAATCCTGTCAATCACTATTTCCAACATGGCACGGGGTTGGGTCCTGCATTTGATCCACATCATGGTTCCAATCCCAAATCAAGAAACCCGTCCCGTCCCTGCCATGGGACCCCACACCTACCTGGTCTTGGGGGCTCTGGCACTGAGAATGGAGGGATTGCTTGTAGATTACAGAGCTGTTAACCAATCAGATTGGCTGGTTAGCTCTGAGGCAGGACCTCCTCCCAAGTGAGGGGTGGAAGGCCCATCTTCAGCGAATGAGCTCTCCTCTGAGTTAAACATTGGGGGGGGGGGGGGGGGGGGGGTGTCTGCTGCCGTGATTGGTGAATTTTCAGCTGGCATGGTGGGAAATCAGAATAATCCTGCCCATTGTATCTTGTTTCATGTATTCTTTGCAAACAAAATCAGTCTCTGCTCTTTGTTGGCTTTGCCTCTCTTAACAGTCTGGCTTTAGAAGAGAGATGAAATGCGTACAGTGGCACATCTGACATTATACTTGTCATAATGGGGGATTTCATTGTTGCAGTTCAAATCATGACATTGTAAAACAAGATAACCTGCACTGTGTAATAATCCCTGATGGCAAAGGATGTGGAATTAATTTACGTAAGATACTGATGTTGCTGAACCCTAGGGAATAACTAGCGTTCACCTTGCACTGTGTAACAGAAGCATTTATGTATATCACTTACATATTTTCATTTTTTAAAATAAAATCTAGATTATTCCATGATAAGTGATTTGATCAAATTAGGTATTAATGACTAAGTTTGCAAAAAGTACATTTACTTGTTTAGATTGTGACAGCCTTGAATTTAAGTTATTTGAATGAGTTGGCAAAATTATCTTTGATTATAAATGGAAAAATGTACTTCACAGAAACCTAGTTTTGATTTGGGAAAGGAATGTCATTTTGTGAGTCTTGTCCTGGAATAAATGTTTCAGGTGATTTTTTTCAAAGAAAATCACGTTTGTGAAATTTGTGAATAGAAAGTTTGGTGTCTGAAATTAGAATAATTTGATTCCTATAATTTTTTTAACCCTCAGATCTGTGCTATCATTGGAGGAACATTTACAGTTGCTGGAATCATAGACTCCTGTATCTTTACAGCTTCTGAAGCCTGGAAGAAGATTCAGCTGGGCAAAATGCACTAGCACTAATGTATGCAATTACTGAGCCAGTTCAGTTTACGAACAACTGGCTTCAAATAAGTTAAGATGATTTTTATTTATGTGGAACTACCAGCCAACGTCATTCAAAGTTACAACTAGAGTTTGAACAATTCTGTTTCATTCTGTGGTCATTATGAAGTGAAATGTATTATGTAGGAGGTTTGAATATCTAAATTGCAAATATTTTGAATGGTAAAAATAACATCTGTCTTTACTAACATTACATTATATTCTGACACAAATTGGTAACATTTGCCTTTACTGGTCTTCTAAGCCAAATAGATACACTGAACAATGAAGAAACGCCTTGGGTGGGTTTTACAGCCCCATCGTGGTGGGGGTGGGGCTGGAAATGCAGCAAGCCGTTGAAAAGCTCATTGATTTCAGCGGACTGGCAGATTCCGCCAGCGGGAGAGGCCGTAAAATTCTCCCACGTATTTTTTACGATGTTACGTTACTTTGTGTTTCTTTAAAGGTGGATATCCAAATCCAATGTGTTGTATTATTCAAAAACAGCATCAGTTGTCTGTGTGTTTAGCTTTCTGATTTTCCCCCAAGTAAACAGAAAATAATAAAGCACCTAAATGATTGCTTAATCCACTTTTACAACCAATGGTTCAGGGATGAACAATTTGGTTTGGAATAAAATATTAGCCAAGAAGAGTGTGCAAGCAACATTTGTGTAATGCAAAAGTCTTAAAGATAAGGGACAGAGGTTTCATTTGAATTCTTGTCTCTTTCCCTATGCATTTATAACACACACGCGTATACATTAAATGGCATATTGATAGATTTTTAAAGAAAAATACTGTGGCACATAAATTATGTGACTGCTTTTGAGGGCTCAAAATTGAAAATTTTGATGTATAATTATATTAGTATGCCATTTGTCCATAATTACTTACTAGTAATACTTCAATGCATTTGAAGTTCCTTGGATGCAAACAATCTCCATGAGGTAGAACTAAGCAATTACTTGAAAAAGAGAGGTAAAAACGGTTGCCTTATTTCTAAAGGCCGAAGTGAATCATTAAACAGGAATAAAAGCCGACTTCCGTCTATGGTTGGTGAAAATGCAGTGGCACTCAAAATTCTAGGTTGCAGCCAATAGTGATTATCATAAGGAAACATTCTGTTTCAGTTGCTGTCAGTTTGGAGGATGCTTAGATTATAGTGTGGCAAACCTGAAAACAATAGTCTGGGAGATATTTTTTTAAATGGTATATTGTAGTGAAAATGAATGAGCAGTAATACTTAAATGTTTCCCTCCAATGCACACATGCCAAATATCGGTATGGTTCATATCTCTAAATCTATCTTTAAAGAATATTATGAACTCACTGCTTTAAAAGTATTTAGTCCTCCAGAAATATAAAGAAGCTAATATGATTTAATAAATCTTTTCAGATGAAATGTTAAACTAGGTTCATGTAGAGGAAATCATTGTCCAGCATTTTTCAGGCTGCAGTTTGTCTACTGGAATCCGTCCAGTGAAGGCGAGATATTCTTTTATCAATGTTTTCCCCCTAGGCTGTATGACTTGTAGTCCTTTACAAAATGGGATGGCCATCATTTTTGTTAGCCAAATTAGGTCTATCGAAAAATTCAGAAATTTGCTGTCCGAATAAAACTGATGGAGTTTACAAGGTTAAAAGAACAACTTTACTTTCTAAAATGTTCCCTGTCGTTCCTTACTTCAGGAAGATTCATTTGCTGAAACTGTACAATGACAGACAGTTGGTGGAACTGTACAATGGCAGACAGTTGGTGGAGGGGCAGCACAGTAGAGCAGTGGTTAGCACTGGGACTACACCGCTGAGGACCTGGGTTCAAATCCCGGCCCTGGGTCACTGTCCATGTGGAGTTTGCACATTCTCCCCGTGTCTGTGTGGGTTTCACCCCCACAACCCAAAGATGTGCTGGTTAGGTGGATTGGCCATGCTAAATTGCCCCTTAATTGGAAAAAAACAATTGGGTACTCTAAATGCCTTTTGAAAATCAAAGTTAGTGCATGTCTGGTTACATTTTGGAACTTTATGTCGTTCCACTTTTAAAAATTACTTTGCTGCAGTGATGTAAGTTGCTACAGCCCATATCTATGCTGCACTGCAGCAATAACTATACCATCTGGCAGCTTAAGTAAAACCATCGAACCACAGCACAACCATGCCAAATATTTTAATAATGACTACACTTAAAACAAGTATTGTACCATTTACAAAGTGCCCTTTTAAAAAAAAAATGACCGTAACATTGCCGTAAAGCTTTCCATCCATTTGGATTGAAAGGTGTAATTGTTCTTAACTGTGATGAATGCATATTTGTTTTCTTTTCAGTTGACACATATGCAATGCTTGCGACACTGAAGGAGACTAAATTTTTTTTTTTTAAAAAGCACCATCCTAATGATGCCTGGATTCTGCAGAAATTCCAGCTTGAACTGATGATGCATCAAAACCGTATATCCAATTTTTAGCTGAAAAATATTTTAACCATGGCATTTTTCTTTTTGGTTGATGGTTACATTGGAGGAGGAACAATGAAAATAGAATAAGACACAAATATTAGGGAACTTCACAGTCTTCCCAAATGTATCCAGACATTTCTTTACATCATGAAGTTTATTTGTTCAAGTCCTGCAATGTTTGAATACTGTTTATGCCAATATTTTAGAAGATGATGTAGTTCTATTTTTAAATCTTGAATACTGCCTGAAAGGGAAACTTTTCTTGCTTTACTCATTAGGACAAAAGCAAGAATGCTAAACTTCATACTACCACAACAATTTATATTGCAGGGGAGAAGAATGCTGGTTGGTTGACAATTCAATTCAGATTTGCCGAAGCGTTGCCATGGGAACAATTTTTTAATATATGATCCTCCCAAATGTGTTAACATATGGAAATATATCATAGTTCATTACCCTTTACAGACAGAAGTGAGGTTGGGATGCCCATTGCCTGAGTCCAGGGCTAAATCTTTTGTTTGCTGGTTACGATGTCAATGAGCAGAAAAAAAAGTCAGTGTTGAAATCTCTGCCTCAAATTGATGTGATAACCTTGGAAATTGGTGTTGAGGGTCTTGTGCAAATATTGGCATTAGATTCTGCCTGCGGCGTTATTGTATATGGTTCCAATTAATTGTGTGGAACTAGCTGTATTTTTTGACTGCTGAGTAAATTGCAAGCTAAATGTAAATATATTTAGTTCATTAAAAAAAAGGGGGGAACTGTGGCTTCTTTCTAATAAGCAGTGAATAGATACTCTCTGGAAGATGTAGCGAATATACTGGCACAGGTTTATAGTATTGACAATCAAAGCTGTTAATTTGATCTAATTTGATAACTACTGATCCGGTCGGATGCAACTTTGAAATAATTAGTTTTTTGGATGGAACTTGAGGGACAATACACAAAAGTCCAACCATTTTTAACTAGCCTATTATTTTTGATTCTGCTAAATATCTGCAGTATAGTTTGTTGACCATTTAAGTAAGGGGTTTCGGAATGTAGTAGGTGATTTCAGAAATTGGCGATTCGAGGTTTTAGGCATCAAATGAAAGGCTTTGTCGGGCAAGAGTATTTGAAAATATCTTTGCATAGCTGGTCACTTTAGTTTTGCTTCCAGTATGCAAAATTTATTGTTTAAAGTGTACACAAGTAGAATTGAATCTGGTCCCTTTTTATGTATAACTGAATTCAAGTGATGAAATTGCTTTTACTGCAAGCCTGTCTCAGACCTGTTTCAGACTATTATCTTTCTGCAGTAAACTAAGGATTAGGGAGACTTTCTTCGCATTGCATCCAACCTGAGGAAATGATTTGTCTTGTGTGTTATTCATTTTCTTTAGTATTTTAGAGTTTAGTCTGACTATTTGGAGGATGATACTCAGCATAATGGTTTAATGATATGTGCCAAACAGAATGTTGATCATTTTTATAGCCCTTTATACATTGTTGATCTGCCCAATAATCTCTTGAGCAGGAACTAAGAAAGAACTTGTTCTTTTGAAAATACATATGTCCATGCACCACATGATTTTGGTTCCCATTACGCAGTCTTATCTTTTATTTTTATTTTTAAAAAATATTTCTACAAGTGAAAAATATTTTCTTTTGCGATGGTACTTTACTTTTTTAGCCTTTGAACTTGAATTATATTTGATATATTAAACTTTGCATTTTCATGCATTTTGATTTATCTCATCCTTCGACATATACATCAGCCAGAAGGGGTCCTAGATCAGTGTGAATCAGTGATGTCCTGTGGAGCAGTTTACAAGTTAACACTCCCCAGATAATAATATCTAAATTCCTTTCAAGAAGGCATCAGTTGTGCAAATCCTCCCTTTTTCTTTTCTCTGATGCAGCCCAGGGAGTCAGGCTTGCTGTCATCCCAATCATTGTATAGAAACTAAGCGAGGATTGTTATGAATTTCTCCTTCCTGGTTGATCCCTTTTATCAGAGATCTTAACCTCTGCATCTTAAGCTGCATCTTTAAATTTCCATTTGTAATTTTCCTGAACCCAGTGAAGTAAAAACCCACTTCCATCTGGGGAGCTGGTGTTTGCAAGGACAAGTCCTTTATGAAGAATTAGGCTCTCTCCTGTGCTATTCCTATGTGATTTTCCTATGGTAAGAATGAGGAATATTATACATAACGGTTGCAATATTCAATTTTATAACTGTACAAGTATGTAAATGAATGCAGTAAATAAAACTTGAAAAATTCAACTATGTTGGAAGTCTTTCCTGTTGCTTGGTTATTGTAACATATTGTAACTTAGCTAAGGAACGTTAAAACATAGAAACATAGAAAATATGAGCAGATGGAGGCCATTCGGCCCTTCAAGCCTGCTCTGCCATTCATTAAAACCATGGCTGATTATTCAATTCAACAGCCTGCCTCGCCCTCCCCCCCCCCCCCCCCCCCCCCCTATTCTTTGATTCGCTTCACCCCAAGTGCCATACCTAATTGCTTCTTGAAAACCGAGTGTTTTGGCCTCAACTATATTCACACACACACATGTCTCTCACGTTCACACACATGCCTGTCTCTCTTTCTCGCATTCACACACACACACACACACGTTTTGAATGTTTTCAAGTCTTTCCATGCCTTCCATTTTCAGAATCTCCCTGTGCTTTTTGTTTTCTGGCTCCAAGTCCTTCGCTAACTGCAATCAAGCAGAACACTAAGCACAATTGGGATTTTGATCCATTTGACTTTTTCTCCATCCTTGGCAATGGGGGATGGGTGAAAGTGACATACTACACTTAGTGATTTCCTTTTAGTAAAGCCCCCCAAAAAAGGCTTGAGATCATTAAATTAGCAGTCAAGAGTTTCAAAGAGATTTTAATGAGTCTTAGCGGTGACTCACAACCACATTAGATAATATGGCAATTTTCCAACCGCAATGCACCTCATGCAAATCCTGCAATGTCGGCAGCACGATAGCACAGTGGGCAGCACTACTGCTTCACAGCTTCAGGGTCCCAGTTTCGATTCCCGGCTTGGGTCACTGTCTGTGCGGAGTCTGCACATTCTCCCTGTGTCTGCATGGGTTTCCCCCGGGTGCTCCGGTTTCCTCCCACTAGTCCTGAAAGACGTGCCGTTAGGTATTTTGGGCATTCTGAATTCTCCCTCTGTGTATCTGAACAGGCGCCGGAATGTGGCGACTAGGGGCTCTTCACAGTAACTTCATTGCAGTGTAAATGCAAGCCTACTTGTGACAATAAAGATTATTATTATTAAAATTGCAGGAGATCGAGAAGACTGGACAGTCATGACACAGTGATTAGCATTGCTGCCTCACAGCACCTCACAGCGCCAAGGATCCAGGCTCAATTCCGGCCTTGGGTCACTGTGTGGAGTTCTGCACATTCTCCCCGTATTTGCGTGGGCTTCCTCTGAATGCTTCGGTTTCCTCCCACAGTCCAAAGATGTGCAGGTTAGGTGGATTGGCCATGATAAAATTGCCCTTCTCAGTCCAGGAGTTTACAAGTTAGGTGGGGTTATGGGCCTAGGTAGGGTACTCTTAAAGGGTTGGTGCAGTTACGATGGGCCACATGGCCTCCTTCTGCACTGTAGGGATTCTCTGATTTCCGAGAACCATTTTGTCAAATCTATCTGCAAATTGTTTATCTACATAGTGAATAGACTTGGTTTAATTGGTCCTGTAATTTCTTTTTGAAAGAAGGCTGTATGCAAATAAAACTTCTGTAATGTGAAAGATAATATCACTTTCCGTCCTGTAATTTTTTTTCTTAATTAAAAGAAATTTTAAAATCGCATCACTCCTTGAGAGGTTATACAAATACAATTATAATGCAATGCTAGAATTTCTATGATTCTTTATAATGAAACTCCATTCATTGAGGGGAAGAGCCTACTTTATCTTGAATTCATCTTTGTTGAGCAATTCCTTTGGTTTATCAGAAAGCTGATTAGGAACAATAATTTTGTAGAAAATAATGTTATTTCCATTTGATGAATTCAGAATGAATGCATGTGCCTTTATTTGGTCTTGTTGTATACTTCACATGCATTTACAATGCCATTTAAACACTTCCCGTTCACTAAATATTTTGAATCCACCAGAATCTTCCGAAAAATTAGATATGATGTATATTTTGGCAATTTCTTGTGAACAGTTAATTCATCTAGAACTATGTGGCCTAGCCTTTGAGCAATAATGGATTTCTTAGTTTGGCCTGGAAAATGAAATGAAATGATAACTGTGACTGTACAATCTTAGATATGTCTCTCCTTCCCACTCTCGTTTCTTCCCTCCGCACACATACACACACCCCTTCAACCTTTAGTTTTGTTATTCTGCATTGTTACCTTGTTTCACTGAGATTGAACCGTGTAGCGTTTCATGAAATGAAATAAAAATCGCTTATTGTCCCAAGTAGGCTTCAAATGAAGTTACTGTGAAAAGCCCCTAGTCGCCACATTCCGGCGCCTGTTCAGGGAGGGTGGTACGGGATTTGAACCCGCACTGCTTGTCTGCCATGGTCTGCTTTAAAAGCCAGCTATTTAACCTGTGCTTCATACATTTGGATCTGTATCTTTGTAACTATAGATCACATTAGTGGTAAAATGGTTAATTGTAAGCAATGTGTTAAATAAAGAAGTGTTCAGTTCAGCTCTCGTAAATAATAAAAAAATGATTGGAATAATCAGTGAATTGTTCAAATGCATTTAAACTTTGAATTCATCTCTGCTTTCAAATCATTTTGCCATCTCCCAGTCTGTCCCACTGAGAAGTTGATTCATCATGGCTGCTTCTCAGCTGCATTCTCCTGATTACTGTGCTGAGTGTGCTTAAGGTAAAAAGAGTGCTACATAATTATGAGTAGGAAATGGCTTTACTGCCTGAACCAGTGTTCTGCCTCTGATCACAATCACCAAAGGTCAGATCCTTTGACAGATAATTATGTCCTATTATCGTTTTTGGCTGAAATGCTAGGAAATATTTCCATGTGATGTACTTGATGAAACAATTATCCATCTATAAAAATAGCAGCAACCGTGTTCTTTGAAGGAACTTTGTAAAGATTTTATCCTGCTGTTAAATACAGTAACAATTATAGTTGAATGTATAACCAAAAGAGAAAATGCTGGAAAATCTCAGCAGGTCTGGCAGCATCTGTAAGGAGGGAAATGAGCCAATGTTTCAAGGCCAGATGACCCTTTGTCAAAGCCTTTGTAAAAATAGTTAAATAATATATATATATTTGTCAGTAGAATGCTTTAAAATCAATACTATGATAAATCATATACAATCCATGCAAATTATGTGAACTATGGGCTGGATTTTCATTACCCGATGTCGGCAGTGAGTTTCCCAATCTGGCAAAGAATGGAGGGTCAGCCAAAAAGTGAACTACACCCACTCTGGTGGGAGGATGCAAATTGGTGATTTACACCCTTTTGCATCTGATTAATGGGCTGGAAGCCCGAATTCCTTACTCCCTCTCCCCTCCACCCTCCCTCTCAGCCAGAAGACACAGTTTTGTGGGTGTGATTTGGTGCAAGCATTTATAAGCGGGGCCCAGGTGGCATGGCCATTTGAGGGGGAGTAGGGAGGTCAGCAAACTTTTGAAACTTCTCTGGTTTGCTGGGATGTGTATTCCTGGACCTCCAGGAGCAGCGGGGAACGACTTGGTGGCAAGTGTGAGGACTCTGGATGTCCCCCTTGCGATTGCGGCTCCCTGGCTGAGACCCCCATTGCTGTATAAATCCATTTAAACCCACCCACTAGCTGCAACTTACAGGCTCCTGGCTGTTGACACTGTTGGCTGCTCACAGGATCCTGCAAATGCTCTGAGTTTCTGGTCATGTGGAAATCCACCCATCAGGAAACCCTCATACCCCAGCAGTATCATCATGGGGATGGGTTTAGCCATGCTCAGTTGCCAGCCCACCAGGTGTTGGCACTCCTCAGAAGCGCAGCCCCACAGCAGAAGAAGCAGGGGATTAGCAGAGCTCACCCCAAACAATGGACCACGGGCACTGTAGTCCCTGGCACACAACCCATCTCAGAGTAAAAGCCTCACCAGTGACGCTATCGGCTAGCGAGCCCACCCCAGAGGATCATGAGATGTCTCCCAGCGCTGCCTGTCCATCGCGTCCTGATCACATCCATCCCGACCTCCGCCAGGAAACCTGTTCAGCTTCCTGACACCAGCTGTGTGTAAAACGCTGGTTTCACATAACAATGTAGCTAAGGTCTTAGTAAATGCATACATCGCTCACTTGCCCCCATCTGTAGGACCTCCCCACACACCAGGCTCTTAGCAGAATGTCTGCACAATATGGATGCCACTACCACACAACCAGTTGCCACCCTCGTGGTGGGTGTAGAATGTTCAAAAATCCCCCAGAGTTATGGTTTATGAGTCTGCATTTTGGAACAGTTACAGAACGGGGGAAAAAAAACTTTTTAAAAATGGTCATGGAACAGCAGCTTGTCTGTGCATCATACCCCAAGAGACAATAATATTTAAACAATAGCCTGAGACTGAGTTCAAGCATAGCCTCTCCAGAAGCCTCGACAGTGGAGCCAACTCCAGATTTGGTGTGAGGATAGTCCACAAACCCCATTAATGCCTCCATCCCCCAGTACACCCGCAAGGGGGGGGCAGCACTAAAGGGGCTGCCGTTCAAACAAGCCCGAAATAAATTCCGCTACCTGGGGATCCAAATAGCCCATGACTGGAAAGGGATCCACAAATGGAACCTCACCAGCCTGACGGAGGAAGTTAAAAAGGACCTGCAAAGATGGAACACACTCCCGCTCTCCCTCGCGGGGAGAGTCCAGACGATCAAAATGAACATACTGCCCAGGTTCCTTTTCCTGTTTAGATCCATTCCGATCTACATCCCCAAGGCCTTTTTCAAAGCGCTGGACAAACATATCATGGCGTTCGTATGTGGGGGTAAAAATGCTAGGATCCCAAAGAAGGTCATACAAAAAACAAAATCCAGGGGGGGGCTAGCCCTCCCGAATCTACAATTCTACCACTGGGCGGCAACAGCCGAGCGAGTAAGGGGATGGATCCAGGAGCCAGAAGCCGAGTGGGTGTGTGCGGAGGAGGCCTCCTGCATGGGAACCTCCCTCCGGGCCCTCGCCACGGCAGCACTCCCATCCCCACCCAAAAATCACTCCACCAGCCCAGTGGTGACAGCCACCCTCCAATCCTGGAACCAACTGCGGCAGCAATTTGGCCTGTACAAAATGTCGGACAAGGCTCCCATCTGCAACAACCATAGGTTCAAACCAGCACTGACCGACGCCACCTTCAAAAGGTGGAGGCAGGACGGGGGGACACTGACAGTCAGGGACCTATACACGGACGACAGGATCGCAACACTGGACGAACTGACAGAGAAATTTCAGCTAGCTGGGGGGAACGAGCTACGGTACCTGCAGCTCAAAAACTTCCTACGAAAGGAGACAAGGACGTACCCACAACCGCCACGACAGACACTATTGGAAGACCTACTGGACGCAAGTATCCTAGAGAAAGGGAACTGTAGTGACATGTATGACCGACTGGTAGATAGGGACGACACCGTACTGGACGCAACAAGAAGGAAATGGGAGGACGACCTGGGGATGGAGATAGGGTGGGGACTCTGGAGCGAAGCACTGCATAGGGTCAACTCCACCTCCACGTGCGCAAGGCTCAGCCTGACGCAACTAAAAGTGGTACATAGAGCCCACTTAACGAGAAACCGTATGAGTAGGTTCTTCCCGGAGGTGGAGGACAAATGTGAGCGGTGCCAGAGAGGCCCGGCCAACCACGCCCACATGTTCTGGTCTTGCCCCAGACTTGTGGAGTACTGGACAGCCTTCTTCGAGGCTATGTCCAAAGTGGTGGGGGTGAGGGTGGAGCCATGCCCGATAGTGGCGGTCTTCGGGGTTTCAGACCAGCCAGATCTATTCCTGGGGAGGAGAGCGGACGCCCTTGCCTTTGCCTCCCTGATTGCCCGCCGTAGAATCCTGTTTGGCTGGCGGTCAGCAGCACCACCCAGAGCTGCAGACTGGCTGTCCGACCTCTCGGAATCTCCAAATGGAGAAAATCAAATTCGCCATCCGAGGGTCGGACGACGGCTTCCACAGAACGTGGGAGCCATTCATGCAACTGTTCCGGGACCTGTTTGTGGCCAACGTACATGAGGAAGAATAGTCGGGTGGCCAAGAACCAGGGGAAAATGGACGGGAATCGGGGGAAGGTAGCCGGGGGGAGGGGGGGGGGGGGGGATACGGGCTCGGTATGGGGGTTTGATGGCAAGCCAAGGCCCAAAACCAAACTATAAATAAATGCCTATAAACATGTGCCTCGGCCATATTGGGGAATGTAAAATATGTATGCTGGCTAAAGGGGGCGGCCACAATTATTGTTATGAAGATGCTTACCTGTAAATATTCATGTTAAATTTTTCTGTTTTCCTTTTTTTTTTTCTCTCTCTAATAACTTGTAATTTGTCATATATAAAATATGAAAACTCAATAAAAAAACATTTATAAAAATTAATGCCTCCATCCCAACAAAGGCCCGAAACAGACAGTCCCATCAAACCATCTACATAGCTTCCCCACAACATCAGGACAATGGGCCAAGCAATCAGCATCTACTCAAGTCATCGCGGAAGCAGTTACTACATGATGCAAGACAAAACCAACTCAAGATTGGGCATGCAGATAAGACATCCTAGCATCTATAATATGGGTGGAAGAAGACAAGAATTCACTTTTGTTTTTAAGAAAAGAAATGGGTCCAGTCCAGTTCCAGCAATCCAGGGAGATTATAGCTTAGCTCCCCAGGTGCATCGAGATCAAGCCTGAGAAACAAGGAACCGGTATCAGCAACGGTAACCTCACCTGAGAAACACCAAGGATCACACTCCAACTGGCCTGAAATGCAGCAGCTGGCTTCAACCACGTCCGCGATACAGTACCTCCAACCAGCAAAGCCAAAGGGGAACTGAAACCGCATTTTAGAAGCATCTGTCCAGATCACAGTGGTGAGCATAGATCCTGATACCCCAAGCCCCAATCTAGTCAGTCAGGAGAGCGAAGATGGAGGTTTGTGTATTTTTTTCTCTTCAGCTCATGGTATATTATATTTGCACGTTCCCATCTTTCTCCCTCATCCAGTTTGTGTTATTATAGAGTAAGTTTGGTCGTTTCATCTTGTTTGAAATAAACCCTATTTTTGACCTTGCATCAGAAGCCTTGCCTGCCTTTTTACTCACTCAGTTAATAAGTCCCGAATAGAGAACCATAGGCAGGAGCACCTCAAAACGCTCAGGTAGTCCCACGGGCTAGGCATAAGCCGTGGGAACACAGACTTTCATAGCAGAACCCCCAGTGATTGGACCCACAGTAGATCCTACTGAGAGAAACAGGACAGGAGACACAGAACCTATTGCTAACATGAGTTGCGGCAGTCATAGGTCCCTTTGTTGGCAGGGACGGGTGGTGAGGTTAGAGGCTCCACATATCATAGGCCAGGTGCCAGCTACTGATCAGAATAAGGGTGCAGTGCAGACTACATCATCTCGAAGCAGTGCGTGAGGCGTGTTGAGGGTGGCGCAGCAGTACAACTGAGGGTGACCATGTAACCTGGTGGAATTGGATGGTCAACAGAATCCTCACCTTGCTGACAGTCTCGGTCACTTCCCCCTTCCAGATCATGGCGCACCTGGAACCGCGGCGGTATGGGGAGGACACCTGCTCCCGGTGACCATCAGGGTGACAGTTGCCCTGAACCTTTACGTCATGGGGTCCTTCCAGGTGGCGAGTGCGCGCCATCATGGAGGCCCTATGTGCTGAGTTTGAACAATACACCCATTTTAATGTGGGCCGCGCCCACCAGGATGCAGTGTTCCCCACCATTGCCAGGATGCCCCGGGTCCAGGGGGTGATCGACAAGATGCATATCCCCTTACGAGCGCCTGCAGATGATAGGCCGCTCTACACCAACCGAAAGGGATTCCACTCGACTGAACGGACAGCTGACATGTGACCATGAGCTGCGCATCATGCACGTCTGCGTTATTCGAGCAGTGTGCACGATGCCTTCATTCTGGCACAGCCGATGATTCCTGACAGGTTTGAGACACCCCCCCCCCTCACCCCGCGACTGAGGGGATTGGCTCCTGGGTGATTGGGATTACCCACTTTAGGTGTGGCTGATGACACCTATCCAGAGGCCACATACCGACATGGAGACCCACTACAATTACCCCCATGCTGCGACCAGGGACGTGATGGAGCGGTGCTTCAGCCTCCTAAAGGTGCAGTTCAGTGCCTGGACTGTTCTGGAAGGGCCTGCATGTATGATGCTGAGAGGGTTGCCCTCAACGTGACGGCCTGATACGTCCACCACAACACCGTGCAGCAGAGGGGCAACGTGCTGTAGGAGATGGATGGACACCAGTCCTTGTCCAACGAGGAGGATGCGGCGGAGGGCGAGGGTGGGAAGCACATGGGGCCTGGGCAGGCTGGGAGGCCACACGATGTGAGAACCAGGGTCAACGCACAGAGAATGCTCTGGCCAGGGGGACGGATACCGCCTCCATGATACAAACCTGCTTCACTTACAGGGTGCGGGCCCTGCGTTTTCAGTAACACGGGTTTGGTCCATGGAATAGAGCAGGGGTGGGAAAACTATGGCCCGCGGGCCGCATACGGCCCGCCAAAGGTCTTTATGCGGCCCACCAAGTCATTAAAAAAAAGATTTTTAAAAAATTAAAAAAAAATTTTTTTTTTTTAAGGTTAATGGGGGGGCTGTTGGGTTACTTATTGGATAGGGTGGATACGTTGACTTGAGTAGGGTGATCATTGCTCGGCACAACATCGAGGGCCGAAGGGCCTGTTCTGTGCTGTACTGTTCTATGGTCTATGTTCTATATGAGGCGCCCAGAATCATAACCGGGTGAAGTAATTATTTTACTTAAAATACGATGCGGCCCTTTAAAATTGTGAATTTCTGAATGTGGCCCTTGCACGGAAAAGTTTGTCCACCCCTGGGATAGAGGATGATGACAACCCGCTCTGCGATGAGCTCCGCATCTCCACATCGTGTAACAATGTCCGAATCCTACCCAAGGTAGCACTTTCCACCGTCCACCTGGGTGATCCCTGCATGCAAGTTGGCCATTCCATTAGACGGTCCCATCAGATCCCTGGGGTGGCGGTGGTGGACATGGTCAGGGTAAGGGTGGGGAGCCCAAGCCACGCACCCCTCACATCCTTCTGACAGAGCACCAAGGTAGGTTGTATCAGTGTTAACAAGTGTTTAATGTGCACAAATATTTACAGATACGTGCTCTAGCCCCGATAACCAAACTGTGCCCTGCACCTGTGCCGACTTAACTAGTGTCTATCTTTCTGGCCTTACAAGCCCTAACACTATGTCTAGATGGATCCACAGATGGTACATTAGGAGTGGAGGTGGCCTGCAACCTGGGTCCATGTTGGTGGCCATTTCCTTGGGCAACCGGGCCTGAATGGGTCCGGCAGTTGCTCGGGTGGTGCCGCCCTGTTCTACCCGTTACCCACCAGATGCGCCAGGGACAGGGAGAGTGGGAGGAGTCCGAGGTACTGCGGTGTTCCGGCACCTCCCCTGTGGTACAGGCCAAATCACCTCCTCGTCCCTCGGGGTGCCTGATGTCTCCCGGGCTACTCCATGGGACGGAACTGTTCCCTTAGACTTCCCTGCCAGCTGACATTGCCAGTCCTGAAGGCCCGCTCTGGTCTCGACCAGGGGCAGCATGCTCGCAGCCATAGAGCTCAGGGAGTATACCATCCTTGTCCGGGACTGCGTTACATCACGCACCGACTGTGACACCCCCTTCTGGGTCTGTGCCAACTCAGTAAGACGTCTTACAACACCAGGTTAAAGTCCAACAGGTTTGTTTCAAATCACTAGCTTTCGGAGCACTGCTCCTTCCTCAGGTGAAAATCCTCAGCATTCGCCTGAGGAAGGAGCAGTGCTCAGAAAGCTAGTGATTTGAAACAAACCTGTTGGACTTTAACCTGGTGTTGTAAGACATCTTACTGTGCTCACCCCAGTCCAACGCCTGCATCTCCACATCATGTGTCAACTCAGCCAGTGACTGCACCAGCTCCCTCTGGGACTGGGCCATCTTCCTCTGTGCCTGCACCACCTCGGCAGGGCCTGGACAATGCTGCTGACATTCTCAGCCATGGCCCGCTGTGACTGGGCCACGCTGTAATTTCTAGGTGGGTGTTGCACATGGCTGTCCACAAGATAACACACGTGACTAGACCGCGGGCTGGGGGACGTGGGGGTGGGTTGAGGGTGAGAGTGGTGTGGGGGCAAGGGTGGAGGTGGGGGTGAGGGAGAGGATGGTGTGGGGTTGAGGGTGAGGGTGGTGTGGGGGTGAGGGTGAGGGTGGTGTGGGAGTGGTGTTGGGAGGAGGTGACACATGTGGCATGGGGAACTGCAACTCAGCGTGGCTCACTTCCTCGCCCATGCCGATCTCTACCCGGCGACCTCCCTTTCCTCTGGGACGCCAACCACATCCAGAGCCCTCTACTCAGCCACGGTAACAGGCCGCTGGTCCGGCGGGCCCCCTGCAGTCTTCGCCCATTCCCGGTGTTTATGGGTGGCCTTCTCCTGGGGGAGGGGGCAGGTGGGGTGTGGGGACAGAAAAAGACAGTGTTAAACAGTTCGACGTATGCAGCCTATGTGTAGCTGGTGGCTCCAGTGGCTAGGCCACCCAGTCATGGCAGCTGGTATGGGTACCGACATGTAGTGCAGGGTGGGGATTCGGCCATCTTCAAGGTGGGGGGGGGTAGGGTTACGAGTGTGTGGGACGAGGTCTGGTGCCAACTCACAGTGTTGCCTACTCACCCTGGCTGCCCTGAGGAGGTTGTGCAGTTTCTTCCGGAATTGATGGCCGGTCCGGATGGTGTTGCTGGTGGCACTGACCGCCTCTGCCACCTGCACCCAGGCACGGCCAACAGCGGTGGTTGGCAGCCTCCTTCCTGGGCCGAGGTACAGGGTGGCCTACCACTCCTCCACCGCGGCCAGGAAGTTCTCCAACTCAGCATCCATGAAACAGGGTGCCGCTCTCCTCGCTGCCATCTTGTTGGCTGGGATGGTTTGTGTGGGGAGTGCAGGGTGTATCTGTGGCCGCAGCTTATCAGCCTCCGCATAAATAAAGATTATTATTATTACTATCCTGAGTCTCATTTGCGATTCTGGTGAACCCGGCACCGTTTCTCATTGGAATCGATTGTGTCCCACGTGGCGCCGGTGCTTGCCCCTCCACAGTTGCTGAATCGATCTAGGTCCTGCGCCAGATTTGCTGTCATGGAAGTCTGCAAACCCTGCGCTGGCGTCAACACTTAGTCTCAGGGGCGGAGAATCACGCCCATGGAGTTTAGACAACAGCCAGCTATGCTCACTATCTAACTGGCTGCCTCTGCTGTTGCGGATACACAGCGGCGAGAGTTCCAGCATGAACCCAGGGAGGACCCTGCACAAGAGGACCCTGTCCCAGAACGGCAGAGACAGCCGGTGAGGCTCAGGTGCCGACCGTCCAACACGCCGAGAAGGAGGTGTGAAGAAGCGGCCGGATCAGGCCACGTGTATACGTGGAGGACGGGGTGGTCACCGCATAGGCGTCATTAGCCATGACCTGAGTAGGTTACCCTTGTCGTTCACTAGCCAATCCCTTATCTGAGGGAGTGCCTCGAAGGTGCCAGGAGCCGACAAGTGTGCCAGGATGTATGCCTGGCCACTGGCAGCTTTGCCACCCTGTCCCACCTCTATCTCACTCCCCGTACTTCAAATGTACCCTCTTCCCACTCTCCACACACACAATCATCCTTCTCCTCAGACTCTCAATCCTTCCCTCTCCTCTAGTCCATACATCCCTCCCTCTCCTTTAGTCTATCCACCCTTCCCTTTCCCTTAATCCATCCACCCCTTCCCTTTCCCTTAGTCCATCCACCCCTCCCTCTCCCTTAGTCCATCCACCCCTCCCTCTCCCTTAGTCCATCCACCCCTCCCTCTCCCTTAGTCCATCCACCCTTTCCCTCTCCCTTAGTCCATCCACCCCTTCCCTCTCCTCTCATCCATCCACCCCTCCCTCTCCCCTCCCCCTACGCCTATCCATCTCTCCTCCTCCCTGAGTCCACCCACCCTCCAGTCCCCCTTAGTCCATCTGCCCCTTCCCTCTCTTTTAGTCCATCCACCCCTTCCCTCTCCCTTAGTCCTTCACTCCACCTTCCCCCGAGCCTTCCACCCCTTCCCATGACCATAGCTCCCCCTCTCCCTTCCGAGGGTCATGCCAGCATCACCACAGGGTGTGGGCCCCGGGTTGGCAGTATCAGCGGATCTTGTCCATGGGAAAGAGAAGGATGATGATGTGCCGCTATGAGATGAGCTCCTCATTATCTGACAAAGTATGATTCCTGTATTGAAGATTACAAGACACTGGGTGATCCCTGTAGGTGCTGCCAATTCCTTCTCACAGACCCAAATACGTTGTGGGATGGGGTGGTGGGGGGGGGGGGGGGGGGGGGGGGGGGTTGGTTTGCGGGGGTTGATGAATGGATATGCCCCCATGTCCTGCCAGTTCTGGGTGAGGGTGTAACCATGTGGTACGTTCATATGTCATGGGCATTCTGCCCTTTGGCCAACTGCCACACAGCACCCAGCCCATCCTTCACACCCATAGAACCATAGAAAGGTTACAACACAGAAGGAGGCCATTCAGCCCACAAATTCCCTCCAGCCATGCTAGACACCACCTTCAAAAGATGGAGACGCAGGGTAGCACGGTGGCGCAGTGGGTTAGCCCTGCAGCCTCACGGCGCTGAGGTCCCAGGTTCGATCCCGGCTCTGGGTCACGGTCCGTGTGGAGTTTGCACATTCTCCCCGTGTTTGCGGGGGTTTCGCCCCCACAACCCAAAAGATGTGCAGGGTAGGTGGATTGGCCCTTAATTGGAAAAAAATGAATTGGGTATTCTAAATTTATTTTTAAAAAGGTGGGGACGAGACAGGGGCACACTGACGGTCAGGGACTTTTGCATAGGGCACAGGCAGGCGACACTGGATGAACTGACGGAACGACAAGAAATAAGGCTTCTGCAAATAAAACACTTCCTCCGCAAAGAGACAGTAGAGTACCTCAGGGCCCCAGAAACCACACTACTAGTGGACCTGATAGGCACAAACAGCAAAGAAGAGGGACTATGTGGGAAAATGTACGGACAGTTACTGGACTGAACTCGAAGACCAGAGGGAAAAGGGAGGAAGAACTGGGGACAGAGGTGGGTTGGGGATGCTAGAGCGAAGCACTGAGCAAGGCCAACTCCTCCTCCTCCTGTGTAAGGCTCAGCCTAATGCAGCTCAAAGTGGTGCACAGAGCGCACCTGACCAGAACCCGAATAAGCAGGGTCTTCCCAGAGGTGGAGGATAAATGTGAACGGAGCCGAGGGGCCCGGCCAACCACACCCGCATGTTTTGGGCTTGTCCCAAACTTGCTGGGTTCTGGACAGCCTTCTCTGAGTCAATCTCCAAGGTTGTGGGGGGTGACGGTGAAGCCATGCCCAATTATGGCAATCTTCGGGGAATCGGAGCAGCCAGAGCTACACATCGGGAAGAGGGCCGATGCCCTAGTTTTCTCTTCCCTCATCACACGCCGGAGAATCCTGCTCGGCTGGTGATCAGCAGCACCACCCACAGCTGCAGACTGGCTCGCTGACCTTTCGGAATATTGCATCTACACACAAGTTCCCTTCTTCATCTCTGATAGGTCCCACTTTCTCCTTCGCTAACCTTTTACCATTAATATATCGGTAAAACATCTTTGGGTTTACTTTAACTTTATTTGCTAATCTTTTCTCATGCTTCCTCTTTGCTTTCCTTATTTTTTTTTAAACTTTGTACCTGCCCTTCCTTTACTCGTGCTTAGTTCTTTGTGCCTATTGTAGGCTTTATTTTTCTGTTGATCTTCCCCTGAATTCCTCTCAATAACCAGAGGGGTCTAGATTTAGCAATATCATTCTTATTTTTGAGGGGGCATGTCTACTTTGTACATTTAGGATATTGCGTTTTAGTGCTTGGTACTGGGTTACCACTGATTGATCCTCAAGCAATGCTGGCTGGTCCATCTAAGCCCATCTTATTCCTGCAAAGCTTGTTTTCCCAGTTCAAAACTTTTACTCCTGTTTTGTCTCTGTCCTTTTCCTTCATAATACTAAATCAAACAGAATTGTGATCACTAACCTCAATATGGTCACCAACTGTCACTTCACCCACTAGCCCTTCTTCGTTCCTCAAGACCAGGTCTAGAATTGCATCTAGTCTCGTTGGGTTTGTCACTAATTGGTTGAAAAACATTTCCTTGACACACTGCATGAATGTTTCTCCCTCAGTTATATTGTTTGAATCCCTGTTGATATTGGGCCCGTTAAAGTCTTCCAACAATTATTACCTTCTTGTTCTTACAGACAGAAATTTCTTCTATCTCCCTTTCACTATTTGGGGTTCTGTAGTATATTTCCAGTAGTGTGACTACCTCTTTTTTTATTTCTAAGCTCATCCTGTAAAGCCTTGTTTGATGACCTGTTTAGTACGTGATCCGTTCTGACAACTGGAGTTGATTCTTTGACCATTAGTGCTACTTTCCCTGCTTTTTTATTTCCCACTCTATCGTGTCTGAAGACTCTATAACCAGGGATATTGAGATGCCAATTTTGCCCCTCCTTTAGCCAGTTTCTGTCATAGCAAAGACATCCAGCTGCCATGTGTCTACCTGTGCCCTTAATTCATCTACCTTTGCATTGAAGTAAAAACAGTTTAAACCTGTCATTTTTCCTTGCTGTACACATTTTAAACTTTGCTAATGTTCTTCCTCCTTTTTCCTGATCTGAATCTGACCAATCTGATCCTATCCTGGGACCCCATCCCCCTGCCACACTAGTTTAAATACTCCCCAACTAACTAAAAGACACCACAAGGATATTGGTCCCAGCTCTGCCTGAGACAGAAGTTAGAGGCAGATCAGGCTGGTGGGTCAAAATGTTTAATTGTGATAACACCTGGTGTCAACTTAAGCATCGTCTATCTATCTACTGTTTCGTAGCCTCCTGCTTCTTTTTGGTGATACCCCAGACAGCACATCAGAACTGGAGGCAGCCTGTTGCTTGTCTCGTCCTCTACCCAGAGATGCCCTTGGTGGGTGCCCTCTGGGAGGCCTGGATTGGATGGGCCTGACTGACTTTCACATGTCTCAGGTGACAACATGTCAGCCTGTTCTGCCCACTGCCTATGAGATGCACCAGTGTCAGGTGTGGGGGAATTTGGAAGCCCTGTGCGAGACGCTGGCATTGGCCCCATCACTTCCTCCTCCCTTGGGATGCTTGCTGGCCCCTGGGCTACTCCTTGGGATGGAGGGTAAGCCTTGTGAGCTACAGAGGTGTTTTCAATCACCTGCTGCTGCCAGTCCTGGAGGCTCACTTTCATCTGAACCATGGTCTCAATGTCCTCAGCCATCGTATACCGAGACTGGATCATATTCCTCACTGCCTTGGTTATGTTCCTCTGGGACTACCTAAGGTCAGTCTGTGTCTGGCCATGCTCTCCATGCCCTCAGCCATGACCCTTTGAAAATGGGCCAAGGTCTGGAGCGCCACAACAATGTCCATCTGCACACAGGACATGTCCGCCTGTGACTGAGCTCCCCTGTCCTGTGTCTCCAACATGGACAGGAACATGGTTCTGACATCTTGTCCCAGGTCTTCGAATGCAGACACCACCCTTTCAGTGTTGGCCTGGGTGCTAGGCATTTTCAGCACCATCTTCTGCGCCTGAAGTGACTGGACTCCTCCAACTGTACTTGCAGGCACTAGAAAGTTGCTGAGACCACCTTCTATACATTCTGGTTCTGCTTCTGCATCTGAAACAGTGATGGGATCATCTTTTCCAGAAGCGCAATATATGTCTGGGTGACAGCTGGGTGGCAGCCCTCTGACCATCCTCGTCCTTGGGAATCCCTGCCTACACCTGATGTGCTGCAGCATGTGTGTGGGGCTCACCAGAGGGTGGCTCAGGAGCCTAATCACTAACATTACTCCCCAAGATGATAGTCGCTACAATGGTGGATGGTGCAGGTGAAAGTTGTGTTGAGATGTTAGTGTCATGTTCGGAGGGTCTGGATGTGGGCAGTGCTCTGGGATGGCTCGGCCTCGGCTGATGGTGATCCTGCACAACAAAAGACATGGAGTGAGATCTTGGGAAGAAGTGGTCTGTGGGTGAAGTGTGACTCGCTTGTTATGGTGTCATCTGCATTGCATTGGACTCTCACTTGTTTGCCACATGCTGAATTCCATTGCAGCCACTGCCCTCTCCTTGGCCACCTCCGCAGGTTTCAGGACCCTCTCCTTGGAGGGTGTGCGCATCTGAATATCTAGGATGCCCCCTCCCATCCTCTGGCATTCCTTTTTTTTTTTAAATAATTTTTATTGAAATTTTTCGATACAAACATTTACCCCTACTACATTTTAAATTATAACACAACAAATCCCCCCTGGGAAATCCTCCCCACGCCCTCCCCCGCGCGCACCCCCCCCACCCCCCCCCCCCCCCGCGCTACCAGTCTAGCAACCAAACCGTTTCTCCCTTTCTGCCGATGGCCTCGGGCAGTCATTGCCCGCGACCCCCCGCTGACGTGCTCCCTTCGTTGCTATCCCCCCCCCCTCCCTTCCCCCCCCCCTTTCTCCCCGGGTTGCTGCTGTTTCGGCCTCCAGTTCCTATCTCTGATCCAGAAAGTCAGGAAGGGCTGCCACCGCCGGAAGAACCCCTGTACCGACCCTCTCAGGGCGAATTTGATTCTTTCCAATTGGATGAAGCTTGCCATGTCGTTTAACCAGGTGTTAACACTTGGTGGCCTTGTGTCCCTCCACTGAATCAAGATCCTTCTCCGAGCTACCAAGGACGCAAAGGCCAATATTCCGGCCTCCCCTGCCTCCTGTACTCCTGGCTCCACCCCAACCCCAAAAATCGCTAGCCCCCACCCTGGTTTGACCCTGGTTCCCACCACTCTCGATACTGTCCCCGCCACCCCCTCCCAGAACTCTTCCAGTGCCGGGCACATCCAGAACATATGTACATGGTTCGCAGGGCTTCCCGAACACCTAACACACCTGTCCTCACCCCCGAAGAACCGACTCATCCTAGTCCCCGTCATATGGGCTCTGTGCAGCACCTTAAATTGGATGAGGCCCAACCTTGCGCACGACGACGACGAATTGACCCTCTCTAAGGCATCCGCCCATGTCCCATCTTCTATCTGCTCTCCCAGCTCCGCTTCCCACTTGTCCTTCAGCTCCTCTATCGATACCTCCTCCACCTCCTGCATTATTTTGTAGATGTCCGAGACCTTCCCTTCTCCGACCCAGACCCCTGACAGCACCCTATCACTCACCCCTCTATCGGGAAGCAAGGGAAATCCTTCCACCTGTCGTCTGGCAAATGCCTTCACCTGCAGGTATCTAAACGTGTTCCCCGGGGGGAGCTCAAATTTCTCCTCCAGCTCTCCCAGGCTCGCAAACCTCCCCTCTATGAACATGTCCCTCAGTTGCCTGATGCCCGCCCTGTGCCAGCTCTGGAATCCCCCGCCAGTGTTCCCCGGGACAAATCTGTGGTTCCCTCTCAGTGGCGCCGCCATCAGACCCCCCACTTCCCCCCTGTGTCGCCTCCACTGCCCCCAGATTTTAAGGGTGGCCACCACTACCGGACTCGTGGTATACCTTGTGGGGGGGAGCGGCCATGGTGCCGTTACTAGCGCCCCCAGGCTTGTATTGCCGCAGGACGCCCTCTCCATACGTTTCCAAGCTGCCCCCTCCCCCTCCATCACCCACTTGCGCACCATCGATGCGTTCGCCGCCCAGTAGTATCCGGAAAGATTGGGTAGCGCTAATCCTCCACTGTCCCTACTCCGTTCCAAGAAAATCCTTCTCACTCTAGGGGTGCCATGTGCCCACACATAGCCCATAATGCTGCTAGTTACCTTCTTGAAGAAGGCCCTGGGGAGAAAGATGGGCAAGCACTGGAACAGAAACAAGAACCTCGGGAGGACCGTCATTTTGACTGACTGCACCCTCCCTGCTAGCGACAGCGGTACCATGTCCCACCTCTTGAACTCCTCCTCCATCTGCTCCACCAGCCTTGAAAAGTTCAGCTTGTGGAGGGTCCCCCAGTTCCTTGCCACCTGCACCCCCAAGTACCTGAAGCTCTTTACTGCTCTCTTAAAGGGGAGCCGCCCAATTCCCTCCCCCTGATCTCCCGGGTGTATCACAAAGACCTCACTTTTACCCACATTTAATTTATATCCCGAAAAGTCCCCAAACTCCGCTAGTATTTCCATTACCTCCGGCATTCCCCCTTCCGGGTCCGCCACATATAACAACAAATCATCCGCATAGAGTGATACCCGATGTTCCTCCCCTCTCCTTGTCAGTCCTCTCCACCCCCCTGAACCCCTCAGTGCCATCGCCAACGGTTCGATCGCTAATGCAAATAGTAAGGGGGATAGGGGGCATCCCTGCCTGGTACCTCGATGGAGCCCAAAATACTCTGACCTCCTCCCGTTTGTAACCACACTCGCCATCGGGGCCGAATACAGCAGCTTCACCCACTTGATAAATCCCTCCCCAAACCCAAACCGTTCCAGCGTCTCCCACAGGTATTCCCACTCCACCCTATCGAATGCCTTCTCCGCATCCAGTGCTACCACTATCTCAGCCTCCCCCTCCACTGCTGGCATCATAATCACATTCAACAGTCTCCGGACATTTGTGTTAAGTTGTCGTCCCTTTACGAACCCCGTCTGGTCCTCATGGATTACCCCTGGCACACAATCCTCTATTCTGGTTGCCAGGACCTTTGCCAACAGTTTGGCATCTACATTCAGGAGGGAGATAGGCCTGTAGGACCCGCACTGTACAGGGTCTTTGTCCCGCTTCAGGATCAAGGAGATCAGGGCCTGTGACATTGTCGGGGGCAGAACCCCCCCCTCTCGCGCCTCATTGAAGGCTCGCACCAGCACTGGACCCACCAAGTCCACATACTTCTTATAAAATTCCACCGGGAACCCATCCGGCCCCGGCGCCTTCCCCGCCTGCATCTGGCCTATCCCTTTAACTAGCTCCTGCAGCTCTATTGGCGCCCCCAGCCCCTCCACCCGTTCCTCCTGGACCTTTGGGAACCTCAATCTATCGAGGAAGTTCTCCATTCCCCCCCTCCTCCTGGGCGGCTCAGACCGGTACAATTCCCTGTAGAAATCCCTGAAGACCCCGTTCACCTCTTGCCCCTTCTGCACTACGTTCCCTCCCTTCTCTCTCACTCCCCCAATCTCTCTGGCTGCATCTCGCTTGCGCAGCTGGTGTGCTAGCATCCTGCTCGCCTTTTCCCCGTACTCATAGACCGCGCCCTGTGCCCTTCTCCATTGCGTCTCCGCCTTCCTAGTGGTCAGTAGGTCAAACTGGGCCTGTAAACTGCGCCGCTCCCTCAACAGCCCCTCCTCTGGTGTCTCCGCATATCTCCTGTCCACTTCTATAAGTTCCCCCACCAGTCTCTCCCTCTCCTGCCTCTCCTTCCTTACTCTGTGTGCCCTTATGGAGATCAGCTCTCCTCTGATCACTGCTTTCAGGGCCTCCCAGACTACCCCCACCTTCACCTCGCCCGTGTCGTTCGTGCCCAGATATCTCTCAATGCCCTTCCGGACCCTTCCGCACACCTCATCGTCCGCCAGCAGCCCCACACCTCTGGCATTCCTGACAATTATGGATTGCTTTGTCCTTGGGGACACAGAAAGGACGTAGTGAGATGCCAGGGCGCGATTTTTATGGGGATGTTTGTAGCTGGTGATAAGTGTGTGCAAGACTCCTGGCCAAAAGGGTATTGGGGTTCGTGGAGGGTAGATTGTAAAGGGAGGTGCAGGCAGGTGGGGTGTTGTTGGTCTCTAGGAGATTGGGGGCAGATGTGAGAAGTGAGAGATGGGAGTGATGCCAGGGGCAGAGTGGTGACTACACACTCCAGCTGCTCTAAGGAGGTTGTTCATCTTTTTACGGCATTGCATGCCGGTCCTCTTAGTGAGACTGGCAGCACTCACAGCCTCTGCTATCTCAACCCAGGCCTTGTTCAGAAGGACGGGCTTGAGTGTCGGCCCCACCGTGGATATCGCTCTTCTCCTCAGTGCCGTCCAGCATTCGGTCGATCTTCGCCTCCAGATACTTTGGAACAGGCATTTTAGCAGCTATCTTCGTGGCTGGAATGACAGGTGAGTGGAGCACTTGAAAGCTGCTCCAGTTTATCAGGATCTGAAAGCGAATCCTGACCCCAGCGAGGCTGACGCCAGCAGGGCTGGGAATCGGGTGAGCTGCACGCGGGCTGCGTGCTAGCCCATTGCATGACATCAATTTCTCCTGGCCGGCGCTCTGACCTGGGGCGGTATTCTCCCCTACCAGGCGGGGCGGGGGGTCCCAGTGTAGCGGCGTGGCGCCAACCTCTCTGGTGTCGGGCCTCCCCAAAGGTGTGGAATTCTCCGCACCTTTAGGGGCTAGGCCCGCGCCGGAGTGGCTCCCGCCACGCCGACTGGCACCAACAGCCTTTGGCGCCACGCCGGCCGGCGTCAGTGCTGGCCGAAAGACCTTCGCCAGTCGGCGTGAGTCCGCGCATGCGCCGGAGCGTCAGCGGCCGCTGACATCACCACCAGCGCATGCGTGGTAGGGGGGGTCTCTTCCACCTCCGCCATGGTGGAGGCCGTGGCGGTGGCGGAAGAAAAAGAGTGCACCCAAGGCACTGGCCCGCCCGCCGATCGGTGGGCCCCGATCGCGGGCCAGGCCACCGTAGGGGCATCCCCCAGGGGCCCGCTCGCACCGCCAATCCCGCCGGCACCAGAGGTGGTTTAAACCACATTGGCGGGATTGGCCTGACAGCGGCGGGACTTCGGCCCGTCACGGGCCGGAGAATCGCCGCGGGGGGCACGTCGATCGGCGGGGCGTGATTCCCGATCCCGCCGATTCCCGGGTGGCGGAGAATTCCGGCCATGACGGGGGCGGGATTTACGCCGGCCCCGTGCGATTCCCTGACCCTGCGGGGGGTCGGAGAATTCCGCCCCAGGAGAGCACAGTTTCCGCGATTCTACACTGGCGGTGGCACTTAATCTCCAGAAAGGAGAATGTGTTTGCAACCTCTGCAAATTCAGATTGGTAGAGGAATAGAACCGTCTCAGATTGATTCTATAACATTGGTGTCCAGACTAAATACTGGTGGTGGAAAGGGAGTCTCCCTGGTGACAGTAAGACATCGTTCTGATGTGAACATAGTCTATTATGTATAATATTATTCTTATGCCACGTCCTTACATGTGCCTGTCCGGTGTGAAGCAATCTCAGTTTGAGCAGCACCTTGTCCTGATGACTCTGAAAGGACATTTTAAAAACGACATGCTTTACATGTCCCGCGGGTGTTCATAGAATCTGGAAAATTCTGAAACACATAAATAAATTAATAATTTAACCTCACTGGAAAGTTATCTTAAAATATGAACGGGCTAATGTACTTGTGGGCACATCCCTTCAGTGACTATAATTTGTTCTGGAGTTAGACATTGTGTTCTTGGCACAGTTGGGATATAAATAATTGTGTGTCTAAATATGTCTGCCAAATCCATTTTAATTGACTTGGGAGATATAAATGCAAAATTATGCTTGTCAATTCATTTAATTACAATGCATCACAGAATATCATATGCACACAATATCTTATGTACACAATATATGATACACACTACGTCACAGAACACCTGATGTGTGCCACATCACAGAATATTTGATGTAAAGAACACAGTATCTTGTGTACACAATGTCACACAATATCTGATCTACTCTACGTTACAGAATATCTGATGTACACCATGCCAAACAATAAATGACGTACATAAAGTCACACACAAATGATAGCTATGACTTGGTTTGTTCATATCAAATGGACGCAAAACCTTATTCAATCCATCCAGGTAAAGTGGCTACGAAGCTTGCTTAAGGCACAGGGGCCTAGCATTTATGGAGTTCCCAATATGCCAGACAGGAAGCATGTGCATACATGCAGCCAGAAGTGCACTACCTGCCCTATTGTTAAAGGCGAATAGCGGGAGCACATATTACCTACAAATTAGGGTCCTGCAGGTCTTGTGGGATCTATACTCCTAGTCTTGTATTCCCTAGTGCTGAACCTGCGCTCTTCGGTGATGTGAATGGGCAGGAAGGCCCTCACCACTTGCTATTTCAGGGGATCATTGGGATTTTAAGGTTATTTGGTGGTTTCTTAATTCAGGCTGCTAGTTAACATTTAGGTGTTTTTGCTGCGTTTTATCCCTTTGGAAAACCCACTTTGTGAACAGGAAGATAGTTTGGTCATGGCACTGGTGCACTCCAACAATAAGTGGATGGAGCTCACAGGCTTAATAATGGGAAACAAGGAAATGGCAACGACTTTGTAAAAGCATTTTGTATTTGTCTTCACAGTAGAAGATCCCAAGGATAGTTGAATAGTAGAAGGCAAAAGGAAAGGGGGAGCATGACCACAAGAAAAAATGTACTCGGAAAATTAATGAGACTAAAGGTTGACAAGTCTCCTGGTCCTGATAGCGTGCATCCTAGGGTGTCTACAGAGACAGTGGGTAGAAATCCAGAAGGCGGGTCCCAAGACATTACACTGGCCCACTGAATGAGCCTGCCCTGCCAGCACCCTCGGCCCCTGACAGATCATTTTGAAGGGATCATCTGAAAATTAAAAAAAAAAACAAAAGGGCCCCCCACCCCCAACACAGGACTCCCCACCCCGAACCACCCCAATGCAAGTTCCCCTGGTAGTGCCCCTGACACTGTATAATGATGGGATTTAAATGTATGATGATGGGATTTCTGACCTTTCATGGCAGCAACACCAAGACATCATCCGTGGGGGTGGGGGCTGTCTCTACAGGGAATCCCGTCTGGCTTTAGAGTCATAAAGTTTTACAGCACAGAAAGAGGCCCTTCAGCCCGTCAAGCACATATCTACGGTAATCCCATTTTCCAGCACTTGAGCCATATTTTTGTATGCTGTGGAGTTCCACCAGGGATGGAGAATCCCTCCAATTGTAATTTTCTAAAATTTCCTAGATTCTGATAAAGTCCCAGCAGATAGAAAAATTGCAAATGTAACATCACTATTCAGGAAAAATGTGGGAAACTCTTGGGCATTTAGCCTAACATCCGCTATTGGGAAAATGCGAGAATCCCCTGCCTGTCAAACCTCGAAAGTTCATTTGGAGAGCTCAATTAAATCAGCCCTTTAATTCGTCAATAGTTTAGTAATCATTATAATATCCTTACAACGACCCCCCCCCCCCCCCCCCCCCCCGTGGTGTGCCTTCCTTTTGGTGTTTTGGGCATCGTTCCTGGGCTGTCTTCCCACCCTCCGTACCCTTTAGGTCCCTCTGCCCTATTTTGTCTGCTGCTGACCTCCAGACGAGCAGGATTCTCTGGCGGGGGACGAGAGAGGCAAAGGCCAGGGCGTTTGCCCCTCCCTCTGTGAAGAGATCTGGCTGTTCTGATACCCTGAGGACCGCCACTTTTGGGAATGGCTCCACCCTCACCCCCACAATCCTGGATATGGCCTCAAAGAAGTTGGTCCAGTATACGCAACAAGTCTGAGACATGACCAGAACACGTGGGCGTGATTGGCCGGGCCTCCCTGGTACCATTCGCATTTGTCCTCCACCTCCCATAAGAACCCGCTCATGCGTGTTCTTGTCAAGTGCGCCCTGTGCACCACCTTTAGCTGCATTAAGCTCAGCCCTGTGCATGAGGAGGTGAAGTTTGTCCTGTACAGAGCCTCACTCGAGAGCCCTCCCCCAATTTCCATACCTAGTTCTTCCTCACATTTTTCCCCTGTATCGTCCAGTGGTGAGTTTGTCTCTTCCAGTACTTGTCAGCACAGTTACCGTCCACTAGCTCACCTGAGGTTAGGAGTCTGTCCGGTATGGAGAGTCTTGGTCCTAGGTGGAACGTTGCAGTCTCCTTGCAGGGGAAGTTCCTCAGTTGCATGCATCACAACTTGTTCCCTTTTGGGAGCTATAGCTTGTCTGCCAGTTGCTCCTGGGCCGATATCCTGCCATCTTTTTATGGGTCCCCTAATGTCACTGTCCCCTCATCCTGTTTCCAGCTTTTGAAAGAGATGGCCAGTGTCACCAGGGTGAATTTAAGATTCTTACAGGTGGGGGCCATGGTGGACATTCCTACCAATCCATAGTGTTGTTTAAGTTGGTTCCACACTCTGACCATGGCCACTACCACTGGGTTTTTTGAGTATTTGGCTGAGGTGACAGAGTAATACACCAGTACAAACATAACCTCCCCCCAAAATATACCTTACCCCCTCAGACAACCTAACCCTTCCCCCTTTCCTTTCTCCTTCCTCTCCTCCCTGCCTTTTTAACATTGTTTATTACTGTTTTTTATATTTGGCTGATAGCGGTGTTGTTATGTCAGTGTTTTAAAATTATAAGAGGCAAGTATAAATAATAAGGGATCTATTGAGAATGTATAATGTAAAACACAGGGCAAACTGGGAGTTGACATATTTTGCCCATAGCATGCTTGGTATGTGTGTCCTGTCCATCCCTTCCTTGCCCTTAGTTGGTCCTTCTCCTTCAGGTTAGTCTCTTGGAGGAAGGACACATTAGCCTTCAGGCTTTTCAGAAGAGAAAGACTCTGGATCTTTTCACTGGGCTGTTAAGTCCCCTGACGTTCATGGTGACTATTCTGATGTGGGGAGTTTCTGTTCCTCCCCCCTGACCCACACCCCTCCCCCACCCCCTCCCGCAGTGTCAGCCATACTCACCATATGGATATGCCCATGTACTCTGGGGTTTCCCTTTGTCCGGGGGCCATCCAAGATGGCCACCATTGTCCTCTTTACTCTGGCCGGCCCCATATGCGACCTGTTATAACCAGCATTCTACCATACCTCTCCCACCCCCCACCTGTTCCCTAATTACCACCTGAGTCCCACTCCTCTCCCTTATCCCCCTTCCCCGTGCCCCCGTGGGCTTCTCTTCCACATCTTGCCCTCTCTGACCCCTGCCCCCCATCCTCCTATTTTACAGCCCCCCCTCCCCCCGCCCCGTTCTGTCAGGTGCTCCCTTTCGGGAGCTGCACTGAGGCTCTCACTTTCCTTTTACCTCCATAGCCTTGCATATTCACTTGCCCCGTGGTTCCCCTCCTGGCAACATTGCCTTCTATCTTTCGGCCATTTTGTTCCTCTTTCCCACCTCCACGTTCCCCCTCCCCCTCCCCCCACCTCCCCTACCCCTCACCTTCCCGCATTGGTGTCCCTTTGTCCTACTCTTCCCCCCGCCCCCACCTCCCCTGGGATGCACAGATGTTTGTTCCAGTGAGCGCCTTGGACATTTAAATAAAGATAGAAAGACAAAGAACATCATCCGTGGTCCATTTATATCCATTACTGCTGTCTTCCCATCCTGTTTTTCTTGACAAATGATTCCGCTTCACCTGGTGTGTTGTTGAATGTTCCCCAGAACTTTGCTGGGTACAGCATCCTGAACCATATTTTGTTTTTGAACAGGCTGCCTTGGCTCCATTGAATGTGGCCCGGTGCTTGGCTAGGTCGGCCCCAATGTCCTGATATATACGGATTGCGTGGCCTTCCCATTCACAGGACCTCCTCGCCCAGTTGAAGGTCCACCTCTTGTCCTGGCACCTGTGGGAACTTTATGATGATTGCTCTTGGTAGTTTCCCTAATTTGGGCCTTTACCTGAGTGGACTCTGTCCACTTCTAGTGATTTGGGTGAGCTTTGTCCCCCAACCACTTTCCCCAGCATTCTTACTACATAGTCTGTTGGGTTCCTACCCTCTGTGCCTTCAGGTAGTCCTGCGATCCTCAAATTATTATAATGTATCTACTCTCCTGTTCCTCGACCTTCCCTTTGAGTGCTCCGTTGGCCGCTACTAACCTTGCCACCTCCAGTTCTAGTGCGTTCATCCGGTCACTCTGGTCAGTTACAGCTCTTTCCAGTTCTCGCACCATCTGTTCCTGGGTTTCCAACCGTCGCTCCGTCTTTTCCATAACTTCTTTGAAGGGAGCCAAAGCGATTGCTATGGCCGCCTTCAAGGTCCCCATGAGGTCCTCCTTGATGGAGTCCCTTGGCTTTAGGTGCTCCTGTTCCAGGAGCTCTACCCATTGCCCTGTTGGTGGCTGGATCAGTGCTGGTGGTTGCGTCGGCAACCCGATCTGCCAAACTCTCTTCGGCTTCACTCCTCGTTTCGCTTCACTCCTCATGTCTGCTATTTGCGCCCTTCTCTCCTGACTCTTACCGCTCCCACTGTCTTTTCTGTTTCTTGGTGGGTTTGAGGGCATTTTCATGGGTGCTTGTCATTCATTTTGTTGTGGGTGAGGGTAGGGTTTTTTTTTGTGTCAGTTTCGTGGTCAAATTTTAGGTTAAAGGGGCCAAAATTAAAGCCTCCAGAGGAGAGGCAGCTTTTGTGCGACTGTTCAGCGTATCACCACCATCGAAGGTCCCTCGCTACTTTTAATGTGGATGATGGTGGATCGCTTTCCCTCTGATCCATGTCAGGAATACAAGTTGCATATATTAGCATTCAAGAATGCTCATTAAGTACTCAACTCGCCAAAATCACATTCCCTTCCCAATTATGTGCCGCGCCAGTGGAAAGTTAGACTGGTCTGAATCACAACTGGAGCTAGTGGCAGGCAGCTGTGTTGCACGTTTTACTTGAGTGTATTACGCGTTTTATTGGAGTGTATTAACATGCCTCCGTTTAAAGGCCGAGTGCTTAACACTACTACAGCTCTGTGTATGTAATTCTGCTCGGAGTCGCCAGGTGCTGTATTTAGACACCTCACAAGTATATCAAGGTCAGGTTCAAAGTAATAAATCTGTACACCGATTAGTAAGTTCAAACGATTGATATTTATTATAACCAATATAATAAATACACATGCATACGCTAAAGACTAATACTTATTTCTACTATTAAACGACTAAATACTTATCTAAGTAGGAACCAGCAAGGTCAGGGGACAAGGCCTTTGTTCCTTTCTGGACTGCACCTTCTGTTCACTAATAGTCGGCAAGAGTATAAGCAATGCCTGGGTCACGTAGCGAGCGTTGTTTTGGCACTTACTGAACGATGGCTGATGCTCAACGGCCAGTGATGAAAGACAGGATCTGGAGGCTGGGGTCGGAGTCAGGATGCAACAGCCTAGGCCGGAGTCTGGAAGCAACAGAACGGACCATGTGCGGGGTCTACTTTTATAGGTCCCCCCAAAGTCCGTCCCTCTTCGGGGCGATCTCTACCTGCTGTATATCGATTGAGTCTTCTCCCAATCGATATTTTCCAAACCCCCCAATCTGAGGGTCGCTTCTCGATGGGTGGGGCAGTCTCTATGGTGCTTTGTGATGGATACTTATGGTGCCGTTTCGTCTGGGCGTCCACTCAAAGTATCCATTCAAACCTAAATGTTTCTATTGTGTGGGCCTAGATCTGGATCACCTCATTACAATGCAAATCGTTGTTGCCATTTACACCTTTAGCTGAGATCCTGCACCTGGCCATAAATTGGTTTCTGTACGTGCAGAATGCTAATTAGCCTTCTGCAAACTGCTTGTCCTTGCTAAGACTGTTTTCTCCCTGCAGCCTTAGCAGTTCTCCATTTTTGTAGCCCAGTGTCCATCTTAGGTGGCTACAGCTGTCCATCCTCACTTGTGAGTTCAAGTTGATTCCAATTTAGCCTACCTGTAACAGCGCTGCTCCGATTCCTCAGCAATGCCGCTCTTAGCCCACAGATGTGAGGGGTGTATGATGGGGCTGCTCACCGTGGCTGCCTCAAGGTGATGAGCTGGGCTGCTCACAGTGCCCGCTGCACTACTCCAGCAGGACTGCATTGGGTTCTGTGAGTCTCAGGCAGAGCTGCACTCTCAAACAGAGACCAGCATGGCGCCTGAGGGGGGTGGGTGATGGCAGAGATATGAGGGTGAAGAGGGCTTGATATGGTTGGCGGGGGAGATGGCAAAGAAATGAGCCTGAAAGGGGTAGGAATGAATAGTGGGAGGATGGTGGCAGGCAGAGGGGAGATTGGGATGGGGAAGCTGGAACCTGACCTGGATCAGTACAATGCATACATATAAGGGAGGGATGCGATTCGATTTGCAAGAAGTAGGGGATGCACACAGACCCACACAAGAGGGAAGGGTTGCATAAGGACTCATGGGGGTGAGGTGGGGGGGAATTGGTGGTAGTCTTGTGGTCATTTGTTAACAAGCTAATGGTGAGCGAAAGTCTGGGGCAAAGAGGTCAGCGTGAGAGATTAAAGGCAATCCTGGGGCTCTGTGCACCAGGCTATATGGTTATACATGACACGCATGTTGTGTCCCCACTCCAGGGAGTTGCAAGGCCTCAATGTCAGTGGGGATTAGGCACAGTTTGGTGTGCAGAGTGTTGTGATAAATTCACACACTGTGGTGACGGGTATGTCTAGTTCAATACTGGGCTACAGATATGAAGGTCATGATCTGGAGAGGAATCTGTAACTTTTAAATGTGGAAAATACAATTAAGTACGAGGTGATACATGAAGCTCTCCTGGAGGTGAGGGAGGGGGTAGGTGGGAGGTGCCTTTATATGTGACCGTGCACACAGCCTCAAGATGGGAAGGGGTGAGGTCAGCATGCGGACATCAGCAGTAATGGCTTCAGGGGCGAGTGCAGGAATAGCCATTACAATGACAATGATGGGCGGCACAGTGGTTAGCACTGCTGCCTCACGGCACTGAAGACCCGGGTTCGATCCCGGCCCTGGGTCACTGTCTGTGTGAGGTTTGCACATTTTCCCCGTGTCTGCGTGGGTCTCATCTCATCCAGACCGGCGGGACCTGACTCTGAGGGCGGTTAGCGGGGTCCTCGGGGGGTGAGGGCGCGTAGGGAACCGGTCCCGGGGGTCCCCAATGGTGGCTTGACCCGTGATCAGGGCCCACCAATCTGCGGGCGGGCCTGTGCCGTGGGGGCACTCTTTCCCTCGGTGCCGGCCTCTGTAAAGCTCTGCCATGGCCGGCGCGGAGAAGAAACCCCTGCGCATGCATAGGGATGACGCCAGTGGTCCCGCGCATGCGCCAACTTCGGTGCCGATTGGCGCGGCACCAACCACTCCAGCCTGCGGAAGTGCGGAGGATTCCGCAACTTCCGGGCGGCCCGATGCCGGAGTGGTTCACGCCACTCTTTGGCACCGGTACGGCCCGCCTGCCGGTTGGGGGAGAATCCCGGCCCCTGGTCTTTGAATACCGCACCAGCATCAGACCCTGATGTTATGACATAGTTTAAAATCAAAACTGGAAAGGAATCTGCACAGGAGGGGTCTGAGGCAATGTTTTCTAAAATTTATTCATGGGACATCGGCGCCGCTGGCTGGGGCAGCATTTATTGCCCATCCCTAATTGCCCTTGAACTGAATGGCTTGCTAGGCCATTTCAGAGGGCATTTAAAAATCAACCACCTCACTGTGGGTCTGGAGTCACAAGTAGGCCAGACCAGGTAAGAGTGGCAGATTTCCTTCCCTAACGGACATTAGTGAACCAATTGGGTTTTTACAGCAATCGACAATGGTCATCATCAGACCAGATTTTTTTTATTACATTCAAATTGCAGCATCTGCCGTGGGTCCCCAGAGCATTATCCTGGGTCTCTGGATTACTAGTCCAATGACAATACTACTCTGCCACCGCCTCCCCCAGGGTCCTAACAGGGGCCATTCTGAAATTGCTTAGAATAACAACATGGAAATGGAGCATCAGCTGATAGAACTCAGGAAGATTTTATTGAGAAGGTGCCTATGGAGCCACTGATATCTAGAACACTTTAATGTGCAGGAGTTACTGGGTTCACAATGAAGTTGATCAGTTTGAGCATTAACAGAGAGGAAAGTGAGAATGGTAGATGCAGTCAACCATTAAAGAAGTACAGCTATAGATAGCTGCAGGATTATCAATGAAAGTCTTGAAGGTGCTCTCTGCAACTGGCATAGCTAATGGGCCAAAGTGACAATCCCCCTGAAGGTCACCGCAGCACTCAATGTATTTTGCCAGCGGTTTGTTCGTCATTCCAGTGGCATTTCTCAGTCCTCAACACAAAAATATCTCAAGGAGGTGACAGATGCTCTCTACAGTAAGGGTCATCATTATATAGAGTTCACACTGAATAAAGCTTGCCAGGCTGCGAGATTCTTGGGTTTAGTGGCAATTTCTGGCTTCCCTAGAGGACGCAGGGTGCAATCGATTGCACATGTGGCTTTAAGAGCTCCATGGCAGCCGCTCCTGATGTTCATTAACAGGAAAAGGTTCCACTCCTTTAATGTTTAGCTGATGTACAATCATCGGCAGTACATCATGCATGTTTGTGCCTGGTACATGACTCAGACATCCTGAGTCATTCCTGGCTGCCTCAGATATTCAAAAGGCTGTGGCACCAGCGGAGCTCACTGCTCGGTCAAAATGATGATTCATGTCACCTGTGCATCAACCTCAAAGTGCATTGGAGATTTAATTTGATTTATTATTGTCACATGTATTAGTATGGAGAGAAAAGTATTGTTTCTGAAGGTGGCAACACAGGTCGATAGAGTGGTCAAGAAGGCGTACAACATGCTTGCCTTCATCGGACGGGGTATTGAGTACAAGAGTCGGCAGGTCATGTTACAGTTGTATAGGGCTTTGGTTAGGCCACATTTGGAATACTGCGTGCAGTTCTGGTCGCCACATTACCAGAAGGATGTGGATGCTTTAGAGAGGGTGCAGAGGAGGTTCACCAGGATGTTGCCTGGTATGGAGGGTGCTAGCTATGAAGAAAGGTTGAGTAGATTAGGATTGTTTTTGTTAGAAAGACGGAGGTTGAGGGGGGACCTGATTGAGGTCTACAAAATTGTGAGAGGTATGGACAGGGTGGATAGCAACAAGCTTTTTCCAAGAGTGGGGGTGTCAATTACAAGGGGTCACGATTTCAAGGTGAGAGGGGGAAAGTTTAAGGGGGATATCCGTGGAAGGTTTTTTATGCAGAGGGTGGTGGGTGTCTGGAACGCATTGCCGGCGGAGGTGGTAGAGGCGGGCACGAGAGCATCATTTAAGATGTATCTAGACAGATATATGAACGGGCGGGGAACAGAGGGAAGTAGATCCTTGGAAAATAGGCGACGGGTTTAGATAAAGGATCTGGATCGGCGCAGGCTGTCCAAATTACCTAACAGCATATCTTTCGGGGCTTGTGGGAGGAAACCGGAGCACCCGGAGGAAACCCACACAGGCACAGGGAAAACATGCAGACTCCACACAGTCAGTGACCCAAATCAGGAATCGAATCTGGGACCCTGAAGCTGTGAAGCAACAGTGCTACCCACTGTGCTACCGTACCGCCCTAGGTGGTAGAGGTTTTAGGTCTTGTAAGTGCTCGCAAAGTAGCCTTGACACACACATAGAATTTAGAACCATGAGGAGGCCATTCTGCCCTTCGAGTCTGTTCTGTCATTCATTATGATCATGGTTGATCATCAAGTACAATGGGCGCGATTCTCCGCAACGGCCGACGCTGGCGTGAAACCCAGAGTGTTTCACGATGGCGTCGGAGGCCGCTCCTCGCTTCCTATTCTCACCCCCCGGGGGGCTTGTTGCGGGGAACTCGGCCGCCGGGCTCTGACGCTGGCGTCAAGGCTGCGCGCCGATAATGATGCGGCCAGCGGCGCCTTAGTGACGTCAGCCGCGCATGCGCAGGTTTCCGTCTTCCCCTCCACTGCCCCGCAAGACGTGGCAGCTTGAACTTGCGGGGCAGTGGAGGGGAAAGGGTGTGCACCTTAGAGACGCTGGCCCGACGATCGGTGGGCACCGATCGCGGGCCAGTTCCCTCCTGAGCACAGCCGTGGTGCTCGATCCCCTCTCCGCCCCCCCCCCCCCCCCCCCCCCCACAGGCCCCAAACGTACATTTTGCACGATGGTCACGCCGGCAGCGACCAGGTGTGGTTGCCGCCGGCATGAATAGGTCGGGAACGTCAGGCCGCTCGGCCCATCCAGGCCAGAGAATTGCGGGTCGCCGTTGTGAGTCTGCGAGCGGCGTGTCGCAAAACGCGACACGCCATTTTGGCGGGGGTGGGAGAATCGCGGGGGGTGCCAGAGCGGCCCTCTCGCCATTCTCCCACCCGGCCTGGGGAGCGGAGAATCGCGCCCAATATCCTTTTTTAAAATAAATTTAGAGTACCCAATTATTTTTTTTTTCCAATTTCGGGGCAATTTAACATGGCCAATCCACCTAACCAACATATGTTTGGGTTGTGGGGATGAAACCCACGCAGACAGACACGGGGAAAATGTGCAAATTCCACATGGACAGTGACCCAGGGGCGGGATTCAAACCCGGGTCCTCAGCACCATAATCCCAGTGCTAACCACTGCGCCACATTGCTGCGCTTAAGTTCAATATCCTGATCCCTCCTGGGACCCTGGCGCTGTGAAGCAGCGCATAGTTCGACAAGATCAAGCACGGAGGCAGGAGACCATTGGCATTGTGAAGATATGCTTCTGATGCTTGGACCACTTAGGGGGCTTATGCAGTACTCTCCAGAGAGGGTGTCCGACATCTTCGTGGTCTGTTGCACCCTGCCTGACCTGGAGCCACAAAGGGGAGATCACTTGACAGGGAGGAGATTGAGAATTCCTCGGACAATGCAGACTTAGAAGGGCAAGAACCTGAAGGGGGCAATGATGGGAAGCTTCCAGGTGAAGTTGAAATCGAAACTGCAAGGGATGGGAAATGTGCTCGTAACAAACTCATAGCCACATGGTTCCAAGAGGGATAACATGTAGGCAATGGTACGCATGCACATTTCTCCTCTTTCATGTGCCACACCAGTGATCTGAAAAGTCTTTACAGTTACAAACATCAAGAACAAGGTGAGGATAGATCCTTGAGCCACCAACCCTCAGCTTTCACCAGGCCCTAATCTTTTGAAAGTTCAGCAGCCAAAGGTGTACGTGACTGCTCTGGGAAGTGAAAGGCAGCACACCAGCACAAAGCCTGCAGCAAGTGGATTTGATGCAGCCATAGCCTCCTGAATGAGACACTCCTTGCTGTCACAGAGATGCGCAATGACTGGAGAGTCCATCATGACTGCAAGTGTTGTGCTTTACCATCAACAATTAAAATAGCTTTTGATGATGAGACAACATGAGTGGTAACCCTGCAATACAGGTGAGAATGCATAACTTCATGGTGCCTTTTAATGAATATCACTTCCTAATGCAATTTGCAGTCACTTTCAGTAAAGAGGTGAACACATCCCTGACATTACACATCAGGTGAGTCAGCTAGATATCACGAGTATGAGGCTGACGCAGTGGGAGCTTGTGTCTCCTGTGCAATAAGAGGCCACAAGGATGCAAATGCATGATGTATTCAAATGATGAAACCATTGTCATGAAGAGCAAATGTATTTATGAAGGTGCACAATATATACACGGAGTGAACACCCGGCATCCAAACGTGATAGCAAGGTTTTTTAATCTTTCCAACCCTATTCTGGCTTGGCAGCAGATGTGGAGGCAGCCTGCTGACTGTTACACCCTGTTGTCTTTGATGACTTTGGTGGGTGTCCTCTGGAGGGCTGAGGCCTGGAGCATCCCGGCCTGCTTTGGGTCTCCTATTGTGAGGCAGGTGCACCCTTCTCAGCCTGTGCAGCTGGAGGTGATGGACTCACAGGAAGAAGGGATTGGGATCGGCCGAGCGCTTGCAGAGTTAAGTATTGATGCCCCAGTGTGTCCAGCTGCTGGCTTTTCTCCCTATGAGTGCCAGAGGGCCCCTGCCTGACATCATGAGGAGAAGGGGCACTTGGAGGGATGTTGAGATTCCCCACCCCCTTCTTGCTTAGCCACTGATGGATCCCACCAATGCCTCAGGAGTGCAGGCAGAATCTGCTGGATCAAGTTCTCCCATGCGGCTGCCACCCTTCCCATGGAGATCTCGAGTTGCTCACATGTCGGGGTCACAACATCAGGCAGATCATGGGCTCCTTCATCCTTCACTCTAGTCTTTGCATCGCCAGCATGTTTGTGACGGCCGTTTCAAGAAGCTCATCATCTGATTTAAACAAGGAGGGTGACTGTTCTCTAGAAGTCTTCTGAGTGCCAGAGATCTTGTCACTGCCTCTGACTGCTGTAGAGTCATGTCAGTGAAGTGATCCCCAGAATGTTACCCCGAGCCTAATCTAGAACTATAACCCACCGGGATGTGTGTCTCTGCACTGGAGGAGGATACAGGTGAATCCAGTGACAGGTCTTTTTCAAATGGGTCCTCAGCATCCTCTGAGGTGACCTGGGGACTGAGGGTTATGTTGCTTGTGCTGGTGTGTCTGGGCCTGCTGCTGTGTGTAAGAGAAGATAGGTTTAGTTCATAAGTGGGCTGAGTACAACATTGCATTTCATTCATCATCAGGATGCGATAAACTCAAAGAGGGCTCATCCATACTGGCTTTGTGGGAGAGGTTGATCTAGTCTTCCCCAGAGGAACGATCTCTGTCCTCGTCCACCAATTTGGCACCACTCACCTCAAACATGGAGAGATCCTGGATGTTTGCTGTCCCCCTCCAGCATGAAGATAAATGGAATGGGATGGGATGTGATGAAAAGGGATGAAGCAAAGGTTGGGAAGCATGCATGCCTGCTGTTTGTGCTAAACCCTCCCCAGTAAGGGCTGAGGATTGGGTTTATGCAAGATGGTAGCTGAGATGCTGGTGAATAGGCTTTCAATGCTGATGAATAGGCTTTCAATGCTGATACCTCCCCTGCTAATGTTGTGTGAGATCTCTGAGCTGAGTGACACATTGAGTGCCTAATGCAATGATGAGTAAATGCATTTGGAATGAGCTGAACGATGACTTACCATGGTGGTGTGGCTGAGATCATTCATCCTCTTCCTGAACTGGATGACTTTTCTTGGGTGGGTGTCCACAGAGCTCGCTCTCAGCTTCCTCTCAGGCTGGCGAGGTGAGGCTGGTGGACATTCTGGAACCATCCCTTGGATTGAGGACTTCCTGATTTGGGCACACTATGAATGAGGCCTTCAAGGGATCATTTGCTGAACCCTGTCATTGCCTTATTTTTCTTTGGAGCTATCTCAGCCTTGGTCCTCCACATATAGCCATGATGTGGAGATGCCGGCGTTGGACTGGGGTGAGCACAGTAAGAAGTCTTACAACACCAGGTTAAAGTCCAACAGGTTTGTTTCAAACACGAGCTTTCGGAGCACGGCTCCTTCTTCACCTGAAGAAGGAGCCGTGCTCCGAAAGCTCGTGTTTGAAACAAACCTGTTGGACTTTAACCTGGTGTTGTAAGACTTCTTACTGTGCTCCACATATAGGGCTGAGAAGAATAATATCCGTGTTTACCTTGTGTTTATAAATGACGGCAAGACCTTCGATCCCATTGGCAGGGCGGATGAATCATTGGCTGCCTAATTAATGAGCATCTAGGTGTAAGATTGGGCATGATTTCTGGACCCACAGATCAGCAGGAAACTTGCCACTAATTCCACCCGCACTGCACTTAGTCTCTGGAACAGAAAACTCCGCCCGCAGTTAGTCTTTTGTCCTCTTTTGTATTCTCATGTTTGTCAGCGACGTGGATACCTGGAAGACTTCCTCCTGGGAGGAATAGGTCTCTTTCATTCTCTCCTCTGCACCAGGATCTCCAAAGCAACATCAGAGAAACTTGGTACCCCTTCAACACTTCGTTCAGCCATTTCTCCAACAGAGATTCGTTACTGAGGCAGAATGTTGAAACCACAGCTGGGGCTGGGAATGGAAGCGAGTGGGAACTGAAAATATCCCCACCGGGGCATCCCCAACTCCATTAAATTTGCTGGCCATCTTTGTGGAAATGGAATGGGAGGGGTGGGGTGGGTAACCGACACGACTCATTAAGAGCTTATTGAAGATAATTAGAAGAGGCTTACTGAGATTTTCCAATGGGCCTCCAGGTCCCCACAGGTGGTGGGACCAATTTAGGTGCCTGCGGGCAGCCTTCCAGTTAAAAAGCAGGAGAGTAGCGCTCTATGTCAGGCCGAAAGGTAAGCAACACCTCACAGTGAAGGAAAGAAGGATTCTCCCCTCTCTATCATTCCTTTGTGCATCTCCTAGTGGGCACTTTTAGCATAGCAATAGTGGAAGCACGAGATTGAATTGCCTGTCCAGTCTCTTGGAACATACAAATACTCGAGAATACAATTACTCAAGTCTGAAAAGCAAATTTCAACAGAACAAGTGTACATTATACTTCCTGTGCCAAATTCCTGGATACAGAATACTGCCGAGTGCAACAGAGTGCTAAATATCAAAGATTCACATTCCTTTTATTGCCAAAATTATATATAATGAGGGCGCAGTGGGTTAGCCCGGCAGCCTCACAGCGCCGAGGTCCCAGGTTCGATCCCGGCTCTGGGCCATTGTCCGTGTGGAGTTTGCCCATTCTCCCCGTGTTTGCGTGGGTTTCACCCCCACAACCTAAAAATGTGCAGGCTAGGTGGATTGGCCACGTTAAATTGCCCCTTAAGTGGAAAATATGAATTGGGAACTCTAAATTTATATATTTTAAAAAAATTATATATAATGCCGTGTTCCGTAGAATCCCTACAGTGTAGAAGGAGGCCACTCGGCCCATTGAGTCTGCTCCGAACCTTCGAAAGAAAATGTCCTCATGACAATGAATACACATTGATTTTGGGTTCTAGAAAAGCAGCAGAAATTTGAAATATTTTATGGCTGAAGACATTTGGAAAAGAGTTAAATTGATTTGCTATTTCTCAGGTGTCTTATCTTAGTTCATCATTCCTTGGGTAAGTCAAATGGTCTTCTGTTACAAACTCTTGTCATTTAATTCTTCGACATCTTTTGCATGGTGACTTCCTTTGCATTTGTAACTTTTTCATCTGTTGCCACTTTGCTGCCTCAATAATAGCTCAGTCAAGTTATTTATCGGATTCCTCCTGATTTGAAAGGTTATATTGCCCATCTTAGCTGGGTAGAGCAGAGAGTATTTTAAAGCCTTTACTTCGCAATGTTCATATAAATTGATGATAATCCAAAGCCGTTAGGCTTATTTGAGAGCCCTGTCAAAGTGGCAAGGTTGATAAGGAAAGTGAATCTGACCAGCTGGCTTTTTAAAATAGATTTCTGTTTGTCAAGTCAGGCATCAGGAGGCCAAGTTGAACATCCAACAGTGGCTGGGTTGGGATCAGGAAAACAATTAAAAAAAGATCAGAATATAACTGCAGCCTGGTCCGATATTGTCTCTTCCCAGTGGCAGAGGAGGATTCTTTGGATGTGTGAGAGTAACCTGTCTTGTTGGTCACCAATTAGCAAAGCATTTACCATCATAATTAATGGGGGATTTCTTGATTTGAACATTCTTTTGAATTGACACCTCCAGTGCTGGCTTCCTGAGTCTTGGGAAACATGCCAGTGAGAACGAGGCAGAATTGAGGAGGCACTTCATGGGACTCGTTCAGGTTGGCTGATTTCAATAAAGATTCAGTTCTGTCATCAGCTTTTTCGTTTCCCTCTGACAAGCATTTAACAAAGTGTTCCTGTAAACATCATGGTTTTTGAGATGTTTTGGATGTTTTGAAGGAAATACCAGCAAGATGGGAAGTGTTTTGAGACAACATCCAATGACAAAGTTAATCACCATCCATAGCAGCGACAACATACTAAGGTGTGTTCAGAAGGTGCACAGGGAGAGAGGTACTCAAGGAGGGATATTCTATGGTTCTATGAAAACCACAAGAAGTGATTCACGGAGTTGTGCAACACATTCCCTGGAGGCCCTCATGGTAAATTCATTATGCAGCAGTCCAGCATTCCAGATCTTTTACATCAGGAGGCAGATGAAAAGTCTGGCTTGTAGGAGATGAAAGATACAATTGGCTTGACAATTGGCTCATGGTACCTGTGAGAAAACTCACCAATGAGGCTCAGCATCACTACAATGACAGAAACATGATCATCAGATGTATCACCAGGCAAGTGGCATGTTGAAAATACCTTGCAGGTACCTGATGAATCTGACAATGCCTTTCAATACATGTCAGTGAAGGCATCCCAAATCAGTAATGCCCTGTGACTTGCACAACATTGTGCAGCAGTGAGATTACAAATGGAGGACAACCAAAGCAGTCTTCACTCATCTTCATCTCATCCAAAGGAGCGGAGCAGGAAGAATATAAAGGAGATTCGGGAGAGGTGGGAGTGCTTTGAGTGGAATTTGCACGTCCATGACCATTTCACCACCAGCTGGGCCAGTGCCACATCACTCCTACCACTCTGCTGCAGACCAGCTTGGAGGAGATCAGTGACCTGTTGTAACACAATGGATAAAATATCTGTCATTCTTTTAAGGGTGGCAGACATATTGGCATCCAAAGGCTGCACAGCTGGGGTCATGACTTACATGGATTGATTGGACATCTGTGAAGCTCCACAGAGAATCATAGAATTTACAGTGCAGAAGGAGGCCATTCGGCCCATCAAGTCTGCATCAGCTCTTGGAAAGAGCAACCTACTTAAGACCACACCTCCACCCTATTCCCACAACCCAGTGACTCCACCTAACCTCAGGGCAATTTAACATGGCCAATCCACCTAACCTGCACATCTTTGGACTGTAGGAGGAATCCGGAGCACCCGGAGGAAACCCACACAGATACGGGGAGAATGTGCAGACTCCGCACAGGTATCAGCATTGAAAGCCTATTCACCAGCATCTCAGCTACCCAAGCCGGGAATTGACCCTGGGACCCTGAAGCAACTCTGCTAACCACTGTGCTACCGTGTGGTGGCCACTACCTCCACAGACATTCTTGCAATTACCTGTACCGCCAATCCACTGTTGTTTTATTTGACTTCCTGTGTTATGGACAGGGGAGAGACTGGCAAACTTTACTTAATTCCTCTCACCAACTCTCTGTGAGCAAAAGGTGTTTTGAATTATTTTTAAAGTACGCAGTGGCATGTTTTCCAAAACCCCGTTTGTATGATCCAATTTACTAATAACTCGCAGCAAACCTGTGTTCTGATTAACTCTCATTCAAAACCCAGGGGAGGAGTGGTCACAACTTCCCACTCCTGTACACATTCTCACAGTAGGGGTGAGTGGTCGGTGAAGGGAAAAAATATTGTACCACTATGGACAGTAAAAATACAAGAATCGTATTAATGAATATTAGTCCAGCTGATTTCCAGAGTCCAAGAAGTCCAAGTCCAAAGAGAAATTCTTTCACTTAGCAGCTCAAGTTCAGCTGGCTGAAGACTGGAATTTTAGAGTTCGCTTCACAGTTGGTACCTTGAGCCCCTGCTGAGTAGAAGAAAATCAGTGGGCGGGATTTATGCCGCCTCTCGGTAGGGCCTGTTAGAGCCAGCAAGGCTGGCTCCACAGAGATTAGGGCACCATCTTCAGGTCCGATCCCAGCCCCAGGTCACTGTCCGTGTGGAGTTTGCAAATTCTCCCCGTGTCTGCGTGGGTCTCACCCCCACAACCCAAAGATGTACAGAGTAGGTGAATTGGCCTCGCTAAATTGCCCCTTAATTGGAAGAAAAAAAGAATTGGGTACTCTAAATTATTTTTTAAAAATACAGTCTCAACTCCCCCCGCCCCGCCCCCTGCCAACCCCCCACACACACACATACACACACACACACATCAGGAAACTGTTTACAAATGAATATCTTTGAATTGTGTTTATAAAGTGAATACTTTTTTCCTCCACTTCACTCAGGAATTCTGCATTGTTACTGTTTGTATTACTAACATAACACGTCAGAAGTCCTTTTTCCAGAGTCATACCCTTTGTCCTCCTCTTGCGATGCCTAACCCCCCCCCCCCCCCCCCCACCCCACAACCTACTTTAACATTTTGTGAAGCAGGAATGGGAAATTGAGTAAAGATATTCATTCCCAATTGATTACATCACATGATTTTCATGAGCAACATATTTTGACGTATGTTTGCCAAAAAAAGTGCCACTAACAGGAAACATATTGTGCTGAACTTCTCCGGAGTTTTGAATGCTATAATGGGAAATGTCTGGCTGCCTGTGTTTCTCGGGTTACCTCATAGCCTCATAGTCTCAGCTCAGTGGAGGCACATTCATCCCCTGTGTCAAGAGGTCAAGGATTCTAGTCTGACTCCGGCGACTTTTAAGATTTAATCTAGCCTGGTGGGTCAGCACAAAAGTGGCGTATCTTGGATGAAATGTTAACCTGAGACCTTCTTTGCCATCACAGGTGGACATTAGAGTTCCTGTGGGCCGATTCAAAGATGAACAGGAGGGTTTATCAAGTGTCCAGGCCAATATTTACCCCTCAATCGGCAAAATTGTAAGCAGATTATCGGGCCGGGGGCGGGGGGGGGGGGGGGGGGGGGGGGGGTTTGGGGGGCTACTCCATGCAAATTGGCTGCTGTATTTCCCTGCATTACAAGAGTGATTGCACTTCTGAAGTACTTTGTGAGCTGCAAAACACGTTGAGGCATCCTAAGACTATGAAGTGTTGCATAAATGAAAATTTCTTTCACTTTTAGTACTTCAGAGAGCTGTTGCTTTGAACAGACATTTGAGGAACATAGGACAGAAGTAGACCTTTCAGCCTCTCATGCCTGTCCTGCCATTTATTAAGAGCATGGCTGACTGTGGCCTAACTCCTTGGGCCCAAATCCCTTAATACCTTTGCTTAACATAACGCTATATATCTCAGATTTTAAATTAACAGCTGTTCTAGCTTTAACTGCGGTTTGTGAGTGAAAGTTCCAAACCTCTATCACCCTTTGACTGAAGAGGATTTTGTAAGGAATATTCTTTTTTTTAATATAAATTTAGAGTAGCCAATTCATTTCTTCCAATTAAGGGGCAATTTGGCGCGGTCAATCCACCTAGTCTGCACATCTTTGGGTTGTGGGGACGGCACCCACGCAAACACGGGGAGAATGTGCAAACTCCACACGGACAGTGACCCATCTGATCGAACCTGGGACCTCGGAGCCTTGAGACAACAGTGATAACCACTGCGCCACCGTGCTGTCCTTTGTAAGGAATATTCTCATTATATGGTGCCATGAAATTCAAAGCTCAGTGACATCACAAATAAGGAATTCTACCCACAAATGTTTCCATTCATGATGTCAAACGGATGGCATGTTGGTGAAAAAGTATCTGATTTCACTGATGTCCCACATGGTTCAATCGCTGTTCAGGCTCATGCAAAAGAACAGTCACTTGATTGGAATACTGGGTATTTGCTTGAGCTGGCTCTGTAATAATCTCAGTGCCTTCAGGGAAGTAAAGGAGAAAGAAACCTGGAAGGGATAAACTAAAATTCTACTGTAGCCCTCAATGGAGAAAGACACGGATATCAACTTCCATCTCAGTAGAGCCAAAGATAATTGTTGAGAAAAATGTCTGCTGTGTGATATTCTGAGAAAAACCACCTGTGCTGCACCCTTTATCCATGTATTTACAATGTTACCAGCAACAGTGTAAAGTTGCTGGGTCATATGGAAAAGATGACAAAGGACTAACCGGTTAAACCATTTACCAAGAGATCTTGGCAGCTCTTACGTGCTGTGTGTCTGCACGTGCTAGGGGAGAACTCCCGTGCTACTGACATGTCACTTCCTGTGTACATGTCATCCCGATGTATACGTGACCACCAGTCTATAAACAGTAAAGAGCATAAATCCCCATGATGTCTCTAATAATACATTGTGTAATATATATGTATATATATATACACAAAACACTCTACCTTATTGCGCCTGCTTGAGCCCTTTCAGTTAGAGATTTTATATTGAAATATTTTTCTACACTTGATTCTTTGCAAGAAAGCCCTAGAGTTTTGAATGTAGCATAGAACTTGCCTGCAGGCTATTGAAATGTCAAAATTTAATGCGTTTTGGGTGCAAATGTTTAAATTCATTTGTTTGGTTTGTCTCAGTTTTTGTTTGACTATGTTTCTGTGAAGCATTTTGGGGCATTTTCCTCTGTTAAAGGTGTGATATAAATTCAAGCTGCTGTTGCTGTTTTTGCTATTCATTGCATTAAATACCATGAATGCACCCGAACAATCTGGCTCCTCCAACTAACTAGCAGTTAGAGTTAAGTTAGTGAATGGGAGTGATGTGGGGGGAGGGGCTGCAGCTTATTGGACCTGTTTGGACAGGTCTCGATGCGTCTACTCTAGATGGTTGGGTTGGTGGGGAGAGGGAGATGGTAAGCAAGGGGCACTGTTCGGTGGGAAGTAGTTTGCAGGTTCTTGAGATGGGGGAAGGGGTGGAGGGGTAAAATATTGACGGTGACCACAGGTTTTTCTTTGTCTCATAGGACAAGTGGGTTGGCGGCCATCTTGGGTGAGCCTTGGCTCTAAGAAATTGGAATAAGGATGGGATAATTCCTCATGGTGGAAATGGGTGACTTGATAGGGTTGGGGTTGAGAGACACCCAATCGGACTAGCCACGGGAACATACAAGGTCTGGGGGGCCCGGTGAAACAATCAGACTAGGCTCTGAAACGGCTGCATGAGTCACGTGTTTCACTCGGGCTTTGATAGCAGGGTCCCGGGGTGGCAATTTTAATTAACAAAAGGGTCCGTTTCCTTGCAGGAAGGATTGTGGCGAGTCAGGGAGGTAGGTATGCGATTGTCACTGGGACGCTAGAAGGTAAGTTAGTGGTGCTGGTGAATATGTACACTCCAAATTGGAAGCATGTAACATTCATGAGGAGATCGTTGGCCGCAATTCCGGATTTGGATACATATCAGTTGATTCTGGGGGATAGGCTGCATGGTAGCACAGTGGTTAGCACTGTTGCTTCACAGCACCAGGTACCCGGGTTCGATTCCCGACTTGGGTCACTTGGGTCACTGCCTGTACAGAGTCTGCACATTTTCCCCGTGTCTGCGTGGGTTTCCTCTGAGTGCTCTGGTTTCCTCCCATAAGTCCCGAAAGATGTGCTTGTTAGGAGAATTGGGTATTCTGAATTCTCCCTCCATGTACCTGAACAGGAGCCATAGTGTGACGACTAGAGGCTTTCATAGTAACTTCATTGCAACGTTAATATAAACCTACTTATGACACGAATAAATATTATTATTATAAATTGTGTTTTGCACCCAAAACTTGATCGGTCGAAGCTTTGAAGATGTGGAAACAATTTCAACAACATTTTAAATTGGGGTCTGTGTCGAAGCTAGCTCCCATTTGTACTAACCATCTTTTCGAGCCGGCAAGATTGGATGCCACGTTTGGGGTTGGGAAGGTGTTGGAGAGAATGGCCGATTTGTTCCTGGAGTGGTGGTTAGCCAGTCTACAAAAATTGATGGCAAAGTTTGGCCTCTCAGATTCAGATTTATTTCTATATCTGAAAGATCGCAACCTCGCAAAACTTATTTTCCCGACGTTCCCCGTGGCGCCACCAACCTCTCTAACGGAGAGAGCTCTTTCCTCGTGGGGTCGGAGGAAAGGAATACATCTGGATTTTATGGACGGATTATGTTGAAGGATTCGGTGTCAGTGGAACTGGTTAAGGCTAGGTGGGAGGAGGAGTAGGGGCCATGTTAGATGATGAGCTGTGGAGTGAGGCCCTTAGCAGGAATTAACTCCATGTTCTCATGCGCGCGGCTTGATTTGATCCAACTTAAAGTATTTTTTAGGGCGCACCTGATCAAGTCCAGAATGAGTCGCCCATTTGCAGGGGTGGAGGACAGGTGCGAGCGCTGTTCAAGAGGTCCGGCCAACCACACGCACACGTTCTGGACCTATCCCAAGCTCACGGGGTTTTGTGTCTCCTTTTGTACCATGTCAGCAATTCTGAAGATTGAGCTGGCCAGGCGTCGGAATGTGGCGATGAGGGGACATTCATAGTAACTTCATTGCAGTGTTAATGTAAGCCTACTTGTGACACTAATGAAGATTATTATGACTATGGGCGGGATTCTCCCGTACCCAGCGGGGCGGGGGGTCCCGGCGGGACGGAGACGCGTGAACCACTCCGGCGTCAGCACGCCCCAAAGGTGTGGAATCCTCCACACCTTCAGGGGCTAGGCCGGCGCCGGAGTGGTTTGCACCCCGCCGGCTGGCGTGGAAGGCCTTTGACGCCACGCCAACTGGGGCCGAAGGGACTCCACCGGCCGGCGAGAGTCCACGCATGCACGGGAGCGTCAGTGGCTGACGTCATCCCGGCGCATACACGGGGAGTGGGGGAGTTCACCTACACGTTGGCCATCGTGGAGGCTGACATGGCCGACGTGCAGGAAACGAGTGCCCCCACGGCACAGGCCCACCCGCGGATCAGTGAGCCCCGATCGCGGGCCAGGCCACCGTGGGGGCACCCCCTGGGGCCAAATCGGCCCCTCCCCCCCCCACCCCAGGACCCCGGAGCCCGCCCACGCCGCCAGGTCCCACCAGTAAGGGTCCTAGTCTGATCCACACCGGCGGGACCGGCAAAAAACCAACAGGACTTCGGCCCATTGTGGGCTGGGGAATTCAGGCAACCCCGGGGCCCATTGAGTCGCGCCGGTCCCCGCCATTCTCCGAGGCGGGCGGCGCGATTCACGCCTCGCCGACCTTTGGAGGGCCAGAGAATTCGGAGGACAGCGGGGGCGGGATTCACGCCGACCCCTGGTGATTCTCCGACCCGGTGGGGGGGGGTCGGAGAATCCCGCCCTATTATAGTGGCCATATGTGGGGTGTCAAACTTGGAGCTGCAGATGGGTGTGGGGCCGATGTTCTGGCCTTCGTCTCGCTGATTGCCTGGAGGCGAATATTGTTGGGGGGAGGTCAGCGTCTCCACCTAGTGCCTCAATGTGGCTGGGAGACTTGATGGAATTTCTATACCTCGAGAAAGTAAAGTACATCATGAGGGGAGCATTCGAGGGGTTCTATCAGACATGACAGCCGTTTATTGTCTATTTCAAGAAATTGTTCACCGTTAGTTGTTCAGAGGGAAGTTAGATTGTGCGAGGGGTGATGCTACTTTCGGATTTTTTATGTGTTTCATCTTGGGTTTTTTTGTATTGCATGAAATGACAAATTTGAATAAAAATACTGTTTAAGAAAACAATTTCTAAGTGTGGTCTCCGGCAGGAAATCAGGTGTGATCCCTGTCGGGTAGTTCAACATGATCCAGATGACACTCCACCACATTTCTGGGGGGTGATTTGTGATGTGGGACTTGAAGAAACCGGCAAGGCTGGATCCTCAGAGATTGGCCATCATTTTTAAAGGGTGCCCCAATCTCAGAATAACACTACCCCCACCCAATCGCTGCCAAAGCGCCTCCCTCCAACAGCTGGAAAGTGCCCCTCATTCTCTGGAAAACCCTCCTCCAAATCGCTGGCAAGGCCCACATCCAATCTCTGGCAAGGCCCCTCCCCAATCACTGGCAAGGTTCTCCACAACGCCCACCTCTCCCTGTCAAGTGAGCACTACCAGGGTGACAGGGCAGTGTTGGAGGGGCCTGAAGGGGGACCCTGATGAAGGGGAGGCCTTTGGTGAACCCATAGCAGGGTGCCACTCACTTGGGGAGTTCTTGCCAGTGATTGTGGGAGGCCCTTGCCTGCAATAGGAAGGGGCTCTTGCTGACGATTATGGGGTGCCTTGGCAGTGATGGGGTGGGCACTATAGTGTCAGTCTGAGATCAACCACCCTTCAAAGCCCTCAGACAGGGCACCTGGTCTTCCTCGGAAGGACTTCAGAACAACCGATATGAAACTATTACAGTTAAAAACGGCACCTGCTCAAAAGAGGAAGAACTTCAGAGGTAATGGACTGTGAAGTACAATAAAAACGAACAATGCTAAACCTGCCTTTGAAATAGCCTGGATCAGTCAACCAAGAGACTTGTAAAAGGTAATGGACCGTGAAATTGAATGTAAACAATGCAGTTCAAAGCTTTTATACTACTCAGCAAGCTCGGGGACTTGAAAAAGTTAAAGGGGAATGAAATTAAATGTGAAAAAGCACTTCAAAGGTACTCAACACATAAAAGGTTTTTACTTTCACGTGACAGATCTTTGAACTTGATATGCTGGGGGAGACATCAAATGTTTGAAGGCTACAGAGAGAGGACCTTTACTGTCATCTGACAGATCTTTGACAGTGACACGCTGAAAGAAAGTTTAAAGATTTTTAAAGCTACAGAGGGAAGACTTGCCACACGACCGCCCTCCCAGGAAAGATCCCTGACCTGAGCCCCTCAGTATAGCCCAAGCCCCCTCAACCCCCACCTACTTTAAAGGACCCCCTTTGCGCCGGTTGCAAATTTGGCCAGAGAATCGCCCACAATATTCCAGGTGTGGTCTTACTAATATAATTGCAGCAAGACATCCCTGCTCCTGTACCCAAATCCTCTCACTATTTGTCTTCTTACCGTCTGCTGCACTTGCATGCTTACTTTCAGCGACTGTTGTACAAGGACACCCAGGTCTCATTCTATAACCATCCAGATAATAATCTGCCCTCCTGTTTTTGCTGCCAAAATGCATGACCTCACATTTATCCACATTTTTCTGTATCTGCCATGCACTTGCCATTCACTCAACTTGTTCAAATCACACTGAAGCATCTTTGCATCCTCCTCTGAGCTCATCCTCCCACCCAACTTAGTGTCTTCTGCAAATTTGGTTATATATACATATATATTTAGTTTCCTCATCTAAGTCATTGATTTATGAAATGTTCTAGAGATAACCGCAGGACATGAGTAAGGAGTGAGGTGAATGGGAGTATTCTATTTGTGAATTATAGTTAGAACATCAATTTGTGCTTTGAAAATATGCATCATTGCGGGAGGAAATGTAATATTATACTTGTATTATAATGTGGCTCATTGATAATCATTGACAATTGGTAACAGTGTCTATCATCCTTAAATGAATAAAATCTTGCCTTAATTATTGACCAATCATTGAGAATTGTTCTGAAACTGTTGTATGTGGTGTACCCTGATGTCAGCGTTTCTCAATGAATGGATTAGAGAAGTTCATGTCCTCCAATGTGATGCAATTGCTAACTTTTTCTTGAATACATAGTAATAGTGCCAATGTTACAGCTGCACTAATAAAAGATAACTCTCAGAATGGAACAAAAGAACAACTTGTTATGCAAGGAAATATTGCAGTGAATTTGAAAGATTTCTTACAAATTCTCCGTAATGTCTGACAAACCTTCTCCTCAGCAATTTAATGCTTTTGGGGGTGGTTTAGCTAACTTGGCTAGACAGCTAGTTCATGAAGCAGAACAAGGCCAGCACCGTGGGTTCAATTCTCGTACCAGTTGAGGTTATTCATGAAGACCCTGCCTTCTCATACTTGCACTTCAAGTTAAATCACCGCCAGTCAGCTCTTCCCCTCAAAGGAGAAAGCACCCTATGGTCATCTGGGACTATGGCGACCTTTCCTTTAAGTTAATGATGAGTAACGCACAAATCTTTTAATTTAGATCGGGATGCACTGATTGCTTTTTAAAAAATATTTTTTTATTCTCCTCCTTTTTCACATTTTCTCCCTAATTTGCACCCACCAACAATAAACAATAATCAGTAACGAATGTAATGTCAATCCCCATATCAATAACAATGATCCCATCCTCCCACCAAACCCCCGACATTGGCCCACATGTTAACATAAACAAATGACAAAAAGGAATCAGGAATCACCCATAGTCACCATTAACACATACAGTCCCCCTCCCCCCAACCCTCACAGCCCCCAACCCCCCTAATGTTCGATGTGATCCTATTCTCGAAAGTGCATAATGAATAACGCCCATGAATTGTAGAACCCCTCCATCCTTCCCCTCAGTTCAAATTTGACCTTTTCAAGCGTTAATAATTCCAACAGGTCCCCCCGCCACACCAGGGCACAGAGCATTTAGGGACATTAAGGGCACACCCCCTGCAACATTCACATACATCTTCTACCTCGTCAAAGAGTTAGCCCTTGTGATGTGTGCTATATAAACCACAATCAGCTGTATCAGCCCCAACTTCGTGCATGAGACAGAGGCGTTCACTCTCTGGAACACCTCACACCAGAACCCCTCCTCCATATCCTCTCCCAACTCTTCCTCCTCCCACTTTGCTTTGATCTCTTCCAGTGGTGCCTTTTCCTCTTCCAAGATAGCCCTGTAAACCGACACAACCCCTTTCTCAGTCCTTCTGTCGTCAGCACCTCCTCCAGTAATGTGGAAGCCAGCTCACCGGGAAGCTCTGTATCTCCTTTCTAGCAAAATCTCAAACCTGCATGTAAACCAGGGGCTGATTTAGCACAGTGGGCTAAGACAGCTGGCTTGTAATGCAGAACAAGACCAGCAGCACAGGTTCAATTCCCATTCCAGCCTCCCTGAACAGGCACTGAAATGTGGCGACTAGGGGCTTGTCACAGTAACTTCATTGAAGCTGTAATGAACTCCAATTGGCTTTATTGGTTGGCCAATTGGAGTATGAGCTCCCTCAATGATAGCTCATTGAGGGGGCCCATATAATCACCTGTGTAGGCTTTGTGAGCAGTCTTAAGTTGACTGGACTGCTGGCAGCACTGTTTGTAGCTGCTCCTGTAATATCGTTATTGTAAATAAATATTGGTGTGGTGACGGAACTCCTGCCTCCCGTGGATTACTACAGTGGCGACGAGGATGGGATATAAAGTAGACGAGTCAGGCTTACATCCATTAGAAGACAGAGTAAGGGCAATAAAAGAAGCCCCAGCTCCCACCACGGTCCAGGGGTTATGATCATTTCTAGGGTTGGTAACCTATTATGGAAAATTTATTGAAAATAGGGCGTCCATCCTAGAACCCCTCCACCAGCTACTAAAAAAGGGGCAAGAATGGAAATAGTCCACCCGCCAAAACCGAGCATTTAGGGACATTAAGGAACAGCTGTCATCTGAAAATGTCCTAGAGCATTATGACCCAAGGAAGGCGTTGGTGGTCACTTGTGATGCATCCCCCTACGGGGTAGGAGCCGTCTTAGCCCATAGAGGAAGGAATGGGGAAGAACGGCCAATAGCCTATACTTCGAGGACCTTGGCGATGGCTGAGAGGAAGTACGCCCAAATCGAGAAGGAAGGACTGACGGTGATATTCGCAGTAAAACAATTTCACCAGTATCTGTACGGGCGGAAATTCACCATAGTGACGGACCATATGCCGTTATTAGGGTTATTAAAAGAAGACAAGTCAATACCCCCGATTGCATCAGCTAGAATCCAACGCTGGGCGTTGCTACTGGCGGCATATAGATACTTTCTGGAGCACAGACCGGGAACGCGAGTAGCACATGCAGATGCTTTGAGCAGACTTCCCCTCCCGGACACTCCGCCACAAATACCAAAAGTAGAGGAGACAGTAATGACTCTAAATTTTTTGGACACCCTATCAGTAGACGCACAACATATTCGGTTGTGGACGCAAAAAGACCCAGTTTTAGCCAAGATGAAGCATTTACTGCTAACAGGGGAACTGGAAAGACCAGTGGAGCCCCAGATGCACTTATACTGGAGCAGAAGGGACCAAATAACCGTAGAAGACGGTATCCTATTATGGGGAGCCTGGGTAATCGTTCCAGCTCAGGGCCGTCAGGCAATCTTAACTGAGTTACATCACGGACACCCAGGGGTGTCTAAAATGAAGATGCTAGCTCGAAGCTACGTTTGGTGGCCAGGTTTGGACACAGACATAGCAACCTTGGTACATCGGTGCCAGGAGTGCCAACAAGGGCAAAGAGTGCCACCAGCGGCGCCATTGCACCCACGGGAATGGCCAGGCAGGCCGTGGACCCGGCTGCATATTGACCACGCCGGCCCTTTCATGGGCTCAATGTTTTTGGTGATAGTGGACGCCCACTCCAAATGGTTGGACGTCCACTGTGTAAACATGGCAAGCACAGCATCGACAATTGAAAAGCTCAGGGCCTCGTTTGCAACACATGGACTTCCGGATGTATTGGTATCGGACAACGGAACGGCATTCACAAGTGGGGAATTTGGAAAATTTCTGAAGGAAAATGGAGTCCGTCACATCAAAACGGCCTCTTACCATCCAGCGACCAACGGCCTGGCAGAGAGAGCAGTCCAGACACTTAAAGCGGGACTCAAGAAGCAGCCGGCAGCGTCAATAGACACAAAGCTCTCCTGCTGGCTGTTTGATTACAGGACCACACCGCATTCCACAACAGGCATACCGCCAGCTGAACTCTTAATGGGAAGGCGGCTGCAAACGAGGCTGAGTCTCCTTTTCCCAAATTTAACGGGGAAAGTGGAGAAACAACAGGAGGCCCAACGCAGGGGGTATGATAATAGTCGGCAGCAGAGACATTTCCAGGTGAGGGCACCGGTTTGGGTCAAGAATTATGGGAATGGACCAACGTGGGTCAAAGGCACAGTAGAGTCCCAAACAGGGCCCATATCCTATGAGGTTTCAATAGGAGGTAAGGTGCTGAAGAAACACCTAGACCAAATAAGGGCAGCGGAACCACACCTGGAGGCAGGCGAACCAGGACTGCCTCAAGCTGGGATAGCCCAGACGGAAAGGATACCCACACCCCAGCCCCGAGCAATTTCTCCAGACCCCGTCATCCAGTCATCAGAGTCGGAGATGGACACACTTGACGAGGCCGCCGCGACACCTCTCCCCGAGGAGGAGGAAGAACAACTTCCAAAGAGGTCGTCAAGGAAAAGACGGGCACCTATAAGGTACACCCCACCCACTTTGGAGAACGACCCGGCGGACGACACAGAGGTGACAGACCCAGACATGAGGAGCAGGAAGAAGCTCAGAGGAATGCCAGCTGGCAGGAATTCCTCGGACCTTGGGAGGAGGGGTGTAATGAACTCCAATTGGCTTTATTGGTTGGCCAATTGGAGTATGAGCTCCCTCAATGATAGCTCATTGAGGGGGCCCATATAATCACCTGTGTAGGCTTTGTGAGCAGTCTTAAGTTGACTGGACTGCTAGCAGCACTGTTTGTAGCTGCTCCTGTAATATCGTTATTGTAAATAAATATTGGTGTGGTGACGGAACTCCTGCCTCCCGTGGATTACTACAGAAGCCTACTTGTGACAAGAAGCAATTATTATTATCTAAACATTTCCCCCTGCTCCAGCCCATACTTCCAGATGACAGTTACAGCTGTGTATGTTTGTCTGTCCCATTTTCTCTGTACCTATGTGAGTTATTCCAACTGTCCAGTTTTGTGCAGTGAACTGAATTAAGTTTGATCAATCTCATTTCATAAAGTCATAGCCACCAAGGAATAAAGTTATCCATTTCACTCAGCACCTAGTTCCATCCACTCCCTGATTTTGTGCAGTTTCTCAATTAATAGAGCAGATTTATTAAACATGTGAATTTTGAGTGCCTGTAAGAATCCCTTCCAGTTTGCTGTTGCCACTTAAGGTTTTCATCAGAAAGCCTTTACCCTTTTTCACAAGAGATAGTTTAGCAATTCACTCTAGAAGAGAGTAATTACAATGTGAACATTGCTATAGTGGAGCACTGCAAAAATAGGAATCTGAATTCATACAGAATTGAGTCCAAAATTGGGAAGCGATAATAGATTTGAAACAGTGTATGAGAGAAGGAATTTGCTTATTTGAAGTTTGCATGAAGGTTTAACTGCACTCAAATGTTAAAAATGGCACGCAAATGTTTCAAGGTTAGTCATCACGTAAACATTTATATCTTGAACAGGTTCCATGATTCGATGTATAATCCTTTTAGGAATGTGGAACGTGCAAGCACGCATGCATTGGTTGATTTTGTTGAAAATATATTTGGGTGTTTAGGGATAACAAAAACATTGACCTAAAGACTTTGGATTATGTTGCTGTTACACTAGAGAATCTGGAGGCACTGGGAGTCAGCATTCCTACCATATTTACTGCATGAGGCCACGTTTCCTCAGTAGTCATGCTGATACATAATGTACCAGCACAACATGTATGGTCTTGAGTGGTCTTGCTGAGTTCCTTGGGAACTGTTCATTGATTGCAACTTCTTGAAACAATTTCAAAATGGCACAGGTACAACTCTAAGCTGATTAGGATCATGTGCAATGCTGTTTTATTTCACTCTCGAAATGCAGGAATTTTAAGACACTGATTCACATTTCCCTTCAGAAGGAAAAACTGGAGATGAGGGTAGGGAGGAGGGGAAGTTATGACACAATTTTACTTTAAAATGCCTGAGTTTCACATCACTTTGGGATCATAATGTTCTCATCTAGCATTGCAAAATCGACAACTCACTGCATAGTTTTGTTATAAACAATGAGACATTTTTGTTATTGTATATTTCCTTTAACCAGATATTTTCCTCGTTCCCATTTTTTTCCTGTGGCTTTAATCTTTTATTATGTTTCCTTTCAATGACATACAGTGAATTTCCTATAGGAATGGGCTGAAAGTTGGCAGATCTCACCAAACAAGTGGAATTTGGGATATGGGGGTCTATTCCATTGGGCCAGTTTTGTGGAAGATAATTGATTTAGATGGCAGGTTTGATGAATTGTGTCAAAGATTAAAGAGATTTGGATATATAACAGTTATCCACAGATTTCACTTGAGACCAAAATTCCACAATCGTTCAAGTCATGCAATTTGTTTGCACCCAGATTACAGATGTATTTGGGCACAATTGCAGAGGCAACGCCAGGATTGTGATCCCCTTCCTAACATAGATAATGTAATGATTATTTTACACTGAGGCAAAAATGTGGCTTAATCCTTACCTCATTATTTTAATTTATACTTCTTGTCGCATTCATCATTATGACATCTTTGAATCAAACTGTGGTTATTTTTCATTTTGAACTTACTTTCACTGAGACCCTGTGGAAGTTGCTGATATTCATTTTGGAGATTGAGAGAAATGACAGGCTACTCATTGCACATTGACTTCAATTGTTTTAAGTTTCCTCATTCGACAAAGGTAAGCCATCTTCCGGCAGTCAAAGCTAGATTCAAACGTATATGGAAAGTTTAACATTAAAAAAAAACTTCCTGTTTTCCAATTCCAGCAAAGCTCTGGTTTATCATTTTACATTCTGTTTGAGGCAAATACCCTCTGTTTTTAAAGCATGTTATTTGTTCAACAGTGCCTTAACATCATGTTCCATCGCTCTTTAAAAAAATGCATAAAAGTAAATTCAATAAATCTCATTTTAAAAACAATTATATTTGTGTAAATTTAGCGATTGGCTCAGTTATATCAATAAAAGCCTTCAGTGGTTTGAGAAGCATAACTTTCTCAGGGCAGGTAAGGAGGACAACAAAGGCTGATCTTGTCAGCAATGCGCATACACTGGAAATTAAACTTAAAGAAAATGACAAATTAAAGGCTTAAATATTAGGCAAATACAAGCTGTAAAAATCTTAACTGCAGCCGCTTATAATCTGTTTTATTTTGCCGCGAGACAAAAAACGGATTGTACTTCTGAAAGAGGAAAAAACATTTGTTTTCACTGGAGACATTGCCGAGATTGCTTTGGGTCTCATTCATATCTGAAAATGAAAGACTGTCCATCACCCATGTAAGCTCCAATTCATACTTTTTTCCATAAACAATGAAGAAGTCCTCACATATTTGATGACGCACATTCTTGCTTTTTGCCTGTGGCACTTTTACTGCTGTTGTTATTCGATACCAACTTGTGAAACCAAGAGGAAAGAGACTTCTGAGAATCCTTTTATATTTACTCAATTTAAATTAAAGTGTTTGCCGCGGTTAACCTACTTTCCACTAATGTGTGCTCTTTGTGTAACATGTGAATAGCTGCTGTACTTAATGCCACTGTGTGCAATTTGCAGCTACGAGCTATTGTTATTGAAAGGGAAGTCACGAAATATCACATATACAGACCTGTTGTAGTAGCATAATGACAAAACTTGAAGTATTATTTCAGTGCCTACCAGGCACTGTTGTTAGGGCTGCAGGACAAAGCATCATTTTATATCTAAAGTTAAAGACAATTGAACAGCGGGTGGTGCAGTGCATTAGTGCTCAGATGGGCTTGTGGTGGCATCATGGGTTGGAGTTCACCAATCCCCACATTGTGAGCTCTTGATTTTTACTGTGCCATTCTGCATCACAAAGATCAGAATGGGGAAGGGTTTTACGGTCCCCTGCTGCTAATGTAATTTCAGGGCTTTAATGTTCAGTTTAGGCACAATCAATAAGCAGTCAACCATCTACAATATGAACTATTTCTTTGAAAGTGGTTTATTGCAGTGAATCTGGGATATCTACAGAAGCAAAGATTTTTCCTTTTGAACAATATCAAGTGAACAACAGTGTGCATTGAAACCGCTCCACACCGCTGCACAACCCGCTAGCGGGGATGCGCTGCCAGGGGGAAAAGAGAAACCCGACGACCAGAAAATTCCAGCCAATATTTGACCTGAGCTCTAGGTGACCAGGAAATTCTCAATGATCCCTCTTGGAAGGAGCTTTACTCTATACATAACAAGCTCATGTTATTTCCAATTCTTGTCCATCATACCCTCTCCAATAATATCTCCCATGATCCCATCACTTGATGCTCCTGATGAATGAGGGCAGCATGATAGCATAGTGGTTAGCAAGGTTGCTTCACAGCTCCAGGGTCCCAGGTTCGATTCCCAGCTGGGTCACTGTCTGTGTGGAAACTGCACGTTCTCCATGTGTCTGGGTGGGTTTCCTCCGGGTGCTCCAGTTAGGTGGATTGGCCATGGTAAATTGCCCTTAGTGTCCAAAAAGGTTAAGTGGGGTTACGGGGATTGGGTGGCTATGTAGGCTTGAGTAGGGGCCTTGCTCTTTGTAAGGGCCAGTGCAGACTCGATGGGCCGAATGGCCTCTTTCTGCACTGTAAATTCTATGATTTATAAAGCAGCTTAAATACGTGGCGAGTAGGGGGTTTTCACAATAACTTTATTGCAGTGTTAATGTAAGCCTACTTGTGAAACTAATAAAAAGAATTATTAAAACACTCGAAGGCATGTGCAGGGTAGGGGGATTGGTCAACTAAATTGGCCCTTAATTGGGATAATTTTTTTAAAATGCTGCAAGGCACTTAACAGGTATAAAATCAGACAACATTTGATACCAGGTCACCTAAAGAGATGTTGGGCTAAAGATCAGTCAAAGAGGAGCTTTAAAAAAAACACTAATTAGAAGTCCCTCAGTCATCAAGGTTACCATTTGCTTTTGTCTAGCACACACAAACACATATTATTTATTATGCTATGATGAAGTGACAATGTTTGCTTGCTGTATTTTCAGCTGTGTTGCCAGCAAACATTATCAACTCAGCATCGAGGCTTTCTGGGTGATCCAACGCTCTGATAGCGTGCTATCAAACTGATCTGCGATAAAGGAAATGCTTTGACCTCCTTTAGTCTTACTAAATCATCCTGTACATTTGCGGTTCCCCGAAAGGGATGATTGTACATCCTGTCTTTGTATTGATTTTAAAATGAGGTCGCTTGTGTTCAGACGACATGTAAGAGTAAATAAAGATAAGCATTCAATGGAATGAAAAATCATTCTGCCATTCTGCTGCTTGACTAGTTTTCTTTTCATTATTTTCTTGTGTGGATTCAATGGAATGAAAAATAATTCTTCTTTAACAATTCATATGCAGGTCCCTATCTTCAGTTAAATTGAGTTACTGGATGTGCCAATCAAAGGAAGTCCATGCATTGCAGAATTTAAAAAAAAATTTAGTGTACCTAATTCATATTCTCCAATTTAAGAGGCAATTTAGCATGGCCACTCCCACCTAACCTGCACATTTTTTGGGTTGTGGAGGTGGAACCCACACAAACATGAGAGGCGGGATTCTCCCATTTAGCGGCAGAGTGTCCATGCCGTCGGAAACGCTGTCACGTTTCACGATGGCGTGTACAGGCCACTGGGAGTACAGATTCTGGCCCCCACGGCGCTGGAGCGGTTCGCGCAACTCCACCCTCCCATCCCGTGTGAACTGTGCGCTGTGCCAACCCGTGCATGCGTGGTGGCTTCCCTCAACGTGCCGGCCCCGGTGCAATATGGCACGGGAGTTCAGGGGCCGGCACGTAAGAAAATAGGCCCGGGGAGTGAGAGTCCGGCCCGCTGATCAGTGGGCCCCGATCGCGGGCCAGGCCCATCGGAGGCCTCCTTCCTGGGGTTGGAGCCCCCCCTTATGCCCCCACAGACAGGCTCACGACCCTGTGCAGAGTTCCCGCTGGCTGCGACCAGGTGTGGACAGCGGCAGCAGGACTCTGCCTTTTTAGAGGGCCGCTCGGCCCATTCGGGCCGGAGAACCGGTGGCCCGGCCGCGTAGAGCGGCCCGCGATCGGCACCGCGCCAAATGCGGCAAATGCGCCGTTGCTAATGGCTCCGATTCTCCACTCTGCGGGGATTCTCCGGCCCGCGCCGGGCTGGGAGAATCCCGCCCGGGGAGAATGTGCAAACTCCACACAGACAGTGACCCAGAGCCGGGATCGAATCTTGGACCTCGGCGCCGTGAGGCATTGCAGAAATAATGGGTTGGATTTTCCATGTCCCACACAGCACGCTTCATGGCGGCGGCCTGCCATAGACTGGGAGTGGCATCTTCTGATCCTGCCACTTACAATGGGGTTTCCCCACTCTATGCACCCCCCACAGCTGGCAAACCTCTGGCGGGGGTTCGCCATCGGCAGGACTGGAAGGTCTCGCTGACTAGAATGGCTGGAAAATTCCATCCAATGTTCTTTTAAACAGTATTGGCTGTGATTTTGCAATATGGTTTGAAAATGTCATCTAAATGCATTTTTAAAATAAATTTAGAATACCCAATTCATTTTAACCAATTAAGGGGCAATTTAGCATGGCCAATTCACCTACCCTGCATATCTTTGGGTTGTGGGGGTGAAACCCACACAGACATGGGAAGAATGTGCAAACTCCACACGGACAGTGACCCAGAGCCGGGATCGAACCTGGGACCTCGGCGCTATGAGCCAGCAGTGCTGACCACTGTGTCACCATCGTGCCCCTAAATGCATTTATAAGCATATTTTCTACTTTTAGCTTTATTGTTGTTTTGCTATGATCATGATTAAGTTTGCTTTCTCATCGTCTCGCCAGTATTTGATATGATCAAACACACCAAGTGCCTCTTTTCCCGAATTGAGCACAGTAGGCCTGCCCAAAATTGGTTCTTTCAGCCTCCATTTTCAGCCTGGCAAATGGGTGTGATGAGGGGGGTGAAATCTGGAGCTCCCTGGATGCGGAAAAAGATAGAATGAGATGAAGCAGAAAAAAGATGTATTTAACAGATGAAAAGTTACTAATCCAATTGAGAATCAGACTCCGTCTAGAAGATTCAGAGGGGAAGTGAAAAAAAACAAATAAGGAAATCAAAAAGAGTGCCTATGAGACGAGACTGGCAAATAACATCGAAGGAAATCTAAAAGTCTTTTGTATGTATATAAATATAAAAGGGTGGTAAAAGGAGGAGTGGGGCCAATTTTGGACCCAAAAGGGGTCCTTTTGCAGGGAGTCCTCCCATGCAGGGAGGCAGAGGACATGGCTGAAGCATCATTTAGACCCACAGTCATCGTGTGTTAGTTAGTTAGAAGTAGTTAATAAAATTGAGTTGAACCTTCATCAGTGGTGGAAGTGTCTGTTCATCTCTCAAGTCTACACTAGCCAACAGTTCAGTGTTACCAATCATGGTTTGTGTGGGTAAATTCTATCAGCAAGGACCCATCTACTGAGTTGTGCAAGAGGCTTGAACAGACGTTCCAGTTGTGAATGCTGGAGGATAAATGAGTTGCAATTGCTTCCCAGGAAACGGGCATACATCTGCAAGATGCCATTCCTATGGTTGCACACCAACTGAATGCTAATTGAGTAGAATCCCAACCAATTGATGAAGGCTTGTCAGATGAGTCTTGATGGCCACAAGCATGCAGTTTGTGACTCACTGCGCATGTGGGAAGGTTGTAATGGCCCTGAAGCCTACAGATCCCTCTGCTTAGCTTTCCAGACCTCTTTGGAAGTGCACACACTCTCAAGCCATTTTGAAAAGTGCATTATTGACTGTGGTATCCCACAGATATTTTTGATGTGGAGATGCCGGCGTTGGACTGGGGTGAGCACAGTAAGAAGTCTTACAACACCAGGTTAAAGTCCAACAGGTTTGTTTCAAACACGAGCTTTCGGAGCACGGCTCCTTCTTCAGGTGAATGGAAAGGCTTGTTCCAGAAATGATGTGGAGATGCCGGCGTTGGACTGGGGTGAGCACAGTAAGAAGTCTTACAACACCAGGTTAAAGTCCAACAGGTTTGTTTCAAACACGAGCTTTCGGAGCACGGCTCCTTCTTCACCTGAAGAAGGAGCCGTGCTCCGAAAGCTCGTGTTTGAAACAAACCTGTTGGACTTTAACCTGGTGTTGTAAGACTTCTTACCTTGTTCCAGAAATGTTTATATAGACACAGTAAGAAGTCTTACAACACCAGGTTAAAGTCCAACAGGTTTGTTTCAAACACGAGCTTTCGGAGCACGGCTCCTTCTTCAGGTGAATGGAAAGGCTTGTTCCAGAAATGTTTATATAGACACAGTCAGAGATGCCCCGGAATGCGAGCACCTGCAGGCAATCAAATCATCAAAGATGCAGAGAGAGAGGTAACTCCAGGTTAAAGAGGTGTGAATTGTCCCAAGCCAGTTCAGTCGGTAGGCCTCTGCAAGTCCAGGCTTGTTGGTGGGGGCCGAATGTAATGCGACATGAATCCCAGATCCCGGTTGAGTCCGCATTCATGCGTGCGGAACTTAGCTATAAGTTTTTGCTCAGCAATTTTGCGTTGTCGCGTCTCCTGAAGGCCTCCTTGTAGAATGCTGACCCGGAGATCAGAGGCTGAATGTCCTTGACTGCTGAAGTGTTCCCCAACTGGAAGGGAACAGTCCTGCCTGTTGATAGTCGCACGATGCCCGTTTATTCGTTGTCGCAGTGTCTGCATGGTCTCGCCAATGTACCACGCTTCGGGACATCCTTTCCTGCAGCGTATGAGGTAGACTACATTGGTCGAGTCGCACGAGTATGCGCCGCGTACCTGGTGGGTGGTGTTTCCACGTGTAATGGTGGTGTCCATGTCGATGATCTGGCATGTCTTGCAGAGATTACCCTGGCAGGGTTTTGTGGTGTTGTGGTTGCTGTTCTGAAGGCTGGGTAATTTGCTGCAAACAATGGTTTGTTTGAGGTTGCGCGGTTGTTTGAAGGCCAGTAGTGGGGGTGTGGGGATGACCTTGGCAAGATGTCCATCCTCGCTGATGATGTGTTGGAGGCTGCGAAGAAGATGTCGTAGTTTCTCCGCCCCAGGAAAGTACTGGACGACGAAGGGTACTCTGTCAGTGGTGTCCCGTGTTTGTCTTCTGAGGAGGTCGGTGCGGGTTTTTGCTGTGGCGCGGTGGAACTGTCGATCAATGAGTCGAGCGCCATATCCCGTTCGTACGAGGGCATCTTTCAGCATCTGTAGGTGTCTGTTGCGCTCCTCCTTGTCTGAGCAGATCCTGTGTATACGGAGGGCTTGTCCATAGGGGATGGCTTCTTTAATGTGTTTCGGGTGAAAGCTGGAGAAGTGGAGCATCGTGAGATTATCTGTGGGCTTGCGGTAAAGCGAGGTGCTGAGGTGACCGTCCTTGATGGAGACGAGTGTGTCCAAGAATGGAACTGAATTTGGAGAATAGTCCATGGTGAGTTTGATGGTGGGATGGAACTTATTGATGTCATCGTGTAGTCGTTTAAGTGATGTCTCGCCGTGGGTCCAAAGGAAAAAAAATGTCATCGATGTATCTGGTGTATAGCATCGGTTGAAAGTCCTGTGTGGTGAGGAAGTCCTGTTCAAACTTGTGCATGAAGATGTTGGCATATTGAGGTGCAAATTTGGTCCCCATGGCTGTTCCGTGCGTCTGGATGACATCCCCCATGACGACGGCATTGCTGCAACAGCCTCAGTCCTCAACACCGACAACTGCCAATCTCCAGACGCAATTCTGCAACTCATCCGTTTCATTCTAGACCACAACGTCTTCACCTTCGACAACAAATTCTTCATCCAGACGCACGGAACAGCCATGGGGACCAAATTTGCACCTCAATATGCCAACATCTTCATGCACAAGTTTGAACAGGACTTCCTCACCACACAGGACTTTCAACCGATGCTATACACCAGATACATCGATGACATTTTTTTCCTTTGGACCCACGGCGAGACATCACTGAAACGACTACACGATGACATCAATAAGTTCCATCCCACCATCAAACTCACCATGGACTATTCTCCAAATTCAGTTCCATTCTTGGACACACTCGTCTCCATCAAGGACGGTCACCTCAGCATCTCGCTTTACCGCAAGCCCACAGATAATCTCACGATGCTCCACTTCTCCAGCTTTCACCCGAAACACATTAAAGAAGCCATCCCCTATGGACAAGCCCTCCGTATACACAGGATCTGCTCAGACAAGGAGGAGCGCAACAGACACCTACAGATGCTGAAAGATGCCCTCGTACGAACGGGATATGGCGCTCGACTCATTGATCGACAGTTCCACCGCGCCACAGCAAAAAACCGCACCGACCTCCTCAGAAGACAAACACGGGACACCACTGACAGAGTACCCTTCGTCGTCCAGTACTTTCCTGGGGCGGAGAAACTACGACATCTTCTTCGCAGCCTCCAACACATCATCAGCGAGGATGGACATCTTGCCAAGGTCATCCCCACACCCCCACTACTGGCCTTCAAACAACCGCGCAACCTCAAACAAACCATTGTTTGCAGCAAATTACCCAGCCTTCAGAACAGCAACCACAACACCACAAAACCCTGCCAGGGTAATCTCTGCAAGACATGCCAGATCATCGACATGGATACCACCATTACACGTGGAAACACCACCCACCAGGTACGCGGCGCATACTCGTGCGACTCGACCAATGTAGTCTATCTCATACGCTGCAGGAAAGGATGTCCCGAAGCGTGGTACATTGGCGAGACCATGCAGACACTGCGACAACGAATAAACGGGCATCGTGCGACTATCAACAGGCAGGACTGTTCCCTTCCAGTTGGGGAACACTTCAGCAGTCAAGGACATTCAGCCTCTGATCTCCGGGTCAGCATTCTACAAGGAGGCCTTCAGGAGACGCGACAACGCAAAATTGCTGAGCAAAAACTTATAGCTAAGTTCCGCACGCATGAATGCGGACTCAACCGGGATCTGGGATTCATGTCGCATTACATTCGGCCCCCACCAACAAGCCTGGACTTGCAGAGGCTTACCAACTGAACTGGCTTGGGACAATTCACACCTCTTTAATCTGGAGTTACCTCTCTCTCTGCATCTTTGATGATTTGATTGCCTGCAGGTGCTCGCATTCCGGGGCATCTCTGACTGTGTCTATATAAACATTTCTGGAACAAGCCTTTCCATTCACCTGAAGAAGGAGCCGTGCTCCGAAAGCTCGTGTTTGAAACAAACCTGTTGGACTTTAACCTGGTGTTGTAAGACTTCTTACAGATATTTTTGTTAGCTCATTGAAAAGACCTGGATACATAAAAATTCAATGTGGTGGTGATCTTAGTGTCACTGGCATTCAGTGCCGCCCAGTCCCACTGGACGCAGATTGACTTGCGGTAGTGTGTGTAGGTGTCTCACTCCCTGGAGGTGTACAGTTTTCTCTGACACTGTCTCTTCGACAACTGCCCTAGTTAGTTTGAGTTCTCAATGCTCTGGAATGAGTTTTCTGTCTGTCTCTCTTGGATTGGCTCCCCATGGCATCCAGATGGATCCTGGCTAGCCACAGGTTGCAGCTCTTGGTGTCTCTGATACCCAAGTTGTGCAGCTAATGGAACCTGGATTCCCTCTTCCGCTGTGTTTTCCTTCATCATTTGCAAGTCCAGTATTATTGTATGTCTGAATCCCATTGGCTGAAAATTTCCCCTTCATTTGTTGCTTCCCTTGAAAAGAGCCTCAATCTCTCTGTTCAGTCCCTCCTTGTAGAGCTTTGCCTCTCACTGTCTGGGAGAAGCCCCCCACCCCACCCCTCACTGTCTGGGAGAAGCCTCTCCCCTCCCCCTTCTCTTTCTTTGCCAACAGATTACAGGTATTGAACAACTTGAACGCACTTTCAACATAATGAAGTGACTCAAGGTACTTCACAAAGTATGACATCGAGCCACATGAGGTGATACTAGATCAGATGAGCAAATGAGTGGTCAAAGAGGCGCATGTTTTAAGAAGAGTCTGAAAGGAGAAAGGTGAGGAAGAATGGTGTAGGGAAGGAATTGCTTGGAGCGGAGACAACTGAAGGCACGGCCACCAATAGCAGAGCAATTATGATTCAATTATGATATGAAGGAAGTTGAAAAATGACTGACCTTCCAGTCAAGCATTGCGACTCTGCCTGAAAACAACCAGCTTTTATTGGTCGAATGCCTGTTAACTGTGTACTGAATTTGAAAGGCATTAATAAATTGTATTCATTGATATGCTAATTGAAGATAAGTGCTTTTAGAATTACCTTAATTAGTCTCCTGCCACTTGCATGATTTCTTGGGCTGCTCCCAACATTGGAAACTCACCCTTCCACGGGAATATATTCCCCTGCCACAATTCCTGCTCTTGCATGCTTCATTAAACTGAGCCCTATGTTTCCAAAGTGAAAACAAAGCTTGGTGACAGGCGATTGCACTAATTAGGGAGGAATGTTTCCTCTCTCCTGTGAGAATGTTTATGCCGTGAACCACAATCCATATATTGAAAGTTTTCTTTTCTATCTTTTAAATGTTCTATTGGGTTGAGTCGTAAGCACCTGTTGTTAACAATGAAGAGGATAGCACTCCTGCCTCGGCCTACCTCCATAGCTGGTGGGCTATCATGCGGCTTGCCTTTTGTCCATATTCATACTGCCCCCCCTTGTCCTCCACAGCTGCCCAACACCCCTTCCTGTCGTCAGCCTATCGAACTGCCCCAGTCTTTCTCTTTGCCAATCCCTCCACGGTGGAGCCCTCAAATACTCCCTGTCCACCTCGATTATCTCGCCCAATAATCAGTCATACCCCTCTCTGCTTTTTCTATCTTGAATAAGATAATCTCCCCCGAACCACCACCTTCAGTGCCTCTCAAAATGAGGACGCCGATACCTCCCCATTTTGGATCAACTCCAGGTACTCCACCTGATCGCCGAACCCCCTGTCCACTAACAGCCCATATTCTAACCTCCATCCCGGCCTCTGTTCCCGCCATAAACTAAATTAACCTCCAGCCAGTGGGGTGCGTGGTCCGAGATTACAATCTCTACGTACTCTGTCCCTACCATCCCCACCAACACCTCACGCTCACCATAAAAAAATGTGGCGGGATTCTCCGACCCCCCGCTGAGTCGGAGAATCGCCGGGGGTCGGCGTGAATCCTGCCCCCGCCATCCTCCGAACTCTCTGACCCCCCCAAAACTTGCCCCGGCATGAATTGCGCCGCCTGCCTCGGAGAATGGCAGGGACCGGCACATGGGTCACGTCGGCGTAAATTAAAACACCTATTTAACGGAGTCAACCAGCTCTGATGGTTGACGCCGCCCAGAGCGGAGGTAGGTATCGGCGTGTGGTGGCCGCGGGAGAAGTGAGGGCACGGCCACAGTCGGTGGGGAGGGGGGTTGTGTGTGTGGAGGTGGGTGGGTGTGTGTGGAGGGGTGTGTGTGTGGGCAGGGGTGTTTGTGGAGGGGGGGGTGTGGGTGTGTGGAGGGGGGTGTGTGTGTGGAGGGGGGTGTGTGTGTGGAGGGGGGTGGGGTGTGGAGGGGGTGTGTGTGGGCAGGGGTGTTTGTGGAGGGGGGTGTGTGTGTGGAGGGGGGTGGGTGTGTGTGGAGGGGGTGTGTGTGGGCAGGGGTGTGTGTGGAGGGGGTGTGTGTGTGTGTGGAGGGGGGTGTGTGTGTGGAGGGGGGTGTGTGTGTGGAGGGGTGTGTGTGTGGGCAGGGCTGTGTGTGGAGGGGGGTGTGTGTGTGGAGGGGGGTGTGTGTGTGGAGGGGGGTGTGTGTGTGGAGGGGGGTGTGTGTGGGCAGGGAGGTGTGTGTGGAGGGGGTGTGTGTGTGGAGAGGGGTGTGGGCATGGGGTGTGTGTGTGTATGTGGAGGGGAGTGTGTGCATGGAGGGGGTGTGTGTGCAGGGCCGGCTCAAGGTACCGGCAACTCGGGCAGTCGCCCGGGGCGCCATGTGCTAGGGGGCGCTAGGAACCCTTTACATATGTTCAGTCATTGCTGTGAATTGCTGGTACAGTGAGATTTCTTTCGTGACTTTGAACAAGTCCTCAACGGGAAGGGAAGACGCATATTTGCTTTGATGTCTGCCGAGATAGTGAAGCAAGCCCGGTTCTACATTTGGGCTCACATATGGAGGGGGAGGGGGGGGATTGGTAAACATAACCATCGGGCCTGCTGCTGGGGCCACAGGGCTGCCCCGCCGCCTATAAATGTCAATATGAGAGGGCGAGTGCCGGGGAGGAGAGGGTGAGTGCCGGGGAGGGGAGGGCGAGTGCCGGGGAGGAGAGGGCGAGTGCGGGGGAGGAGAGGGCGAGTGCGGGGAGGAGTGGGCGAGTGCCGGGGAGGATGAGTTCCGGGGAGGAGAGGGCGAGTGCCGGGGAGAGGGGGCGAGTGCCGGGGAGGAGAGGGCGAGTGCCGGGGAGAGGAGGGCGGGTGCCGGGGAGGAGAGGGCGAGTGCCGGGGAGGAGAGGGCGAGTGCCGGGGAGGATGAGTTCCGGGGAGGAGAGGGCGAGTGCCGGGGAGAGGGGGGCGAGTGCCGGGGAGGAGAGGGCGAGTGCCGGGGAGAGGAGGGCGGGTGCCGGGGAGGAGAGGGCGAGTGCCGGGGAGGAGAGGGCGAGTGCCGGGGAGGGGAGGGCGAGTGCCGGGGAGGAGAGGGCGAGTGCCGGGGAGGGGAGGGCGAGTGCCGGGGAGGGGAGGGCGAGTGCGGGGAGGAGAGGGCGAGTGCCGGGGAGGGGAGGGCGAGTGCCGGGGAGGGGAGGGCGAGTGCCGGGAGGAGAGGGCGAGTGCCGGGGAGGGGAGGGCGAGTGCCGGGGAGGAGAGGGCGAGTGCGGGGGAGGAGAGGGTGAGTGCCGGGGAGGGGAGGGCGAGTGCGGGGAGGAGAGGGCGAGTGCGGGGAGGAGAGGGTGAGTGCCGGGGAGGGGAGGACGAGTGCGGGGGAGGAGAGGGCGAGTGCGGGGAGGAGAGGGCGAGTGCCGGGGAGGGGAGGGCGAGTGCCGGGGAGGGGAGGGCGAGTGCCGGGGAGGGGAGGGCGAGTGCCGGGGGAGGGGGGGGGAGAGTGCTGGGGAGGGGGGGGGGGGAGAGGGGGAGGGCCGGGGGGGGGGGGGAGAGTGCCGGGGAGGAGAGGGCGAGTACCGGGGAGGAGAGGGCGAGTGCCGGGGAGGAGAGGGTGAGTGCCGGGGAGGAGAGGGCGAGTGTCGGGGAAAGGGCACGAGTGTCAGAGAGAGGGGGCGAGTGCCGGGGAGGAGAGGGCGAGTATCGGGGAGGGGGGGTGGGGGGGCGAGTGCGGAGGAGAGGGGCGAGTATCGGGAAGGGGCGAGTATCGGGAGGATGAGTGCCAGGGAGAGGGGCGAGTGTCGGGGAGGAGAGGGCGAGTGCCAGGTTGGAGAGGGCGAATGCCGGGGAGGAGAGGGCGAGTGCCGGGTAGTG